>NC_044976.1:195520263-195841941 GCF_008728515.1 Papio anubis
TGGCAAGAGGCTGAAGCCTCCAGTTGTGGCATAATTTACGATGGGGGCTTATCAGCCTGAAGGAAGCAATTTGGGGGCGGCCTGTTTGGGTCTCTCCCCCCAGGAATGCTCTGCTCAATCCTCCTGCTACTTGAAAAATGAAGTGTGGTAGAATAGTGGGGAGACCTCGTAATTCTCGGATGATCACACAGATTTGGATGTGGAGCCTGGTTTCAGAGCATAAGAATGGACCTAGGCAATACCACTTAGGGAGTAGAGATAAATAATGGCAATTCACATAAGAAGGTCAAACATCTGACTTCAAATAACATGATTTTTTTCTCCAGCTGAATTGTCTAGAGTTGAATGAGGGTCAGATTTGCATTCACGCATCTTTCCTTAGCTCAGCTCATAACTTTCTATGTTTTCTCCCGAGGGGGTATTAAAAACAGAGTTGCTTCACATGAATGTAATGGTTCCCATTCAGAACCCTGTCACGACTTTGTCTTTTCTCTATCATCTTGAAGGGAAAATTATGTTCCATAGTTTCAAGGTCAACTGTGAGCTATTTGGGCTTGGAAATGAAATGAGACCCTTGGAAATGTTGTCCCTCTCTTCATTCATATTTTGCTGATGTTTAATAAAACTCAGTTATTCTCCAGCCCAGGGTTGGAGGTCAGGCAGCCATAAACAGGCAGCCATAAACCTGTCCAGAAAATTTCATTAGGTAGAATTATTTTTTCTTTTTTTTCCTGCTATAAAAGGAAGTGTGTGTGTGTGGTTTTATTTTTATTTTTGGTTTCGTTGTTTTGTTTTTAAATTGTTTGCTTTTGCTTTGTGTTTTGTTTCTGTGGCTTTTTAGAGCTGGTCTTATAGCCTGAAGGAGCGCCTGGAAATGAATGTGTAAACAGCAGTGGCCTCTCTGCCTGGCCCCCCACCCTGCTCCTTTAACTTTCACGCTCAGAAGCTGGAGTACCCAACTCCCCAGGCCAGACTTAGTCTTGCCCTCAGCATTGGGGTTGATTTTATTCCTGGCTGAGGGAATGTCAGGGGGCTAAGGTCAGGAGTGGGATGACTTGCTACTATCTGGTCATGTTCTGATCTGGTGCCCTCCATCCCAAGTCAGACCCTGGTCGTAATGATCTGTCTTCAGCCCTCTTCCTGTTTGTCCTCTCTGCAGCACTGGCCCTGTTGACCGTCACCTGCTCCTCCCTTGGTTTCCAGGCAACCACTTGTTTCCTGGTTCTCCTCCCACCTCTTCTCAAGTCTTCCCAGCCTCCTTGGCAGGCTCTCCTCTGCTCTCCCTAAAATGTTGACATTCCCTAGGGCTTTATCATTTGTCATCTTCTCTGGACAATCTTCCTTACACCTGTGACCCTAATCACCAAGTCTAGGATACTGGCTTCCAACCATTGCTACTGAACTGCAGATACAAGTTTCCAGGCTTTCTGGTCATATCAACTGGTATGCTCTTTAGTAGCTGCAACTTAATGCATTTCAACATGAACTCGTTAACTTCTCTCTTTTCTTAGTCCCTTTGAGCATCTATGACAAATTATCATAGGCTGGATAGCTTATAAACAATAGAAATTTATTTCTTACTTTTCTGGAGGCTGGGAGGTCTTAGATCAAAGTGCTGGGAAATTTGGTGTCTGGTGAGACTTGCTTCCTGGTGTATAAATGACTGTCTTCTCACTGTGTCCTCATGTGGCAGAAAGGGCAAAGATGCTCTCCCGGGTGGCTTTTTTTTTTTTTCTTTTTTCTTTTTTAATAAGGGCACTAATTCCATTCATGAAGGCTCTGCCCCCTGACCTAATCACCTTTCAAAGGCCCCACCTTCTAATACCATCACACTGGGGGTTAGGATATCAACATATGAATTTTAGGGGGACACAAACATTCAGCACCTCTCAAGGTAGATCTTCTTGTAGTTTTGATTTTGATTGGTAGACTACCACCCATCCAGTCCCTCAGGTCAAAATCCCAGGGTTATCCTAAACAATTTATTTTTCCTCATTCCTTGTGTTCAACTAATCATTATATTCTGATGTTTTTACTTCAGAAAATTTTCTTGAATCTTACCTCCCCTATCCATTTTCACTGCTACTACTTTGGTCCAAACCCCTATCCTCCTTCACCTACAAAAATACAATATTATGATTCTTAAACAAGCATAAGCTCAACAAATAATAAATGAATGAATGACCTATCTGGTACCAGACAGACTATTGTGAGGGTTAAATGAGGTACTTTATAGAATGCACACTCAGTAAAATGATTGGTACATAGTGGGGGCGTAATAAATGAGTTATTATACATTATATATAGGAAATATTTGAAAGTATGGACTTTGGACCTAGGCAACCTGAGTTCAAGTCCAAATTCCACCATGTACGTTTATTATGTATATGATCTCCGTGCCTCCATTTGCTCATCTGTAAAATGGGGATGAATATAATAAGGCTGTTGCAAAGATTAAATGACTTATTTATGTAAAGCACTTAGAACAGTGCCTGGAATATAGAGCATGCCCAATATGTTAACCGTCACTATTATTATTGTTATTAGTTTCCTGTTTCCTATCTTTTATAAGTAAACATGTCAGCTTTATTAGAGGAAGAAAGTTGAGTTCTTATGTATGACACCCTAAAATTACAAAGAGAAAAAATCGTTACCCAGTTTTCCCCAAGTAAAAGTCATATCTATCAGTTATGAATTTCATAAATGCTGAATCACAGTCTTTTTGCATAGTACAGTGTTTATAATAGCCCTTTTGGGTGACCAGCCATCCTGGTTTGCCTGAGATGATGGCGGGGGAGGGCAGGGGGGTTCAGTTTTCTGGGATGGTGGACTTTCAATGCTAAAACTAGAACAGTGTTGGACAAACTAGGATAGTTGGTCATCCTGTTTTTTATGCTTAATATGGCTCCTCTTCTGAAGTTCATCTTCCAAACATAATTCCCCAAGCATATTTCAAAGATGAAACAAAATATACGAATTAAGGTGAGGGACTTGAATGGAAGGTTGGGGACATAACCTAGGAGTCCTCATGTACCATCTTCAGTTCTTATCCATCAATGTGTCCACTTTAATGGGATTTCTGGGACAGATGAAGGATTTTTCTTATGGGTGAAAAGAAGAACTAATTTCTGGCATTGTTTGGAAACACTGCAGGTCTCTTCAGCATAGTGTCTGCTCTGAGCAGCCAGCTAAAGTCCTGTTTCTCATCCCTCAGGTCTTCTCCTCTTCAGATGGACTGCAGGGACCCACGAGGCCCCAGTGGCAGCCAATCAACTCTGAGCACAGCCACTGCATAGAGGGTTCAGTGAAGTGAGTGGGGCTGTTACCCCCCACGAAGCGGTGAGTGGCTTTCTGCTGTTCCACTCCGGAGGCCTCACCTCCTGTGTTTTTAAACTCCAGTTTCTGTCTTTCCCTGTTGGCACCAAACTTATCTTAATAAAATATAAATCAAATCACCTTATTTCCCCCATGAAATCTGTTGACGCCTGTGGCTAGTGGGATCAGTGCCAAATCCTCAGCTTACTCTGTAAGATCTTTCACACTCTGGCTCCCAGCAACTCTCCAGCACTTCTCTTGGCACTCCTCGGGTGACCTCTACTTTAGTAACCCAGGACTCACCACTGTTCCTCAAAGCTCACTATGACTTTTCATTAACTCAAGCTTCTGCATGTGCTATTTTCTCTGCCTTGCAAACCCTTTCACTTGCTAGGCAAATTCCCACTTGTTTCCGTATAAAAGATGATCTCCTCTGTGAAGGTAATCCTTGGCTCCCCTCTGGGTACTTATAGAGCTTTGTTCAGACCTTAAAGAAGTTACTGCTTTGTATGAGAACACATTTGCACATCCAACCTCCCTGGAGGCTTTGTGCATCTTGAGGGACTGGACCACTGGTGTATTCTTCTTGGAATTCATTGTGTCTGGCACAGGTCTGTTGAATGATGGAATAACAGCAGCAACAAACCCACAACCACGACAACAACAGTTAACCTTGACTGTGAGCATTTACACTGTGCTGAATGCTTTGTTAAATGCTTTACAAGCCTCAGCTCAGTCCTTTAAGGAAAGTGACACTGCTACCCCCATTTTATGATGAATGTAAGTGCTAATTTGGTCAGGAACTGGAATTCATCTTTGTTCTGCCTAGGGAACAAAAGCTTATGAGGTTTACACATATCACCAATAGAGTGTTTTAAAAAAACTTTAAAATACTTGAGTATAACCTTTCTTAATCCATTCTAACATGTTAGAGACTCTTGCTCTCATACACAAAGAGCCAATGTGCCAATCATAAATTCAATCTAACTGCTAAAGCAATCTCCAAAAAAAGAAAACCTGTTTAAGATGTTTCCTTAACCCAATGTCACTTTTAGCTTGTATCTGAAACTTATAAAAGTGTTTCCTTGGAAAATATCCTTAGTGAAGGTGTTTAATGGAGCCACCTTGGCCTTGCCCTGGTTAATATGAATCAGGCTGAAGAGCCATTGACAGCTATGCCTCCTACTCATTTCCCAAGCAATATCCATGCTAGCCTTTGCCAATGCCAGTGCTTTGTACCACATGCCCTGCTCTGGTGTACAATTAAAAGTGTCAAAAGCACTCACTGAAAACTTAAGCCAATCCACAAAATATGGCTCTGAGAATCCTTACCATAATGGATTCAGTTATAGTTTCATCATTCTAGGTAATTATAAAGGATAGTCAAGATAACTATAATTTCTTGAGACCCTCTTGTTTTTCAGCTGTGCATTGCCTCAATCCCCATATTCCATTTTCAGAGGAAGAAACTGAGGCCCAAGAATTTGTGTAACTTGTCTAAGATCTCCCTGCGAGTGAATGTAGAACTTGGGAATGGAACCAAGATTAGTCTTATAAGTCCTGTGTTCTTCACCAGTGAGCTATACAGCCTTATGGTGCAGATAGCTCAGTGTCTGTGGGCATCCAACACTCGAATAGTTTGGAAAATCATCAGCCTGTGTTCCTCAAATGAGATCTGGTGCCTATTTTTGGCCTTAGTATTTCTAGGGGAATTCCACATTCTGTGTTATCAGAGTAGGTTAATCCCAAAGGTAACTGGGTACTCGTTCACTATTCTGTAGGGTTGGAGATTTCCTTTGGACATTTTCCTTGGACATGGTGATGAGTGGGACCAGGGTAAGGATGTGGTGGGCGACAGCTGGCATAGTAGCCTAAGAGCAGGTTAACTCAACAGGCTGACCTGTTGAGTGGACCATGTTTAAATCTGTCCTGACCTTTTCCTAAGCACTCGGTTTCTATCTTGTTTCTACTTCTGGCATGAAGGATCTAGACGAATTTAATGATGAATAATGACAAAACTCAAGAAACCTTCTTATTACTATGATTTTTAATCTTGAAAATGAGGATTATGTGGGTAAGCAGAAACTCCAGGCCAACTCCATATAAAGACCTGGGTGGCCCTGCTAACTCTTTCCTACACTGAGAAAATCTTGGGTTTACAAAGATTGCACCAATTTGAAAATAGTTTTCTCTAGGCTATTAAATTTACCTGACTAAAACCAATCTAATCCCTTGATCCAAAGATCAAACTTTTTGCCAGATATAGTTTTACATTGTCATTTTAACCTTCAGGTGGGAAGGCAATTGTTTCTAAGTTTTAATATAGAGAAACTGTCTCCATAGCCAAAAGGAAGTGCAGGTGGAAGCAATTAACTGGACTGTTCAGTCAATCAGCTCAGAAACTTACTGACCAGAGTGTTTAGAGCTACCTACCTTTATTCTGGTTTTAATTTTGTAATTTATCAGAGTCCAGAATTTCACTCCGGATCATAACTTTTATTTAAACACTTGATTTCTGAAACTGGCCTTGAACTAGTGCTTCTTTGGACTTTTTTTTTTTTTTTTCCTCCCTTTGGTTTGCTCTCGACAGCTGGAATGAGAGACTGGATGGCTTTGAAATGAAATGCCGGAGCCATCCATCCATGTGCTTCCAGGATGGCTTCCTGGCTGTGAGAACACAGTGACCCTGTGAGGCCAACATGGAATCGGTTCTCCTGACATAACATGGCTGGAGGAGCTCCAGCTCTGGGATACTATCTTGCTGTTTTACACTGATGGTTCAGCCAACCCATGGGAAACTGAACTTGGGCTGGGAGACCTGGCAGCAAATCCAAACTGAAATAGGAATCAGCACTTCGAGTCCAACTGTGAAACAAATGCAGCCCCAAGGCCTAAATGCCTGAAAGACATTGGGAAGGGTTGAAGTGGAATCAAGAAAGCTTTTGGTGACACTATGGGAAGGGCTATTGAATATCTCCTCAGGACAGTACAAAACGTCAGAGGCACAGCATATTTAGAAACCTATTTTTAAAGCGGCTTTAGATTTTTTAGCTTGATTGATATGTATAGTCATTTTTAAAAAACAAAAATGGTGACTCTCTTAAGAGGCAAAGTACTAGCCTTGAGTGTTGTGGGATGTACCCATCATTGGTTACTAGGTCTTCTAATGGCTAAGACACTCCCAAAAGCCAAGACTCCTAAGCCCAAAGGAAGATGAGAGCTGAAAGGAGCATCGAGCTCATCCAGTGCAGTGCTTCTCAGCTTGTGTCCACATTGGATTCACTTGGAAATATTTTAGAAATACTGATGCCTGGGCCCCATTCCAGACCAATTAAATCATACTATCTGGGAGAGATACCCAGAAAGTGGTATGTTTTAATACCTCCTTAGGGATTCTGCTGATCAGCCAAGGTTGAGAAGAATCAAACTAGACTCATTTTACATATGAAGAAATAGAAACTCAGATATTGAGATAAAATATGTTGCCCGTCACGTAGCTAGTGTCAAAACCTGACTCTTAATTAGTGCTCTTATGTCACACTAAGTTGCTTCTTTTTATTGTGGTTTTGCCATAAATTAAAAGTATACTTGAAAATGTTAGTTTACAAAGTAATTTTAAGAAATGGAATTCATTTTAAGGAAAACAGTGATTCAATGGCCAATACACTGATGCTTTCTGCATGATCTTCAGACCAGTCTACATGTTTATTATGCTTGGGCCTCTGAGTCAAACACTGGCTCCTTTGCTGCTTCTCCATTGTTGGCCTAGCATGCTTGAATTCTGTTTTTCCTCTGGAAACCTTGCACACCACTTTGATTCACTTTGTTAATGGGAAAGTGGGAAATACTCTCTACTTTTTTTTTTTTTTTTTGAGATGGAGTCTCACTCTGTCACCCAGGCTGGAGTGCAGTGGTGTGATCTCAGCTCACTGCAACCTCCAACTCCTGAGATCAAGTGATTCTCTTGCCTCAGCCTCCCGAGCCGCCAGGATTGCAGACATGCACCACCATGCCCAGCTAATTTTTGTATTTTTAGTAGAGACAGGATTTCACCATGTTGGCCAGGTTGGTCTTGAACTCCTGACCTCAAGCGATCCACCTGCCTCAGCCTCCCAAAGTGCTGGGATTACAGGCATGAGCCACTATGCCCGACCCTCTCTACGAATCTTTAGCTGGTGATATGTTTCTACCAGAGAAACATTTTTTTTTTTTTTTTTTTAACAGAACTCACTTCATGTGGGAGCCATGCGTCCAAGAGAGCCATCATTTTGGGTGAAGAGCACATCCAGGCATGTGCCAGCATTACCCTACAAGATATTTGGTTATCAACTAAATGTCTACATTGCATGTCCGCAACCATCCATGGAAACTTACTATTTTTTGTCCAACTGACTCTGTTTGCCACATTCCAACTAAAATTCATAGCCAGGCTTACCAAAAATACCGTTTAATCACATTTTATAGACAAAACTTCATGGTGTTCGGGTCCACATATAAAAATTAAAATGTCTTCTTGTGTTAAAAAATGGAACAATCTATGATCCAAATTTTGAAGATATTTAGAAAAATTGCCTTATCCAGACTAATGGTCCTCAACCTTGACCACATTAGACTCACCTGGGGATTTAAAAAAAATACATTGATGCCTGGGCTCCACCCCAGAGATTCTGATAGAATTGGTCTGGAGTGGGCCCAGAGCCCTAATATTTTCAAATGTTCCTCAGCTGAGTCTCACAGGCAGCTTGGTTGAGAACCATTGCACCTGACTATAAAACAGGGCTCTCAGCTGGGAACTTTTTGCTGTGACCTTATTGCTCTAGCATTTTTATTTCATTTTACATATTCAACAAATTTATGTTTAAGAGGGAAATATTTTTAAAATACTTTTTTGGGTATTTTTCCTCCCAATAATCCATACACTCTTCTCTTCACCTTGCAACCTCATTATGGCTAAGGCAGAGATTTATCACCCCTGGGAAGGAGAAGCTGGGTTCTGCCAAGAACGGTGATTTGCAACCCTAGATGCCCTTTAGAATCACCTGGGGAGCTATAAAAAAATTGCCAGTGCCTGGAATCCACTTCAGACTAATTAAATCAGAATTTGGGGGGATGGGCTGAGA
Organism: Papio anubis; assembly: GCF_008728515.1. Taxonomy (NCBI): domain Eukaryota; kingdom Metazoa; phylum Chordata; class Mammalia; order Primates; family Cercopithecidae; genus Papio; species Papio anubis. Next base: position 195,528,699 of record NC_044976.1, read on the forward strand.
GATTACTACTATAAAAGTACCTCAGGCATAATACTTTTTTATTATGCAGCTAATGTTGAGAACCATGGATCTAATAAGAAATGACTTGTCAACTTAAAATAAGATTCTTATTTCTTAAAATCTCTCATGTTCTAACCCAAACTTTTAAAATTCAGAAAAAATAATTTACTTACCTATAGTTGGAGGTGATAGAGGTTATTGACAATATAATTTTATGATTTAATCTAATATTTATTGAACAGTTACTATATGCAAGGCAGATGTAATTGAAAACATCTCCTGGAAACTTTTTTGTTTGTTTATTTTGGGTCAGCTAGAAGGAGCCCCGGGTAAATTATGAGTCTAGGTCCCTGCAGGAAAGAGATGGCACACTCAAACTGGAGATATGGATATATGCTAGATAAGAATTTGGCTTTGATACTAACTAGCCACACAACATCCTAATGTTAGAAATTTCTGTTTTCATTTTCCTAGATATAGAGGTGTGACTTGGGCACCATGGAGGTAAAGATGCTCCTGAAGATATTTAGGAAAGTAGCTAGGGATGGTCTCCAGAATAAAGAAAAGATTTCCATTCATTCAAAAAACAATTTATTGGGTGACTATCATTGTATAGACACAGGGCCAGCTGTTAGGAATCTCAAAATAAAGACAGAATCCCTGCCCTCAAGGAGACTGGTTTCATGGAGATTCAGGAAAACATGTAGAGGTAAATAGTAACATGGTTTACCTGGTGGTTGTGGAGTCAGCTTTCTGGAGCCTCTTGAAGGTGGCTCAATTGCTTTCAAAGAGAAGGATTTGAGTATCTGCCAAGTGTTTGTGAGTTGTGCGTGTGTGTGTGTGTGTGTGTAAACATACATGTGCATGCTTGTACACACATTCTTCATATAGAAAGAATTTTTGCTGGGGTATAGTGGGGGAGGAATGAGGGAAAATCTAGTAGCTTTTTTCTTAACATTTTTTCTGGTGTGAACATAAGCAGAAACTCAGCACAGCACAGGCTGCGAGGGAAGGAAAATTCATCAAGTCTAAACTATCTTCTCTCTTCTGGCACAAAAGTAAGTGACATCAACAGGATGTGGGGTTTCAGGATAAGCCTCGAGTCCGATGAAATGAATTAAACCTCACAACTCCTTGGAACAGGAACCTGTTTTCATGTGAGTTCCCCAACAGCTTTTGGGGGAGCCTTGAAACAAATGGATTTAGCATCTGGGGATTTTTGGTAGGTTTGATTTGCTTTTCTAACATCCGGTACTGTTGCAAAAATCTTTGAACACAGAAAGTTAAACCAAAGCCCAGGAGGAGGCAAGTGTCCAAGAACATATGGAAGCCTAAGAGGTTAATACGCTCCTCTTTGTCTCTGTCATGATGTACATCCTTTCAGCCTTGACTTTTAGCAAGTGACCTTTAGCAGAGATGTGAGGGTCTGTCACTCTGACATTTGACAGCTATGAAGATTCATTCTCAACAGAGCAATAGTTACGGGTTCAAGGGGCAGGCTAGTTGGCCTATTCTAGTTTTTGTGAGGGAGAAACAATACCTTGGGAGACCGATTCTCTAGTAATATGTATTTGGTTGTTGTTCAACCTCAGTGAGACACAGAGACTGAGATGGGTCCCAGAAGGAGTAGGGAAGAGGGACTGAAGAGGGTCTGAGTGAGGGACGGAAGTGTTGCTGGCATTTATTTAGGGGCATTGCAGAGTTGCCTTTTAAAGAGATATCTTCAAAGACATTACAAAGGAGTAGAGACCGATCCCTTTATAACGTGGGGGTTTAGCATTATCTCGTTTCCGATATGTAGAAGGATATCTCATTATTGTGTTGGATGCTCCTTAAATGCTTCAAACTTTCTTTCTGGATGTACTCAGGACAACTATGGGGGTGTTAATGTGGCCTCGCAGGCAAGGGGAGATGAACAGCGATGACCTATTATGAGGTAGTCCTAGCATCTCTAACCCTACGGTTGTCAAGCCTCTGACACCATTCTGCTTCTGACGTGTCTCTTAAACTTCAAGTGACCTATATTTAGGAGATTACGTAAAAAGTATTGAAAGCAAATGGCCATTCTGCTCTAAGGTCAGAGTTCTGCTGTGGCTGATAATGCTGCTTTGATCTCCAGGCCCCTGCCTGTCTAGATCTATGGTATCTGTCAGCCAGCTTCACTCTGGACTTGACCTTTTGCTGGCCTAGACTTGTGGTTACTGTCAGGGGTCTAATCTCTTAGCAAGTCACTTCTGGAAATTTTTTTTAAAAATCCCCAAATCTTACAATTCAGACATCCCAGATTCTGCTTCAGGCAATTGCAAAGGCGTTTTGAAATAAGCAAAAAAATAAAAAGAAACAAACAAACAAAAAAAAAAAACCAAAAGGGCAAAGAAATGGTTTTAAGAGGAAATTTCAACAAATGATAAGATCGATGATGCAGTAACAGCAGTTTGGCAAAAACCTTATAGAAGGCACATAGAATCATAAATGAATTCTAATAGAGCTGGGTAAAATTGAGAGATTATTTGTTCCAGTGCCCTGTCTGGGGGCAGGTGACCCTCCAGCAATCAAAAACAGATGCTTATCTTTTGTCCTTTGAAAATTTCTGGATGTGCTTTGATTTGCTCATTTTGATATTTCATAACCCTGGTAGCCAAAAAGTGCTTCCTCATATCCAGCTGGAATCTTTGCTACTTAATTAAAAAATCTATTTTCCATCCTGTGGCAATTTTGGTTATTTTTTTATGGATCTCTTCCAGATGTGTGCATGGTTTTCACAATGTGGTGAACTAAGTTGGACATGATACTCTGGTAAGGGTCTGACTGCTGCAGAGTATATTGGAACTGCTGGGCTAGGATTCAGAAAGATTCTTGCTCCTTGCCTGCCAGGAACCAGTGGTTTGACCTTGGACAAGCCACTTCCCCTGTCTGGACTTCATGCTCTTCATTTCTAAAGTGACAGTATCAGACTACATGATCTCTGAAGATTTCTTCCAGCTCTGATGCTTATATTCAATAATTTTGCTAAAATTAACATACCTCAGTCAATGAATCTCTGCTTAGCATGCAATAGATGGACAATAAATGTTTGCCAAACTGAATTAAATCATAGGAATTTCCATTGAAGTTTCCTCTCAGTATGTACTAAAACTTTTAATCACCCTGATGTCCTCTGTCCCTTCCAGGAAAGATGTATGTCTTTTATAGAAATCAGAACCAGCGCGCAGTGGTGAAGTTGCCGTCTTCCCAAAGTGTCGCAGGCACCAGCATTGGAGGAGTGAGGATTCTCAGGTTTCACAGACAATCAGGCCCAAACTGTTTCTAGTCACTTCTCTACTGCCATAGCCAATCTATTAAAATGCCTGTGTGATTCTGGAAAGAAAACAAGTGCCCATGAAAAGGAGGTTATAAATACATCCAATTATAAATATATCCCATTAAAAATAGATATTGACAAGGAGCTCCAGATAGAGTTGTCCTCAGCAAACTGAGCTGAATAGAACAAAGTGGCCTATTATCCAGAAAGCAATAATACTTTCTTAAGTGATTCCTTAATAATATCTTTGGAGTTATATATGCCTCATAACTAGCTACTAAGTAGTGTTGGTGGTCAGTTAAGAATTGGACTTGAAAGGTCCAGTAAAGATAGAATCAGGACTGAATACATATTTTTCCTCTCTATGTCACAGGACTTACAAACCCCAGTGACTATGTTGCTGGGAGGACTGAGCTGAGTTTCAAAAGTGAGATTGGCATGCGGTCCTTAACATCTCTGGTCTTTAACAACTCCCATGGAGACCCCTGGCCTGGTGTGGTGGAGGAACCACAGATCTGGAACCAGAAGGCCTGGGCTTCTACCCCTGGTCCTGCATGCTCTACCTTGGTGATCTTGGTGACATGGTTTGGCTGTTTGTCCCCACACAAATCTCATGTTGAATTGGCCTGGTGGGAGGTGATTGGATCATGGGGGTGGTTTCTAATGGTTTAGTACCATCCCCCTAGTGCTGTCTTGTGATATAGTTCTTTTTTCTTTCTTTCTTTCTTTTTTTTTTTTGAGATAGAATCTCGCTCTGTCACCAGGCTGGGGTGCAGTGGCTTGATCTCAGCTCACTGCAACCTCTGCCTCCCGGGTTCAAGCAATTCTCCTCCCTCAGCCTCCCGAGTAGCTGAGACTACATGAGCATGCCACCACGCCCAGCTAATTTTTTTGTATTTTTAGTAGAAATGGGGTTTCACCATCTTGCCCAGGATAGTCTTGATCTCTTGAGTTTGTGATCCGCCAACCTCAGACTCCCAAAGTGCTGGGATTGAGTTCTTACAAGATCTTGTTGTTTGAAAGTGTGTAGCACCTCCCCTTTTTCTCTCTTTCCTGCTCTGCCACGGTAAGACATGCTTGCTTCTTGTTCGCTTACCACCATGATTAAGTTTCCTGAGGCCTCCCAGCCACATTTCCTGTACAGCCTACAGAACTGTGAATCAATTAAACCTCTTTTCTTTATACCCAATCTCAAATCGTTCTTTATAGCACTGTGAGAATGGATTAATACACTTGGGGAAACTACTTAACCTCTTTTGAGCCTCAGGTTTGCATTAACAATTAAATGAGCTAATATGTGAGAAAGCAGCCTAATATAGTGTCTGGCAGGTGGGAAAACTCAAATGTTAATGTCTTGTAGTAATGGTCTGAGGTCAGGTTGTGATGTAGGAACGAAACAGCAGTGATTTAGCGGGCATATGCTGAGGCCCTCTTGGGACACCACATTTAAATTGTATGGGGCTCTTTCCCCAGTGTTTTGTCTGCTAGGGTTGCCATAATAAAGTATCACAATGGGCAGCTTAAACAAGAGAAATCAATTTCCTCACAGTTCTGGAGGCTGGGAGTCCAAGCTCGAGGTGCCAGCAGAGTTGGTTTCCTCTGTGGCCTCTCTGCTTGGCTTATAGATGGCAGCCCTCTTGTTGCCTCTGCATGGGGTCCTCTCTCTGTGCACTCTTGTTTCTGGTGCCTCTTTGTGTGTTCTCATCTCTTCTTTTTATAAGGACACCAGTCACATTGGATTAGGGCCCACCCCAACAGCCTCATTTGAGCTTCATCACCTCTTTAAAGGCCCTATCTCTATAGTCACATTCCAAGGTACTGGGGGTTAAGATTCAATATAGGAATTTAGGCAGGGGGATCCAGTTCAGGCCATAAAACCCAGAAACTCACTGAGACTACAGGAGGAGCTTAAATCACAGGGCTGTGTGGGTTTTACAGTGCGGCCCCATTTGTAATGTATGAAATTCTATGCTCAAGGCTAGTCTTCTTCCTTCCTCCCACTTCCTCTTCTTTTCCTGGTAGGAAGACTCAAGTGAACATCTCCCTTTTGACAAGTATATATTTCTTCTTTCTTTGCAGGATTCTTCACCCATGGTTGCTTAGGTTTATAAGCAAGGAAGCTGAATAAAGTCCCTTTCCTTGTGGGTAAGCCCCTGGGTTTCTGGAAGATTCTTAAAATCACCCCTAAATGGCTTCCAAGCACTGAAGCCCAAGCTGTTAGCTGGCCTGTGTGGGGCCTTGAGACAGAGTGCCACAGCCACACCCCAAGGATGCTGAATGGGGTTTCCCTCCTCTGCGGTTTTCTCCTTTCTTCCACCAGCACTCCTCCTACATGGTGACTCATCCAGAACTCCAAACACACAGCCAGCTGTTTGGAACACAAGAAATAACCATAGCCAGAGGCATCTTGGGTCCAAACTCTCTTCTCTCTTTTATCACTCATTCCCCAAGTCACTTCCTTTCTCCTCCCTTACTTCCCCTCCCCATTCTTCTTAGGACTTAACACAGGTATCTGGAGACATTAGGTCTTTGTCAGTCAATGTCGGACCTCTCCTAACATTGATATTTATCAAAGTAACGGTTACATCATAGTCCTCTTTCATATACTCAGAGTATTGTCCCTTCCTTCTTTCTTTCCTTCCTTCCTTCCTTCCTTCCTTCCTCCCTCCCTCCCTCCCTCCCTCCTCTCTCTATTCCTTCCTTCCTTCCTTCCTTCTTTCCTTCCTTCCTCCCCCCTCTCTCTCTTTCTCTCCTTCTCTCCTTCCTCCCTCCCTTCTTCCTTCCTTCCTTCCTTCCTTCCTTCCTTCCTTCCTTCCTTCCTTCCTTCCTTCTTCCTTCCTTTCCTTTCTTTCTTCTTACTCTGTCGCCCAGGCTGGAATGCAGTTGGAGGGATCCCAGCTCACTGCAACCTCTGCCTTCCCAGTTCAAGTGATTCTCCTGCCTCAGGCTCCTGAGTAGCTAGGATTACAGGATTGTGCCACCACACCTGGCTAACTTTTGTATTTTTAGTAGGAACAACTTTTCATCATGTTGCCCAGGCTGGTCTCAAACTCCAGGGCTCAAGCAATCCACCCTCCATGGCCTCCCAAAGTGCTGGAATTACAGGTGTGCACCATTGCGCTGGCCTGCATTTCTTTCTTAAGGTGTGATTACTTTCCTTGTTGAATCTAGAGTATTATCTAATATCTAGAATGTTAGCTTCTCATGAACAGGGATCATATTGTATCCTCCATGGCCAATGCTTTACACATAGACATGCTCAAACACTTTTTGAAGAAAGCAATGAAACTTTTAAGGAAAATATTATTCTCCGAGAGGTACAGGCTTGTAGTTAGCTTTAAAGAAACTTGAGGAGTCCCCTGAGGTATTTAAACCTGGAGTGTCCCCTGAGGTATGTAAACCTGGAGTGTTACCAGTTACTCTGGTGATACCATTTCAGACACTAGGCTTAGTCATAGGTATAGCTTATTTTAAAATATATATATAACTTCTTTTGATACTAAAATGTAAAGCAGATAATCACATAAATTCATTTTATAGACATAAATGCTTAGGTAAAATGTACCACCATATTAACTAGATATGATTTTATCATGTTTATTTGTTGTGGCACATGTACACCATTTAATACTATGCAGTCATAAAAAGGATGAGTGCACGTCCTTTGCAGGGACATGGATGAAGCTGGAAACCATCACTCTCAGCAAACTAACACAGGAACAGAAAACCAAACATCACATGTTCTCACTCCTAAGTGGGAGTTGAACAATGAGGACACATGGACACAGGGAGGGGAACAAAACACACTGGGGCCTGTTGGGGGGTGGGGGGCTAGGGGAGGGATAGTATTAGGAGAAATACCTAATGTAGATGATGAGTTGATGGGTGCAGCAAACCACCGTGGCACGTGTATACCTATATAACAAACCTGCACGTTCTGCACGTGTATTCCAGGACTTACTATAATTAAAAAAATTGTGACAAAAACAAACTGGTATATAATATAGTTACCCATTGACTCTCACTTTCATTTCTACGGAAAGAATAGGTTAATTCTGATATGTAATAAAAATCATCCATATGAACCTTAAAAATATATATATAAATATATAAATAAATATATATATAAATATATATGTATATATATTTATTTCCTTCTTGTGGCTTCAAAGTTAGAAATATGCTCTTAGATACCTTCTCTGGTATTAAAGTCCCTGAAGTTTCATTGAAGTTAATGCCTGCAAGCTTCCTTAAACAGGTAGGGGCAGTGGGCTCTGACCCCATCCTAATTTTGTTTGCTCTCTTTCTCTCCTTTCCCTACCATGAGAGGAAGAGGAGGGCAATAAGGAGATCTAATGGATCTCAGTTTTTCATCTCTGACCTTTCCTGCACTCCTTCCCACTTAGCAGAAATAAGAAATAAAGATGGGGCACACGTGTGAAACTTGTACTTATTCATTCAACAAATATTTAATATGAACCTACTGTGTGCCATACATTTTGCCAGGTTCAGGCACTAGAAATGAGAAAGTCACAATCCTGGCCTGCAAGGAGCTCATAGTCTACTGGGGAGTAGAAATGCAACCGAATCATTCTTATAGACTGAGATATTGGAAATATGTACAAAGGACTATGAGAGTACTGAGGAGGGGTTTGCCTCTTAGTCCAGAGTTTCTGTAGATCAGAGGTTCTCCAAGTGAGATCTCCAGACCAGCAGCATCACCTGGAAACATGTTAGAAATGCAAATTACTTGGCTCCAGCCTAGACCTATTGAATCCGAAGTTCTGAGGTTGGGCCCAGCAATCCTCATTTTAACCAGCCCTCTGGGGATTCTGATGTTCACTCAAGTTTAAGAAACTCTGCCCAACCCTAAAGGATTTTTACAGCTGAAATCAAGTTAAAATGAACACTAGTAGAAGATTAAGGAGAATAAAGGCAAACAGAAATGGTAGACTGGTAACAAGTTACAAATAAACAAGATGGGAAAGCTAGACTCAATCCTGTGCTGCTGAATCAGAGTCAGAGGTATCAGGATAAACTCATACTGATTTTAGTGTATGTAGGCAGATAGAAATAGGACATATAGATATGTGTATATGGGCTGGGCATGGTGGCTTATGCGTGTAATCCCAGCACTTTGGGATGGCTGAGGCGGGCGGATCATGGGGTCAGGAGATTGAGACCATCCTGGCCAACATGGAAAAACCTTGTCTCTACTAAAAATACAAAAAATAGCCAGGCATGGTGGCAGACGCCTGTAGTCCCAGCTACTTGGGAGGCTGAGGCAGGAGAATCGCTTGAACCCAGGAGGTGGAGGTTGCAGTGAGCCGAGATTGCACCACTGTACTCCAGCCTGGCGACAGAGCAAGACACTGTCTCAAACAAACAAACAAACAAACAAAAGGATATGTGTATATGTAGGTTAGTACACATGAATGTATTTCCTACCTCTGTCTGCTGAGAGGTCCTAAATGCAGGATACCCCAGTAGCAATGAGCATGCCCAGAAGCCAGATTTTGGTTTCTAATTATTGTTCTCTGATAAAAGAAACTTAGGGTCCTTTGGAGAAATGGCAGATTTTAGGGGGAGCAGGAAAAAATACAAGATAAACCTGGAGGATCTTATAGTTTTAGAACCCCTAAGGAAAGCAAAGAAGTTCTAAGGAAACAAAAAATTAAGGTATATCAAAAGGACACAGAAGCCAATCTGGAGGAATTACCAATGGCCAGAGCTGGAAGAATTAAAAAAAAATTAATGTTATTTCAGTAGTTTTAGAGGTACAGGTGGTTTTTAGTTACATGGATAAGTTCTTTAGTGGTGATTTCTTAGATGTTAGTGCACTTGTCACCCAAGCAGTGTGTACACTGTTCCTCACCCCCTCTCAACCTTCCCCCACAAGTCCCCAAAATCCGTTATATAATTCTTAGGCCTTTGCATCCTCATAGCTTAGCTCCCACTTGTAAGTGAGGACATACGAAATTTGGTTTCTCATTCTTGAGTTACTTCACTTAGAGCAGTTGCTGCAAAAGACACTACTTCATTCCTTTTTATGGCTGAGTAGTATTCCTTGGTGTATACATACCACATATTCTTTATTCATTCATTGGTTGATGGGTACTTACGTTGGTTCCATATCTTTGCAATCGTGAATTGTGCTGCTTTAAACATGCATGTGTATGTGTCTTTTTCACATAATGACTTATTTTCCTTTGGGTTGATACCCAAAGCAGGATTGCTTAATTGAATGGTAGTTCTACTTTTAGTTCTTCAAGGCATCTCCATACTGTATTCTATAGTAGTTGTACTAATTTACATTCCCACCCAGAGCTGGAAGAATTTAAGCAATAAAATAAATGATTGTATTATAAAGTATAAATAAAGGCTTATATTATAACAACAACAACTATATATATATGTTACACCTTCACTAGTCCATGCAGGCTTAAATAAGTGATTGAATAATAAATAAATGATAAATAAATAAACAAGGGAGGAAGGGACAACTATTTTTTATAGAAGAGTTTTCAATAATATATGTAGACCATTCCTCCTTCAGAAAGTGAAGCTTAAATCCTCTTCCCCAAGTGTAGGCTGGACTTAGTGATTCATTTTCAAAGAGTAAAATACCAAAAGGGACAAATAGTAGCTTTATGGAGTGCTCTGGGAGACATCATCTTAAACAAGCAATGGGATTAACATCACTAATGATGTCATACACCCCTGCTATGATGACGAGAAGCATCACACCTCTGTGGTATTATTTTTAAAAACCCATAACCTCAGTCTAAGTGTGCAGATCCATCCAACAGACTCACATTGGGAGATATTCTACAAAATATCTGACCAGTACTCCTCAAAAGTATCAAGGTCATAAAAAACAAAGACTTAAAGACTATCCCAGACCAGCAGAAACTAAGGAAACGAGATGACTAAATGCAATGTGGTACCCTAGGCAATTCCTGGAAAAGAGAAAGAACATCAGTGGGAAAACATGTAAAATCCAAATAATGTTGGTAATTTGATAGTAGTATTATATCAATGCTAATTTCCAGTTGTGATAAAGGTGCCATGGTTATATAAGATGTTAGCATTAGGGGAAATAGAGCAAAGTATATACAGGAACTTTCTGAACTATGTTTGTAATTTTTTGTAAGTTAAAAATAATTCCAAAATACAAATGTATTAAAAAATAAAGATAGCTTGGTGAAGGTAAGATAGCTTGGTAAGGCCTAATATTATGTGCTGCCTTGATATCTAGTGCAACTGGGAAGGCTTCAAATGACCTAACTGCAAGGTCTCCTCTCTACTCCACTCCTGTAGCTAACATCTTCTGGTTAAACAACTCTCCTTTTCAAAGGGACCAGGCACAGTTTCTGCTTACCCCTGAGTAGCCGTTTTCAGTTCCCTGGCAGTCTGTGGAGTTTTTCAAACAAGCCAATCACCTCCTCCTGTGGGAACTGAGAAGCACCCCACCCTCTCGATACTACAAAGCCCCTGCTTGTTCCCTAGTGCAACTCCTGGGTGGTCCTGCGGAGCATATGGTACTTTCCTCTCCTGGACAGTGAGCATATGTGACTAATAAACTGTCTATCTCATCTGTTCAGTGCCAGGTGTCATTTGTTCTGCCATCCCATGACCTAGGGTGGGGATTCCCTTCCCACCAACAAGGTGAATGCAAGGTGATTAAAACAAGAAGCCTCTTCAGGATCTCTATCCTAGGGAAAAAAATTCAACACCACCACCAACAAAACAAGAAGCCTCAACTCTGACCCTGTATTCCAGATGTGTTACAGGGGCCTGTCTCCCCGGAGCCACTCTCCGGGTCAGAGCTTACCTCCCCTTGCCCAGGGTTAGGAGCTCTGGGCAGGAAAAGGACATCATGGTGAAAGCCAGAGATGAAGAGGGGAATATGGTAATGAGGAGACAAAGGAAGAGAAGCCAAGGAAATAGAAAAAGGAGGAGATGACACACCTTGAAGGCTCCAGCCAATGCTTAGGATCTGCCAAAAGGCATTAGGGGGCTTTAGGCCAGTGTCCCCACAGAGCGCCTGGCATGTAGTAGGTACTCAATTAGTACTGGAGGAATCTGAAATTTTTACTGCCATAAGGCTTGGAGCAGGCTTCAGTGGAAAGGGACTGGATACAAGCAGTACATCAAGAACTTGATCCAACCATGCAATGGGCACTGCATTGAGTGTTACAGCTTAGAATGTTGTTCCCAACACACCATCTAGCTGTATGGCCTTTGACAAATTCTCCAGTCTGAGTGTATATATACTTAACCATAAGTGAGGCTAATGGAACCCATGTGGCTCATACTTATCAAACTGGGTGAGAGCCAAATATAATGTTCTATGTGAACATGCAAAAAGTGTTGAATATCATAGCTTTAATAAACATATTAAACACATTGATTTATGTGGCAGGAAGATTATGAGAGAGTATCAGAGTAATGATAAAAAGATGTGGCTTCTGTTCTCAAGAAAGCTGTAACCCAGTGGGAAGGAACACACACAGAGGTCACAACAGTTCCAGCAAAGTCAGAGGTTCCATGGAAGAGGCATACACAGCATGAAGCAACAGGGAAGATTTGACCTGGGGATGGATAGAAATTCCACTGAGCAGGTATGGCATGAGCTGGACCTTGAAGCATGAGTAATTATAAAGGAGTATGTGGGGTAACACCAGCGGGGTTGGAATCAAAAGACTGGTTCAAATATTAGTCTCTCTTCTTACTGTTTCTGTGACATTGGGCAAGTTTGAATCTTTCTGAGTCTTAGTTGCCTCGTCTTCAGAAGGGGATAACAATATCTATAGTTGTGATGAGAATCGAATGGAAGATACAAGTGAAAGTGCCCCACAGGGTGCCTGGCATGCAGTAGGTGCTCAGCTAGTGTTGGCTGAGTCTGAAGTTTTTATTGTCATAAGGCCTGGAGCAGGCTTCCCTGGATGGGGATTCGATCCAAAGAGCAGATTAAGAACTTGGCCCACCCTTGGAGTTTCCCAGACATCTTTAGACTTGTTCTGTAATGCTTCCATCAGCCAGAGAGCCCTCAGAGCCACCGTGGGGATAGAGAGTGGGCCAGGGACTGAGGCCTGCATGGCTGGGTTCCCAGTGATTACAAAATGAGGTGGGCAAGTAAGCCTCCCTCATGCGCTGTCCACTCTGGGGACTGGGCAATGGAGACAGGCACTGCCTTTCTGGCCTGGAAGTTATCAGCAAGCATATGGCAGCTGGCTTCAGTGGCTGCCACCTCAACAGGTGGTCCACTTAGCCATCACCTGCCATCTTAAGCTCAACACATCCAACCTGAACTCCTGATTTTCCGCACCCACCTGCTCCCTCTAGCCTTCCCCATTCAGTGGACGGCATCTCCATTTTTCAGTTGCTCAGGCCCAGTTCCTCAGAGCTGACTTGGATCCTCTTTCCTTGTCCCCCTCTCCCTTCCCTCTCTCACAGCCCACCTTTCAGGAAATCCCATTGGCTCTCCTTTTATAATATGACCAGAACTGACCACTCCTCGCCACCACATTGCTGCCCCTGAGTTCAGACACTATGGTCCCCACACCTGGAACACTGCAGCAGCCTGTTGGCTGGTCTCTTTGCTTTTACCCTTGACCCTACTTTACAGCCTCTTCACAAGAGGGCAGCCAACTGAACCTACTAAAACTTAGATCATCTTAGTCCTCTGTTTGAGACCTGCATATGTCCCCATTTCACTCAGAGTAAAAGCTAAGGTCCTTACAATGTTCTACAGGATCCCCTGTGACCTCACGACCTGGTTTCTGTTCCCTCTCTGACTTCATCTCCTGCAACTTTCCCCCTTGAGTCCTCTGTTCCAGCCATAGTGACCTCCTCCCTATTCCTTAGGGCTTTTGCTCTGGCTGGCTCTCTGCTTGGAATGCCTTTCCTCCAGATATCCATATGCCAACTCCCTCATTCCTTCAAATTTTTGCTCAAATGTCAACCTCTCAATGAAGGTTTTGACAATCCTATTTAAAATAGTAACCTGCACAGCTCCCCACCTTCCCCCAGCACACTCCAGCTCCACTAGCCTGTGCCTCTTTTCTCACGCAGCACTCATCATCTACGGACCTGTTAATGTACTTGGTCTTTGTTTTCTGTCTCGCCTCACTAAAGCATAAGCCAAATGAAGGCAGGGGACTTGGTCAGGCCAGTTCATGGATGTACTCTAAGTGCCTGGAGCACTTAGTGGTTGCTGCTAAATATTTGCTTGCTGTTTTGTCCTTGGCCCCTCCATACTGCTGGGTGGAGCAGGTCTGCTGTACCTAGGAGTCAATCCGTGGCCTGGGTTAGCAGCCTGGCGTTCCTGTGGGATCTCTGAGTTAGGTTCTCGGAGTGAACTGACTTGCCTAAATCCTCGAGCTGAAGTTATGGCTAGACCTACCAAGGACCTCAGGGGATCTGACTCCAAATGGGTCTTCTGTGTCTCGGACTGTCCCAAGTTAAGAGAGGATTGGAATGGGAGATTGGAGCAGGGAGGAAGGGCTCCTGGGCAGGTGAGGGCTTAGGGACCCCTGTCTGTTCTGAGTTGGGAGTTTAGCACACCTGCAGGATGTGCCCAGGGTTAACTGTCTCTTTTTAAAACTGCCATCTCCACGCCACGTGGGCATCTCTGATGTTTCCGTAGCTGAGAGGGATGGGGAGGATTTCAGATGTTAGAGCTGAGCTTGCCAATGAATGGACTCCGGACTCTGAACTGAGCCTCCAGCAGAGGGAGAGAACCATGGGCAGGAGGCTGGGAGCTTGGGGTCCCCCTCACTTCAGCTGCTAGGCCATGGAGTTTTCATCTGTTCAAAGGGAACGGTTAAGCCTGCACTGTCTCCCTTTTGGCGTTCTGAGGATCAAGTGAAATAATGTATATGAAAATGTCTTCAAAAGAATAAAGAGCATTGCCAGGATAAGAAATTGTTTTATTGCAAGCGATAAGTCAAGGGTGAGATTTCTAACAAGTATTTGTGTGTGGGCTGTTTTATTAAATTCTATTTTGTTTGTTTAAAAACAAAAAAACCTCATGATCCGCCCGCCTCGGCCTCCCAAAGTGCCGGGGTTATAGGCGTGAGCCACCACGCCCGGCCAGCCAGGCCTGGTCTATCAACAAAGGGTGGAGTGTGCTGTGCGGCTTCACAAATCACCCATCTCTCCACAACTCAGTGTTCTCTCCCACGGCAGCCTGTTCTCAGATGGGGATGTGCTGGGTGGCTGAGTGTCGGCCCACTGGCACAGCCCTTGTATACCTGGGATGGGGCTGTGGTTTTGCAAAAGCCAGATCAGTGCTGCTTGGTTGTGAGGGTGAACCACTTGCCCCAGAGCTTCATCGGCACCATTGGGAGGTAGGGGGATGTTGGGCCAATCCCTTAGTTTGTTCAGGATCTGAGTGGGGAGCAGTGGAACAAGAGGAAGAAAACTAATATTTGTAGGATTCTTTTCTGTGCCGGGAGCCACCAGTCTTTACACCTCACAACAAACCTGCATCTCTCTAAGATTCATCATCACTGATTTGAAAATTAGAAAACAGACTCAGAGAGGTTAAATAACCTGTCCCAGGCTTATTAGTCACCAGCAGGAGTGGCACTAAAATGAAGACCTGTCTGGTTTCCAAATCTGTGCCCTTCTCATGGTACTGCATTCCCCTTTGCATAGATGGATGGACTGGGTTCCAGTCTCAACTCCTTCCCTGACATGTGTGACCTTAGGCAAGTCACTTAACTTCTGCCGTCCATTTCCTCAGCTATAAAATGAAATGATAACTTTCTCCCTCGGTGGGTGGTTGTGAGAATCAAGTGAGATAATATATGTGGAATGATCAGAAACATTGATCTAGATGTTACATGCAAGCAAGGAATTGCTATTATAATTTTGAAAGCAATGCCTTCATTCTGTGACTCCCTTGCTCAGGAACCTTCAGTAAGTCACTTCCCTTCCCAGAATCTGCTGGGTCATCCCCATCCCTTATGCTCTCACTGCCCCTCCTCCAGCTAGCCTTTCTCTGTGCTTTTTTTTTTTTTTTTTTTTTTTTTTGAGATGGAGTCTCACTCTGTTGCCCAGGCTGGAGCGTAATGGCGCGATCTCGGCTCACTGCAACCTCCATCTCCCCGATTCAAGTGATTCTCCCGCCTCAGTCTCCCAAGTAGCTGGGACTAGAGGCACCTGCCACCATGCCTGGCTAATTTTTGTATTTTTAGTAGAGACGGGCTTTCACCATGTTGGCCAGGCTGTTCTCGAACTTCTGACCTCAAGTGATCCACCCGCCTCAGCCTTCCAAATGCTGGATTATAGGTGTGAGCCACCATGCCCGGCCCCTAGATGCTTTTTAGTATTCAGAATGCAAGTATAGATTCCCCAAGCAAGGGAAGGTAAGAAAGAAAGCCTAGTCTTAGTATTGATCACATTGGCTTAAACCATGCCACTGGGCACATGACCTCATCTCTCAGATCCTTAATTCCTTGACACATAAATTGTGGACTGTGATAACACAGACATTATAGGGTTTTATGAGCATGCCTTTAAATTCCATCCCAAATTGTGTCCCCGGTTCCACTGTTGAGGACTTAGCTTAGATGCTTTTTATTCAGAAAGCATCTGAGAATTCCTTCTACCCCCAAGGAAGTTCCTTGTGTTATCATGTACCATAATGCCCTGTTAATTTCCTTCCTAGCACTTCTACAATCTATAATTACTATGTATGTGTACATGTATATTTTGTTTTCCCATTAGAATGTCAGCTCCATGAGAGCAGGGAACACCTCAGTCTTAATCACTACTATATCCATACCTCCTAGAACAATGCCTGGCACTTAGAAGGTGTTCAATAATTTTAGGTAGTGTTCCCTTCTCTTTCCACAGTATATAGCACATTGTCAGCCTGGGCGTCAGGAAGATAAAGGGTCTCCTGTATACCACTCAGAAAGCTCCGGTGAGCGTGCACATGTCAAGAAGGAGCTTCTACAACATAAAAACCTTTTCTTCAGAAAGAGGAAGACAGGTGGTGGGGGTGGAGGGTGGGGACAAGTGCTGGTGACCTTTTCATCTGAAGCAGCGGAACAAATGCTGCTCATACCACCTGAGCTGGTTTGGGGTTTCCTCTGCCTCCGCAGCTGGATGCCTGGAATCCCCAGGTCGTGAGGATGAATCTCAGCTATTTCCACCTAACAGGCAGGGGAGCTGCAAGGGCTGGGGCATTTCTGGAAGACTAGCCTGGTCTTGCCCTCCTTCCTGCCACCCAGCCCTTGCCTTCCCAGTACTTAGGTAGCATCAGGGCTTGCCACTCCTGGAGTCTGTCCAGGTTCAGCACACTGCCATGTGGCCACCAAGGAAGCTAGTAGAGCTGCGACCTTTCTCACCCAGTATGCTGCACAAAGGAGATGAACGTGTGTCTGTGTGTGTGTGTGCATGGGTGCACATGCAGGACTGTTTATTTTACAACTGAGAGAAGAAAAATGGGAAAGGACAGAAGAGAAGAGAGGAGGGAAAGGCAAAAGCAGAGTGGAGGAGAATGGTGAGGTGAAGGGGTTGGAGAGAGAAATGTTAAATTAAGGGACTTTTACAATTTAAATGTGGGAAAGGTTCGAGCTGATAGAGAAGAGCCAGTTGAGAGAGAGAGTTTGAAAATACAGCACAAGGGAAGGCTAATCACTAGAGCAGAGTCTAGGGTAACCAATTGTCCCAGTTTGCCCAGAACTAAGGGTTCCTGGGTTGTGGGGCATTCGGTGCAGAGGCTGACATATGGGACTTCTCTGTGGCCAGGCATTTGCACAACTGTGGCACTGGGGAGAATGGGGGTAGGGTAACTGAAGGGCCACCTTTCCACATATACCTCCTGATGTTTTCCAGGTGTGGAACCAAGAGTTGCTGGCCTCACTGGCACCTCACCCCCATCCCTGGGAAGGTAGCATTCTCCAGGGTCACAGTGTGGCTCTGCATGTGTCACTTCAGTCTGCTGGGCCTCATTTTCCTCATAGGTAAAACAAGGACATTGGATTCAATAGGATCTGAGACACTTTCCAGTCGCTGCTGAGCTTTTGCAAGTCAGTAGCATAAGTTGTGATGATTTTGATGGCCCTGGCTGAGGTCTGTTAGTAGGAGAATGCCTCAGGAGCCTCCGGTGTGGGGAAATCTCCAGGGAGGGCTGCTTCTGGCTGTCATTGGAGGCCCCCCCTATTTTGAGGACCCGGCTTTGGAACAGCCAGAGCTCACATGAGTGTAAATAGATGAGTGTGTGGGTGAACACTAATGCAGCAGGATCATCCTTCCACACTGCTATCTACGTAGAGGTCTAGGCTAGCCAGGCATGGGTCCAGCAGTGACAAGATATCAATCTGTGTGGGGCTGTGTGGTTTCATCAGCAGCCCTATATGGCAGGGGCTACAAGAGATGACAGCAGGAAATGGGAGTGCGGGAGGAGGGGCTGCTGAACCGATCAGATTTCTCAATTATTTCCTTGTACTAACCAATTTGGGCTGAGTGAGCACCTGGGGCTCTTTAGTTTTGGGGGAGGAGATCCCAAGAGAGGTGAGACTGGCCATCCTTCATTTTGGGCAGGTGGCGACTTGAGTGATTAATGTGCATATGAAAAACAGATATCATTTTATTTATTTTCCAAGCTGATGGAGCAGGTCATGCCAGTCACATTAGTTTTTAAAACAAAACAAAACAAAACGAAAAAATATAATATGTATGGGTCTGTGGTGGTGTTCATGTGTGTTGTATGATGGGGGAGGTGGCTGAAATCCCAGATCAATAAGGTAATTGAGTTACTGCCTCCAAGTGTTTAAGGCTATTACTTTAAGTGAACACAGGGCAGTTGACTGTGTTTGCTTGACTGTAATCAGCTTTGGACTCATTGGGTATATTGATCTCTTTCAATGCTACTTGGTGTTCTCATTGAAATACCAGCAAAAGTCTTCCCCTCCTCCTCTCCTTTCTCCCCTCCTCCTCTCCTTTCTCCCCTCCTTCCTTCCTTCATTCTCCAGGCTTCCAAAAAGCAAAAATGCATTTTTTTTCTACAGGCTAGGCTCTAAGTTTTCTGCTCCACATCATCATCTCTTGTTCTAAAAGCAAAATTCAATTTTCCAAGACTCTTTACACTTCTACACACACACACACACACACACACACATACACATGGCCTCTGTGCTCAACAATGTGCTTTTTAATATAGAAAAAAAAGCAAAAACAACAGGTCCACTATAGTCCTGCAGTATCCTCGGGCTGGGAAGCCATTCCCAATCCAGCAAGAGACATTGTCCTCATTGAGGCGGCTCTCCAGCTCTGGGAGGCTCACAATCCCAACCTTTGTGGTGACCAAAGAATTGTGGCCTGTCCCCTTCCCCTCGGACTCCACCCTACTGGGCCCCAAAGGTCACTGACAGTGATGTCACGGAAAAGCATGTGCTCAGAGAGCCTTTCCTCAGAGGAAGCCCTGGAAGCTATTGGCGGGTGGCTGAATGCTGGTGGAGTTATCCTCCCTTCCGCCCAACCCCCAGCCCCAAGCCCTGGGGAATGTCTTCAGCTTGGAGAGAGTGCACTGAGGGAAGGAGTCCATTTGGACCTGAGTGGCCCAACTGGGAGATTCCACAGAGAGAGTGTGGGCAGTCCCCTTCTGCACTCTCCATGTGCACCCACCCAGGCGACAATGAGGACTGTGCAAGCTGGGCCCTGATCCCCTCTCCAGCCTTTCATCTGCTTTAACCCTCCTTTGCACAGCTGGATTTTGCTCCACTTTTTTGCATTCATTTGCTCTATCCAACCCTCTTTCCCTTCTCCCTTCAGCATGAGCACTACCTACATAAGCATATGTGTGTGTGCGCACACACATACACACGCACGCATGAACACATCTCCCAGAGTTCCCCATTAGCCTAGTTCTCTGTACGTGTTAGCCCTATCTCAACTCCAGGCCAGAAAAATCCAAGCAAAGCCTCACTGGAGCAGTGTCAGCAGTGCAGTTAACTAGAGCCTACACATGTCCCTTGCCTGTCAAAGATAGTTTCTACCTAAAGGCTTAGGGGGCATGGAACTCATGAGGTATTGTAGAGAGGATCTCAAAGAAAACAAAATTTGCATTAAAGTTGCATTGACTGAAGACTTCCTATGTACCAGGACCTGTCCTAGGTATTTCATATCTATTTCCCACAATAGTCTCACCCACTCCAGGAAGGAGGTGTCGCTACTGCATTTTAGTGCTAAAGAAGATGAAGCACAGCAGTGAGGCCAAATGCATATGAACAGGTTTGAAACCAGGCCCTTTAACTCCAGATCTAAGACTCTCTTTACTACCTTGCAGTTCAGAAACTGCAATTGGTAACTAGGATCATTTACATTCTAGAAAGGGAAAGGTGTGCAAATGTGTGTGTATGTATATGGGTGTGGGGTAGACAGTTTAAGGAATCTGGAGCCCAGGTAATGGGTGAAACAGCAATATCGTTATGTTTCCCTTTAGTGCTTTCCTCTCTGATACATGTCTGTGCTTCTTGGGATCAGGGTCTTTCAGCTGAACTCTGCCCAAGGCTCCACGGTGGCTCCCACCACCCCACTATTCTACTGCCACCAGAAAAGAGATTTGGCTTCCAATCCGGCCCCAGACTCCTTTCCACGCTCTCTTCTGCTGGCTTCTCTCTGCTTCCCTCCCCACTCACTCCACTGTGTATTACTTACTGTGCCTCAAACATCCATGTTCTTTAGGACTCAATCCTTTGTATTGGCTGTAACCTTTGCCTGCCATATCTCCTCCCTGCTACCCTTTTTGGTGACCTTCTATTATCTTTGGAATCTCAACTTGTGACACTTTCCCTTAAGCTCCGTCCCCTTTGTGTCCCCATGACACTTTGCATATCCATCTATGCATTCCAAGTCTGATCAGAGCTGTATTTGAGAAAGTTCATTGTATTGGTAGGTGGAGGTTGTTAGAGAAGAGGCTAACGGCTGGGAGAACATTAGGAGTTTGTTGCACTCATTTCAGGGAGAGAGGAATTAATGCAGGGGATGCAAAGAAGGGGCCTGCCTGGGGTGGAGAGAGTTCCTGGAGATTGAGAGTACCAGGCATGGAGCTGAGTTTGATTCTAGGGTCAGATTAAGAGAGGCTACCACCTGCCCAAAGTGGGTTTCAGGAAAGTTTTGCCTCACTGCAGGAGACTTTCCTAGAAGACCTTTAGAAGACCCTTTCAACCCTTTAACCGATTTCGTTATAATTGTGGCATTCTTCGGGTTGCTCAGAAGGCAGAAGCTCTAAAAATAGAAAGCATTATTATTACCGATTAAATTTCTTTCCACCTACGGAATTTTCTGAAAGTAATAAGAAGAGGAAGCCTGAGTCTCTGCTTAAGTGTTCAGGGAGCAGAGATGTATTGAGAGGTGATGAAAGAAGAAGGAGGGTGTGGGGAAAGGGAGGCTAGGCAGGTAAGATGGGGTTAGGGTAAGAAAACACTGATTGAACCCACTGATGAGTAAAGGGAACTTTCAGCAGGCACTGACTTTTCCAGAGAGATGCACTGCATATTAAAACAATAGAGTCCTCCTGAGGCCCACCATCTCAGCTGTAGCAGGTCCAGGCTGCCAGATGGAATGGGGTTTGCCCCTGTCTCTGCGTGGGGGCAATGCAGGAATGCTCTCCATAACTCTGACAAGTGTGCAGCCTCCAATGCCTTCACTCTCTGCTTCCTGATGCATTTCATAAAAACCCATCTGCAAGGCTGCCTACAGCCTTGCCATTTCTGAGGAGGGCACCCATAGTGACTAAGGACATATAAGATCACATAAAGAGATGATTCAGAAAATATCCAATTTTATATATGTACTTATTAATTTTTTTGGAAAAGAGGAGCCGTCAAATTGAATCAGCATCAGGTCCTACAAACTTGGATTCAACCTTGTGGCTCTATTAGAATATTTTAGAATGATTTTAATGCCTCTTTCTTTTCTTTTCTTTTTCTTTTTTAAGATGGAGTATTGCTCTATTGCCCAGGCTGGAATGGAGTGTGGCGTGATCTCGGCTCACTGCAACCTTCACCTCCGGGGTTCTAGCTATTCTCCTGTCTCAGCCTCCCGAGTAACTGGAATTACAGGTGCCTGCCACCATGCCTGGCTAATTTTTGTATTTTTAGTAGAGACGGGGTTTCACCATATTAGTCAGGCTGGTCTCGAACTCCTGACCTCAGGTGATCCACTCACCTTGGCCTCCCAAAGTGCTGGGATTACAGGCGTGAGCCACCGTGCCTGGCCTAATGCCTCTTTCACATGACACAAAAAAGTCCAAGTTACTTTCCCGGTGTTTCCTGTATCTTCTCTTCTTCCATACGGCTTAGTTCATCGTCCTGGGTGCCCTCCCCAGTCATCCTTGCAGAAGTGTTTTCAACAGCATGAAATACATCAGGACACAGGCTTGATACTGGCTTCTGATAAGAACTGACTTGGGCTACTTGCTTCTAAAATTAAATTATTCCAAATTGCTGTTTGTTCATAGGTTAAAAAAAAATGGTTGAATAACAGCATTTTCACACGGTTCAACATAATAAATCCTCTATTTTCTCTTCTACAAAATGGAGATAATAAAGCCTGTCTCACCTGACGGTGGTGAGGATGGACTGAGATAATCTATGTAAAGTGTTTTGCACACTTCCTGGCGTGTGGTCAATGCTCAGTAAATGTTAGCATTCGTTAGTAGTATTAGTATTAATAGTTGTGGTTCCCCAAAGTGGCATTCTCTTTTCCCAAACTAAAATCAAGTTATCTCTCTAATAGTTAAGGAGGGGAAAAGCTATGGGGAATCATCACTGAACAGAATCGCCAACACATTCATTGTTGTCCTTAGGCTCCCCCTTAAGCTGCAATTTGTATTTCTTTATAACGGTAATAATAGCTAACACTCATCTTATGCTTTGTTCTATGTGCTTAACACAAACGAGCTCATTTAAGCCACATCAGACCCCTTAAGGATGGGTATAATTATTTTCCTCACTTGCCTGAGGTCACACAGCTAGCAAGTGACAGTCCAGATAAGGCCAAGTGTTGCAAAGTCTGATTTTGACCACTAAGTCATATGATATTCACCCAGCTCGCCTTGCTGCAGAGTTTCTAGTTTAGACCACTAAAAATGATGGGCTCCTCTTGAGCCTGTGGCCAACCACAGCCCTTTAGGCCTATGCTCCATAACACCTGGAAGGGTGCTCACGGGAGGGAGCTCCTGGAGGTTGCTCCTTACCCTACGGCTTTTCTGTTCAAACATCCTTCCTCTCAGAGAGCTCTGTGGCTGAATCCCTTGGCCCAGAACTTCTGTTTATTTACATTTGCATATTCTTCACTCACTATTTAGTTAATTAGAGTAATATATGCACAGAGTCATAAGTACCTGAGCCATATAGAACAATATAAAACAAGATTTAAAATTTCCTTTCCCCCCCTCACCTGTCTCTAGGTTTAACCATTTCTGTTTCTAGCTTTTTGGTGGTTATGTCCAAACTTTGCCTAAATGATTATATTGCTTTTTCTTGGTTTTTCAACTTTAAACAGTGTTCATTTATTTTTTACTGTAGAAGAGAAAGAATTTAACCATTTATAGTAGCCTCCTGATTTTGCTTTTGCTTTCTTTTGTTGCCTACCTATGTGATTTAAAATAATATATTTAATTTATATTTTGAAAGACTATCTTTCTCGATATCTCAACTTCAGACAGTATTTCCTAGTTCTGCACTGTGAGATAAGAAAATCACCCTTTCTCCACAACCTGTTAGCTGTTCTGTCACTTTTACATTGTTTAGGTTGACAGTATTTAAATTCTGTTCTGTAATTACCATTAAGTCTTTGTGTTTTGTTTATATGTTGATTTTATAAGTTGGAAATCAATCAGTATTTACATTATGATTATGTAATTAGTATTCTCTTCAGAACCAAGTAGTGCGATTAGACACACAGAAAGGATGCAATTCTATGTTGTTAAATCTCTTTTATTCGAGAGGGGGATGCTCTCAGAATCAATGTCATATGTGTTCTGGTTTCATACACTCTACTCATGCTCAGAATCCTGTTACAGTTTCGTTTTTGTATATTTAGGCCATGATTTTCTTTTATAGCTCTTTGTTAATTTTCCTGGTGTTCTTAACTGTTTTTCTTTTTTCTTGCTTACAAAATAATGCTATTATTTCACCTTATCAGTACGGTCATCTAGCTTCTTATTCCAGTTACTTGCCATAGGAAATTTTCTTGACTCTTGAAGACGTTTTCCTCAAACAGCTCTGTTCTCTTTTCTAATTTTCTTGGTTACTTTCTAGGTGGCCCTCCAGAGAACTGCCACTCCAGGATATCAATTCATTTGCCTCTGGTTTACTCTCACTGTTTTTGGATCCCAAGTTCTCCTCTTAGATGTCTGTTTCGTTTGGTTAGAGTATGCTTTCAAATGATCTTTACACAAGGGTGCATTAGAGGTTAACTTTCTGGGTCTTTGCATTTCTAAAAACTCATCTACTCCCACCTCTTTGATTGGTTTGGCTAGAATTCTAGATTTAAGATGATTTTTTTCTCTGATCATTGACTTCTAGCATATAGTTTTAGTAATGATGGTCTGATACTTGTTGCTTTGTAGGTGATCAACTTAATTTTTTCCTCTCTTAGAAACTTTTAGGATATTTTTTATCCTTGGTGTTTCTATTTACCAGGGGATATATTTAAATGTGGACCCAGTTTGTATTTTTTTTGTAAGCTCCAGACATTTGCTTGTTTTTCTTTCTTTTTAAAATTATTTTCTCCCTTCCATTTACTCTGCACTCATTTTCTGGAACTCTCATTGAATCAATCTACGGCATTGATTCTCTATGCTGCTTAACTTTTCTCTGATATTTTCCATCTCTATGTCCTTTTAGTCTGTGGGTCTGGAGGATTTTCTTGAATTTGTCATCCGGTTGTTCTATTGATCTTTTTCTTTAGCAGCTGCATCTTTAATGTGCTATAACTCTGTTTTGCTCTTTGAATGTTTTATTTTTACAGCACCAATTTTTGTTTTATGGATGTAATATTTCTTTTGGCTCTCTCTGAGCACACTAGTTAGAATTATTTTAAAAGTTCACTTCTATTTAGTTTCCCCTGCAGTCAGTGTTTTATTTGTTAATTTATATTTATTTGTGATGGTGATTTTTCTCAAATACCTAGTGATCCTTGGAAGTTTATTTATATTTTTTGAATGAAAGAGTAAATTGATTAATTTCTGAAGCCAGCACAAATTTGCTTCATGAGTGTATAGTCCTGTTTTCTTACCAGGCTTCTTTACTAAATAGAAGACAACGAAGGTCCCAAAGTTCTGCCCTCATGCTATTTATAATCTTCGGAATACACACATCATATACGTAACAGAATCAACAAATACAAAACTCTGATAAAAATTATGAAGAGAAATAACAGGGCTTTGTGAGGGAGTATAGCAGCTTTGGGATAACTTTTCTAAGGAGGTGACATTTACATGGAGGTTTAAGGTGGCTTGGAGTTGCCTGAAGAGTGGGTGTAACAGCCTTCTAATCAGAAAGCATAGCACGTTCAAAGGCTCTGGAGCAGGAGAGAGGATGGTGTGTTCTAGGCACTGAAAGGAGGCTTGTGTGGCTAAGATGCAGTGATCAGGGCAAGAGTATATGAGGTTAGAGTTAAAAAAAAAATAGCCAGGGGCTGGGTCATGGGAACCTTGAAGATTAAGTTACAGGAAGAGAATTTATTTCTCAGTGCAATGATAAATCATTAAAGGGCTTTAAGCATGGGAGTAATATGATCAAATTTATGATTTATAAATACTGTTCTGGTTATTTTGTGGCTAATGGAATGGAGGTCTTAGCAGTAGAAGCAGGGAAAGAAGTTAGGAAGTTTCTACAGAAGTCTAGGCAAAAGATGATGATAGAATAAGGTGAATACATCAGAGATAGAGAAAAGTGACAGGATCAAATGGTGGATGAGAAATAAGGAGCCAGGGGGAAGTGGCTTCATGAATGACTCTTAGATTTCTGGCCTGAGTAACCTGGTTGGGTCGAGATACCATCTGGGGCTAGCAGACCCTGGGAAAACCAGATCTGCAGGAAACATCGTGAGTTTAGTTGGGTAATGTTAGGTGTGAGATGATTATGAGATATCCAAGTGTCAATGTCTAGTGGGCCCCTTGACACTTGGATCTAAAGAGACTTGTGCCAGGAAGGCCAAGTGAGCCTACTTCAGGAAGGGAAGGGAATGGTCAGTTGTGTTGAGTGATGTCACGCTAGTAAATAAACATAGATAAGATTTATTCAAGTTTGAAACAAAGGGATTTTTTTATGACCTTGGAAAGAGTGGTCCTATTAGAGTGAAAGACATAGAGGCCAGGCTGTGTGGGTTGAGAAGGAAGTAGAAGGTGGGCATGAGGGTTGCCTAAACAACTCCTTCAAGGGTAGCTGGGAAAGGGAAGAGAGGGCAGCTACTAAAGAACAGTGTCACATAACACAGATTTCCATATCAAAATTATTCATTAGACTGTGCACTCCAGAGAGCAGGAACCATTCTTCAACTTCTTTCATCCTCTGGGCCAGCACAGTACCTGGCAAATGGTAGTTCATTAAACCATATTTATTGAACCTATTGGAAAATATGAATCCTTAACAAAGAGAACCATTCTACTGCTCCACAGCATGTAGAGCTGGCTCAATGCTTAGCACCCCCTGCTGTTGTTAAGACTGATGACAGGTCCAGATGACTGCAGACTGTTGACAGCCATGGCTTGTATAAGTTATCCCTATCAGCCTGATCCCTTGGGGATTAAGCTGCTGAAGGTTCTGCTTGGGAAAAATCAAAAGGATCCAGTGGATGTCTTGGTTAACTCCAGGGACTGGTTTTAGGGTTGAACTGTCCTCTCAAAATAAGAATAGCTATAGACCTTCCTTATATTTATTGAGCACCTACTATGTATTGATCACTGTGTCATGTACTTTTGTATGCCTTAAATCTGATTTTTACAGTTATCATCCACATTTCATAGATGACAGCATGAAAGCTCAGAGAGGATAAGTATATTTCTGATATGGTTTGGCAATGTCTCTGTCTCATCCTGAATTGTAACTCCCACAATTCCCATATGTCATGGGAGGAACCTGGTGGGAGGTAATTGGACCCTAGGGGTGGGTCTTTCCTGTGCTATTCTTGTGATAGTGAATAAGTCTCATGAGATCTGATGGCTTTAAAAATGGGAGTTTCCCTGCACAAGCCCTCTCTGCCTGCTGCCATCCATGTAAGATGTGACTTGCTCCTCCTTGCCTTCCGCCATGATTGTGAGGCCTCCCTAGCCACATGGAACTGTAAGTTCATTAAATCTCTTTATTTTGTAAATTGCCCAGTCTCGGGTATCTTTATCAGCAGCATGAAAATGGACTAATACGATCTCCTATGTGTTGTAAATAACTGAGTCAGGATTTGAACCCAGGTCTTCTAATTTCACTGGGCATACACTTTATAAAGGCTAGAAAATTAGCAGGATAGAGGAAGACCAAGACAGGCCATAATAATCCAAAAATCTTGATGGTATATCTTTTCAGTGACTTTTGAGGGACATGAAAAGCAGATAATTAAATGATTGGGGTGGGAGGGAGTATAGAAGAGATGAGGAGGAGGAGGGGCCACTGAAGGGTTTGATTCATTGATGGGATGAGATGTCTCATGTAATTCAGGTGAGTGGGCCTCTGAGGGGCTGTATCCAGGGATGCTCTTAAAATGTTGGTTTTGTGCTCCAGCCTTTTTTATTTTTAATACATTTTGTTGTGTATGTTTAAGGCACAGAACATGATGTTATAGGATACATAGAGATAGTAAAATGTTTCTATAGTAAAGCAAATTACTATATTCATCATCTGACATAGTAATCCATTTTTTTTGTGGCCAGATCAACTAAAATCTACTTATTTAGCATGAGTCCTATATGCAGTTCACTTTTATTACCTACAGTCCTCATGTTGCACACTAGATCTCTAGGTGTGTCATCCTACATATCTGTAACATCTCCCCCATCTCCCCTACTTGCACCTCACTTCTGGTAACCACTGTTTTGTTATCTCTGTATATTTGAATTTTTTTTTTTTTTTAGATTCCACATATGAGTGAGGTCATGCATTATTTTTCTTTCTCTGTCTGGCTTATTTCACTTAGCATAATGGCCTCCAGGGGCATTCATGTTGTGGCAAAAGACGAGAGCTCATTATTTTTTAGGGCTGAATAGTATTCCATTGTATATATGTACCACAGTTTTTTATCCATTTTTTTCTATCAAAGGACGCTTAGGTTGTTTCCATATCTTGGCTATTGTGAATATGTTATTGTGAATATGGCTTGGCTTCAGTGAACATGATGGTGCAGACATCTTTATGAGGCAATGATTTCACTTCCTTTGGGCATATTTCTGGAAGAGGAATTGTTAGGCCACATGGTAGTTCTATTTTTAATTTCTTTAGAAAGTTTCATAATGTTTTTTATAATGGCTGTGCCAATCTACATTCCCACCAGTGGTACACAGAAGTTCCCTTTCTCCACACCCTTGCTAACATTTGTTGTCTTTGGACTTTTTGATAATATTTGGCTTCAATCTCATGGCCTTTTCAGGGAGGTGAGGATTCCAGGCTATTTTTGTTTGTTTGTTTGATTATTTGTCAACTGCTCACTATATGAAATAGAATGTATGGAGGAAATGGGCTGTGACTTGTGAAATACCAATGGCAAAATGAAACAAGTCAAAAGATTAAAGAATATTTTTGTTTAAGATTTAAAAATATTTTGATTATTTTTCTTATTGTAAATGTAATACATGGTCATAGAGAATTTGTTAAAATATTGAATACTGCAAAAGAAAATAAAAATCACTTCAAGATTGTGTGGCCTAAAGTTCAACATTATTCAAATTCTGTTATATTTTTTTCCAGACTAAAGAATATTTTTGAAAAATCCAAAGCTACATGAAACTTAGATAAAATATTGAAAGGAATGATGGACAGTTCTCTTTTTTATCTGCAGGCACATTTGTTCTTACACTAATGAAGGAAAAGAAGAGTCTAGTTTTCCTTTAAAAATTCACAGAAAGAGGATATATATAACCACCCAGGGTACTACCTTCCTATGGACCCTACAGTCTGAAAGCCAGGAAGCTCTTTCAGTTTCCTAATCTAAATCACTCTTCTTTTTTATACCTACCTCCTTTAGTCCTGGCAGCAGTAGAAACATCTATGAAATAAACACAAAATAGTCACACCTAACTTGCCTCTGAGGCAACTAATATTTACCAAAAGAGCTTAAGCCAACATATAAAACCAAGAAGGAACTAAACTGTCTTCATTACTGTGATTGGCTCAGGACCTCAGTTATAAGTGAGGAAATAGCAGGAGGTAAAAACCAAAGCAAAGGTTAACTAGAAGACATTTAATGACCACATGAAGAGGAAGATCTTTTAATAACAGAATCATAAAAAAGTGTCTGTGAACAGATGTGCTTCTCTTAAAAAAAAAAAAACAACAAAAACCCAAAGCTCTCACAGCTGGCTGGTGGCAAGTTGGGTCCTATCAGACTCTCTGGCAGAAACTAATATGCATAAGTGCCCAGTCCAGTGTCTGAAACATAGAAGGACTCATTTGGCATGATATTTTTTTCCTTTGCCCCATCCAAGGTGCTTTTCATTGCACTAACACCCTTCTAAGCTGTGCAGCATGTCCTCAGATGGACCAGTGGTATTTAATAAGGTTATGAAGTTTCATGGCATGGACATTGGCATTGGCATTGACATCTTCATAGTGCACAAATTTTCTGGTTCTCCACATTGTAGGACTTATGGAAAACATCTTTGATCACAAGGCTGTTTCAAACAGTTATGAGAGAACTCGTTAAAATAATCCATTGGTGAATACAAAAAACTTGGGTTTCTAATTTTTTTTACATCACAACCTGGTTTTATCCAGACTTCGCATGTGCTTATGTGTTTAAAAGGCCATGGGAGCTCTCAGCTTAAGTACATGGGGATCTAAAATTGCAGTAGCACCAAAAAATCTGGAAATGTTCAAGAAATCCCTCAGATAGTAGGGCCCAGACAGGAGAGGCCGCTCTGAGAGACAGGAACCAACAGTATTGTTTGTCCATTCCCTCTGGTGCTGACTCTATCTATCCACATTTGCGTTTTCCTCCACTCCCATCCTGTGTGCATCTCCACCCCCTTTTCCCATCTGCAGGCTCCCTATTCTTATCAAAAGCTGCTCCTCTTCTCCAGATCATGTAATGCCCGTTACCATAGCACCCGGGTACTTCACATTATTAAGACAATCTCTTTATTAGTAAGGCGGTTCCTCCCAGGAAGCCAGGAGCCTTGGAGCCCATTTGACAAGATGATGAACCTGTGTCTTGGAGGCTTAGAGATTTATCAGGGGGTCAGGACAGGCAGATTCAGAGAGCTTGGACCTCATGCTGCACTCCGGGCCCACACCTCACTGCTTAGATAGGGACTGAGACTCCTCACAGCCATATTTCACTTCGTCGCCTTTTCCTTTTCATCATGCACTCACAATAATTATGCATGTTATTACACTTCATGTTTTACAAAAGGCTTTCAGATACACCCCTTCTTTCAATCCTCACAATTTCCCTGTTAACTAAAAATTTTATGTTCG
Source organism: Papio anubis (assembly GCF_008728515.1). NCBI lineage: Eukaryota > Metazoa > Chordata > Mammalia > Primates > Cercopithecidae > Papio > Papio anubis. Next base: position 195,558,651 of record NC_044976.1, read on the forward strand.
TTTTAAAGGCTAAAGAAACTGGAAACTGACATTTAGAGGGCCCTAACTACTCAAGATCGTATAGACACTCATGGGCAAAGCTGGGATACAAAACTAGACCCTGCACTGTCTCTACAACCACTTCTTTAATCCTAGACCACCAAACAGAAGAACAGATAGATAGGCAGACAGATAGACAGACAAAGAACCCTATACTTTTTATAGAAAGAGTGCTTAGTAATTATCTGTTGATTTATTGGAATAAATGTGTTTTCTTTTGAATCAAATGCGATGCCACTGACTCACCAACACATGCCTTGGATTACTTACCCATTAGAGGAATAGGTTTAACAACTATTTGTTTGAGCACCTAATGTGGACAGGGCACTGTTGTAAGTGTTGGAAGAATATAAAGAGTGTCCTATATCACCTGTATTCTTAAAGACAGTGAAGAGTGGATGAGACATACACTGTGCACACAAAGCTATAATTGAATGCAGAGTGTGATAAATGCTATTCATTTATTCACCAAATATTTATTGCCTATCAACTATTAATACATTCCAGGCACTGGGAATTAAATGATGAGTAAAAGAGGTATGGCCTTGTCCCCATGGAGCTTCTTATTGTGGAGGAAGGCAGGTGTTAAACTACTGGTTAGACAGTTATTTAATTATAATTGTGCTATGTGCTGGAGAAGAAGAATGCATGCACAGTAAGAAACCTGTGTGGAAACATAGGTGCCAACTTTGGCCAGGATGGGAGGATGTGGGGCAGAGCTGGGAAAGTTTCCTACAGAGGAGACTTTGATCCAGATTGGTGGGAAGACATGCCTGGCCCCCAAGAAGGGAACTGGGCTCCCTGTCTCATTATAATTATGCCAAGCCCTTGGTGTGGAGGACATCAGCTAAAACGCAAAAGCAAAAGGCATGAGGAATGAGTTTTTAGTAGCAGCATGTTAAGCGATATCAGTCTATGAGTATGCATCACATTGAGAAAATTCAAAGGTTTCACAGCTTAGTAGCTAGTTGCAGATCGGAAATAGAGGTACATGGTGCTGGAGGCTGGGGGGGTGGGGATGAGAGCTCAAGAGCAGGGAGAGACAGAGAGACAGAGAAAGAGATGCACAGGGATACACAGAGGAGAGAGAGATGGAAAGCAAGATAGAAAGAGGCAGCGACTACCTAGTTAGGAAGGATTAGGGAGAGGAGCATTTAAGATACCCAGAGAAGGATGAGATGGGATTCATCTAATGGGGTGGGTAGTGGGGAAGATGCTATTCTGGGATTGAAAAGCAGTTTGAACAAAACCCAGGAACAAGGAATATGCAAAGTGTGTATGGGAAAGAGTACATGTGCACTTTTCTAGACACTGAAATGTGCTCGGTCAAGTGAGGGCCAAAGGGCATGGAGAAATGAGATGAAACCCAGTGTAGATATCTCTGTGGGCAAAGGAGAAGCCATTAAAAGTCTTTGGCTTAAGAGCCCAGCATAGTGGCATGTGCCTGTACCTCAGCTACCCCAGAGGCTGAGGTGGAGTAGTTCGCCACAGGCACATGCCACTGTATGTGGATTGCAAGAGCCCGGGAGTGCAAGGCTGTGGTGAGCTATCATCACACCACTGCACTCTGGAGTGATAGAGCAAGACCCCATTTCTTAAAAAGGAAAAAAAAAAAAAAGGTACTAGGAGTCCCATCAGAGCTGTGCATTAGGAAGATTAATCTGTCAGAAGTGCACAGGATGGGATGGGTGGGAGAGGTAGGAAGGAAGGGTGGCAGCCCCTCCACCTCCCTCACTGCATCTTCCTGGTTTACCACGGACAAACCGGTCAATAAATCGAAGTTTTAAAATAATCCTCTATTCTATAAAAGAGTCCACTCTTTCACAGGACACGGATGATTCATTTTTGGCGCTGTTCATTATTGCTTTTCTTAATTACCAGGCGGGACTGATCCCTCACTGAAGTATGGAGAGAGCACATCCCCGTCCCTCAAACTGTCAGGAAGCCATGGCTGTTCAAGAACTACTTATTGAATTTCCTCCCCTTTTGCTTTTGCTTTTGGTGGCCTGAGGTCTTTGGAAGCTCTCTTCGTCTGCCAGGCTGTCAAGGAGAAGTCTCCTCCATCACCATTGCCATCTCCGTTTCTGATTTCACACCCTTTCAGTCTTGGCTGGCTGAGGCCTGCCAAGGATCTGGACCACAGGTGTCTGTGCAGGACCAAGTGGCCTCCTGTGGAGGGGAGAGGGGGTGCAACATCAGCCTCACACATAGACTTTGATTAGGCGTCAGAAGGGCTCTGGCCCCTAAATGTCTGTGTCCCAGCCTGCTGATGTGTCTAAAATTCCACCACAAGAGTTGCTGATGTTTGGGCCATTTCAGAAATAGCGTAGCATCCTTAACAGCTGCTTGTGGGTGAGGTCACAGGCAGCCAGAAAAGCCTTCCTCTCTGCCAAAGAATTGTTTCTAATCTTGACTCCACTACTAATAACTGTGACTTAGGAAATTGGACTAAAATGGCATTAATATCGACTCTTCAGAGTAACCGGAAGGCATCAACAAATAATCTCTGCTGCTGTCATGTGGCATACCAAATTCACACCTGGCTTTCTGCAGATCCCATTCTCTAAGGCCATGATTCTCACATCATGCTCATGGGTGGGAATCACTTGCGGAGCTTGTTGAATGGACTTACGTCCAGGCATACTCAAGCCCCAGATTCTGATTCAGAGAGTGGGAGCAGGCCCCAGAAGTCTGTGTGTTTAGCCACCTTCCAGGTGAGTCTGATGTAGATGGTGCCTGGAGACTTGCAGCCACCCTGCCGCAGGTGGAATGTCTCAGAACCCATCTTCCTCTACCTCCCATGGATGATACTACATGGTTGATACCAGCCAAACTGGGTCTAGTCCCTCTTCAAAGGCTAATATAATACACTAAACACAGAACCTTCTCAAACTCTGATATTGCTAAACATTCTATGTCCTTCTCTACCTGCACCCCCCACCAACCTTTTCCCCAATCAACTATTTCTCTACCTACAGCTATGTCTATTCATTCTCACTACTGGACAGAGTTATCCAAATGCTGGTGGTTGGTGTGGCTTTCTCTCAATTCCTTCCAAAACTAAATGCCTTCTGGCCTTTTGGTATTAGCTGCCTGGAAGTAGGGGTGGTTACAGAAGGGATTATGCAGTGTTTGGCTTTCAGCAGAAAGAAAACTATGTCTCTATTGAACACCTACTCAAAAGGCCTTCCCTGCTGCAGAGGAAATCATTATGGCAAGATAAATTCTCATGTCCTAATATCCAATATCATTTCTGATTGTAGCCTTCTTGAATTCTGCTTTAACAATGTTTTATACCCATTTATGAATGGGCTACAAAAGCATATTATAAATTATCAGGTGTTATACATGTAGACAATTTCATTATTTAGTTTATATAATTGCAAGACCTTCTTATGATGTAAATGCCTCAGAATAGTACAAGGTCGGTTTTGTCTAAGGCCTACCTTGTGACATCTACATGCTTTGCTCAGTGAATCTTTGGAGGGGGTCACATAGTGCTTTTCCTGCCATACAAAACCCATTCTCAGGGGCTCTTAAATGAAAACCAAGTCAAATAATGGACATTTGCCCTTGTGTAAATATAGCTCTACAAGTGGTGGGGGCCTTTGAGTTGTGCTGAGGTTAATGGTGAGGCTCCTGACGTCGCTGTCTGCCCCACCCTGCTCAGCTGCCAGCAATGATGATCGGCCTCCTGCAGTCACTGGATGGTATATTTAGAGCCTCTCCCCAAGAGTAAGTGGCATCTGAAAATAGACTGCTTTGCCTGTGTGTGATTGGGTTGCAGCCTCCAAATCTACACCTGAATACATGAATACATGTAGCCAGTAGCCAGTACACAGTGGTTCTTAATACATGTCCGTTCAACAAAATCGGCAATGACTTGGTCTCAGAGGCTGGGCTGTATTTTAAAATTTCCTCCTCTCTCTCTCAGGGACTTGAACAGACTTAACTGAGCTCTAATGCTGACATCTACTTCTTTGGCTGGGATTCCTTGGATCTGGACCCAGTCTAGATTAGAGTGTCCCATATTTGCACTGCTGTCTCCTCTCTAGAGGGGACCAGATGTTTTCCCCTGGTCTCAGCCCTATTCTCTCAGTGTGGTTACAGTTGTTCTGTATTCTGAGAGCTCCCATGGGCATTGCAGCTGTGGTTGAGTTGTTTATGGCAGAAAAGGTTTTGCGATCATCATTTGTCTAGGAACCGAGAGATGGCGGCATCTATGCAGTGGTTCCTTCTACCTTGAAAATTTTGTGACTGGGGTTACCTAGTTTGGAGTTAAGGGTAATTATGTTACTCTTAACTCATAGCTTATAGCTCCATAAGAGCAGAGATAGCATCTGCCCTGTTCATCGTTGTAATCTCAGCATTACAACAATTACAATGTTGTAATTCAACAAGCATTTATTAGGCACTTACTGTGTACAAAGCAAAATGCTACATTCTTTGACAATATAAAGATGAATAAAAGATTGTCCCTGAACTCAAAAGAAGATTCCAGTTTAACAATTAGTTTTGATAACAAGAGAAATTAAATTCATGCTGTAATGAAGATGTAAAGATTTTGAGAGGACAGTGGAAGTATTAACTACTTGTAAGGGAAGACTTGATAGAGGGACTGGCCTTTAATGAGCAAGATTTTGACAGCAGAGGCAGTGGTGTGGGAGCGTGCTATGCTAAGGACACAGTGCCAGGAAACCTCAAGTCAGTATATTCTACGTCTGCACAGCAGATGGCCGTAGCCACCATATCTCCCACTAAGCAAGAGCTTCTTGGGTTCATAAGCTCCAATTGTGTGTATTAGCAGATGGGAAAAGTGGATCTTATTAGTTCCTTGGAATTATCCAGGGAAACAGTTTCTCGTTTTCTGCTGATGGGTTTTTCTTAGCTTGTTGTGAGAATGTTCTCTTGCTGCAAGTCAATGGTTCACAAACTCATCTGCACATTGGAATCACTGGGGTTCTTTTGGTAGTTCCAAAACCCAGACCACAATCCCACATTAATTGAATAATCTCTGGAGGTGAACATGGGTATGAGTAATTTTTTAAGCTTCCTGGATGATTTCAACTTGCAGACAATTTTGGGAATCATTTCCTTAAGGCAAATTCGGTCAGTTGGTTTCACCAGTGACTTCAGCAACTAGCTATGATACAAACTTATAGTTGGTTCCTAAGCCGCGTAGGACACATTTTAGATTTAATTTGTGCTTTTGGATAGGCCTTTTGGAAACGGCCCTGTTTTGGATCATAGATGAAACTGTCCTAATTTAAAGCTAATCATCAATCTTTCTGATTTAGGTGCCTCATTTCCATCGTCAGTGAGTCTTAGTCATCAAGACTGATGTACCGCACTAGTGCCAGCACTGAACCTGTCCACATAGGAGTCTGCTTCCAGGAAAAGGAGCTCATGAAAATGAAAATTGGGCTGTTAAAAACTATTGGAACCTAGGAATGGGAACACTGACTTCCTCATGCCCAGTGCCCTGGAGTTGACATGAGGACATCTCAGCATAATCAACAAACTTTTATTCTTTCATTCATTATGCATTTACTGGGTTTCTACTATGAGTTAGGTTCTGGTGTTAAAGGCTTTAGGAGCTACAAAAATGACTCAGACCAGTTGCTAGTCACCTAGTAAGAGGGTTTTTCAGGTGCAGTCATGATAATCATACAAGAAGGAACATATTGAGAGACACAAGAATGATGAGTTGCTGGGGGGTGTCATAGAAAAATGGCGAATCATTGATCTGACCAGCAAGTGAAGGTGAGGCAAAGCCAGAAAGGATGGTTTTCTGGCAGCACAGAGCCCAAAATTGACACGGGCATGCCAAGCAAAGAATCATGGGTGAGACAATGAAACAATGGAACTCACTGGGGGCGGGGGGGGGGCAGAGGGTAAGAATGTTCAGAGCTCCCATGTTAATGGCCAGACCATGGTTAAACCTCCCATGTTAGATGGTTCAGATCTCCCGTGTTAGATGGCCCAACCATGTTGGATGGCTCATGTTAGATGGCCAGACCATCTAACATGGGAGATCTGAACATTCTTACCCCCCAGCTTCTCGCATGCACTGACTTCACTCCCTCCTCAGGGCTGTTAGACCAATTGTTCTCTCTTTCTGGTCCACCCTCTCCTCATCCTCCTGCTTTCTTCCCCAGATTGGATCACACTCATCCTTTAATTCTGAGTGTAACTACCATTTTCTCAAAGAAGTCTGCTCTGACCTTCCAATTTAAATGAGATTCCCCTGCTGCAATCTTTCATCTCATCCGGTTGTTTTCCTTCATAGCTCCTACCATGGTTTATGCTGGTATATATGTGTCTGTGACTATTTGTTTAATATCCATCTCCTCTATTGGAATGCATAAGTTCCATGAGGTCAGGGACTATATCTATCTTTCCCTTTACTATATCCCCACTGGTTGTCAGATAATAAGCTCTCAGTAAGTGCTAGCTGAATGATAAGTGAATAAGTGATTAATAGCAAAGACAAAAGAAACTATGTATAGGAGAAACCCCATCCCCATTAACACAAACATAGATAGGAAATACATCATTAATGAGAGAAGGATTGTGATTTCACGAAAGACACATTTACTAGATGGCAGAGTTGGGGACCTGGCTTTTATACCCATTTCTTTTACTACCTAGTTGTGAGACTAGCTCCAAAATCCAATTTGTTAGAGTAACTGTCGTTCATTATCTGATTTCATAGTCTTAGTCTCAAATTGCCCATTTATAAAACTGGGGTAACAAAGCCTGCCCTATTTAAGTCCAGGATTGGGGATAGCATACTGAAACTTAATGTACTATTATGTAGGTAAGGTATTACAAAAATATAAAAATATTAATACATAATATTAGTATGGAGATATTTGCATCTAAATTCTACAGCTAATGTTTATTGGTCATTGTCAAATGGATGAGTTTGGTTTTTCATTTATATTTGCTGCAAAATACTATTTTATATCACCATAGGACAAAAGAAAAAACAAGAGCAGATGTAAAGCTATATACTTTGATTACCAGGGTGAATATAAGATATTATTGGCCGAATTTGTGTCAAACAGTCACACATACTAGTCAAAATCCAAGCTCTTTTCGCTTACTCAAAGGCACTAGTGGCTTTAGTAAAAGTAGAACATATTATTTAAGAGGACTAGATAATTAGCCTTGACAAGAAGTAGGCCAAGAATTCCTGTGAATGAATTAGCTAATTCCTACTATAGACATTGAGCATTTGGTCTTTCACTTGACATCCTAATGAGAATTCAGTAACAGCTGGAGACACTGTAGTGACCGAAGTCAGTGGAGTTGTTTGGGAAGGGCTTAGGTTAGAAATACCAACCACTTAGGATAACGTTGTTATATCAATAATGGTCTTAAGGAAGACACAATGGTGCCAAGAAAAAAAAAGTGGGTTAAAAAGAAAAAAGCACATTCATATTTCTTGATCTTATAGCAGAGCTTATGGTTTGTTATGGGATATTAAGCCACATGGAAGGTATCATAAGAAAAGCATACTGGGGTACTCTTTGGTATATTGTTTTTGACATATTTAATTATGTAAAGCATTTTTGATATAAAAATATTTGTTGAGCACCTACTGTGTGTTTTAGCACTTAGATGAGAAAACAAAGACACGTAATACATTATCACTATATTTGAAGGGTTAATGTTATGAAGATAAGACATATTCAAACAAAAGATAAATAACCATTCCTTGCCATTTCACTGGGGATGCCACAAGGCCGTACACACTAAGTGTCACCTGAACACACTGGACAATAAGTTTTGTCAGACTAGGTTAGGGAGACATCGTTTTGGATAAGTGTGGTCATGGTGGGAACTGGGCTGGAACTTGAATGATAGGTAAGAATTTTAGAGATGAGAATAGGTAAACGGGCATGAACAATGAACTATGTGTTAGTCCTTTTAGTGTTGTCATAAAGAAATACCTGAGGCTGGGTAATTTATGAGAGAAAAGGTTTAATTGGCTCACAGTTCTGCAAGGTGTTAAAAAAAGCATGGGGTCAGTGTCTGTTCAGCTCCTGGTGAAGCCCAGGAGGCTTTTCAATTGTAGATTATAAGACACTTGCTTCAGATACCACTATGGAGAAAATGGACGATTATGGAATGGGTGATGGATCAGTCTGCATTCAGTTTTAAAGCTGAAGGTGATATTGGAACCCATGTAGCTCTGCTCCATCATTTTACAAATGAGAAAAAGGACAGGAGCCACAAAGTGACTTGCTTAAGTGATGGTGGAAGGCAAAGGGAGAGCCCGTGTGTCACATGGTGAGAGAGCGGTCAAGAGAGTGGAGGGGGAGGTCCCAAACTCTTCAACAACCAGATCTCCTGTGAGCTAACTGAGCAAGAACTCACTCATCACCAAAAGGATGGCACTAAGACATTCATGAGGGATCCACCCCATGATCTAATACCTCCCACTAGGCTACATTCCAACATTAGGGATCACATTTCAACATGAGATTTGGATGGGAAAAACATCCAAACTATATCAAACTAGAAGTTGGAATGAACACACCGTACCCCTACAGTGGGCAAAACAGCCAGATATGAAGGAACTCTCAGAGAAAGGGAACAAAGAAAATCAGGAAAATAATAATTATTTGCATTTGTTTTACAAAGCCATTGTATAGAACTTTGCAGTGTAAAAATGAGCACGTGCCCAACTCTCGTCACATATCATTCACAAAACCAAAACTAAAACCAGAAACCTTAGTAAGGCTGGCAGCATGGATGTTTTTCCCAGAGAGTATGTATCCCAGGCCTTGTGATTACTGCCCCAAAGCACTTTCCTCTACATAGGGCTCACATGATAGGCTGAGACACCCCACAAACGGTGAGCCTTTTCCAGGCCAGGTTAGGATTTGGTTTTTCTTCTGTGAGGAAAAGAAATAGACAATGTACTGAACTTAGAAAAAGGTGAAGAAAGAGTCTATCTGTTGGTGGATTAACCAACAGATCATCTTGACAATGACCTTGGACAAGTCTGTAGACTGTGATTTTTAAAGAATGGTTTTTGAATACTTGAGTACTTGGAAAAACCCTTGCAAACACAGGTTCACCAAAAAACCAGTTTAAGTAACTCATTTCCTTTTCTGACATGCATACAATAGAAAACTGTAGATTACAAGACACTTGCTTCAGATACCACTATGGAGAAAATGGACAATTATGGAATGGGTGACGGATTAGTCTGCGTTCAGTTTTAAAGTTGAAGGTGATATTGGAACCCAGGTAGCTCTGCTTCATCATTTTACAAATGAGAAAAAGGACAGGAGCCACAAAGTGAGTGGCTTAGGGTTACATCCTCTTCCTCCTTGACCTCCTTCTCCTCCCCATCATTTGCATCAAATTAGATTACATGTATCGAGCATTTAGTATTTATCTGGCATATTTCAAGTGCTTAACATGTATTGACTCATTTAATCCTCATGGAGCCCTATAAGGTAACTGAAGCTCAGGGAGATTTAGTCATTTGCCAGTATTATGAGACTGTAAGCACTGGAACAGGGATTTTTACCCAGCAAGGTTGGCTTGTGAGTTGGTGCTTTTACTATACATATAGCCTTTCAAGGCCGTATAGCTAGTGAGTAGCAGAGCAAAGTGTCTAAGGCACTAATGAATGGACTTTTTAGTGATATAACATGTTGTCTTTGCTATGTCCATGTCAACATTTTTATCAATGAGTTGAATAAAATATGAAAAAGCAGTCCATCAGATTTTCAGAAGTCATGCAATAGGGGTATGAATAAGAAATACTTTGTACAACAGAAGCAGGATCCCAAAAGATTTGGGATGATGAAGGAAGCCAAAAAGTTTTAACTTCAGAGGAATATAGGAAGCATTTCATGTAGGTCCCAAAACCAATTGCCAGAGGATGGGATGAAGAATGTATATAAGAGAACACAACTTGGGGGAGGTAGGGGTGGGGGAGATTTTTATGAAGTTGGTTCTACATGAATTAACATGCAGAGCTGCCCAGCTAATGCAAGTGAGCAAATGGTCCTCCTGTATTCTACATTACTCATGTCCACTGGACTCTCATCCCAGCAACAGTCAAGGCAGCTCTGGGCTCTCCAAAGCTCTTTACAGTGATGGCCTGGATCTTTCTTCCTCCTTTCTGACATGCTTTTGCTCTGATTCCCCATTTTGACCTCCTTCTTTGTCATCGTGACTTTGTTCCTGCCTCTGGCCTTTTATTCTACATTTTTGTTTTGGCTTCTCCTAGCATTTGAATCTTGTTTTTTTTCTGTGGGACTCTGAGTTGACTTACCTCTCTGGCTCTCTATGTCTTGTGCTGCATCAGGAGAAAATCTCTTATCTTTTCTCCAGCCCATCAGAGCTCAGCCCATGAAACAGACCTCCAGTGAGTATGTTGACAGCATCCCATCACACTGCCAACACATATACCATGAGGAAAAGGTTTGGACCTTATCCAGAGGATCGCATCCAAGTCTGGCCAACCCCCTTCCTCACGGTGAGGGTATCTATGTAAATTGAAGTACATTATTAGAAAAGGGATAGGTTGGTAATAGACATGAACACTTGCTGATACACAGAATTACTGAAAGAGCCAGAGATGCTGAGGGAAAGGGGGATTATGGGCACAGCAGATCAATCTCAGGATTTGCAGAGGATCCCACTGCGAAAGACTTTTTTCATCTTTCAGGCTTCTCTTGTGTGGCCCCTGGGAGCAGTCTAGCACCTGTGGGCAGAAGCTGTAGGGAAAAAGAGCAGGTTTGATCTCTATAAGAAACTTTCTTGTGGTGAAAACTGTCTAGAGATGGAATGAGAAAGTGGTGAGCTCCCCATTATTGGAGGTGTTCAAGTATAGGCTGAGCGGTGACTTGTCACGAAAGCTCGATGACAGACCCAAACGTCAACGAGATGCTTAGATTCTTTAATCTCGGGTCAGTTCCACACAAGACAGGCTCTGGGTCAGTGAGGACCCCGTGGTGTTTTGAACAGGTGGCAGGATAACAATGGTATATAAAATAATGCAGAGAAAGACCTTCACATCAAGCCAACCCCTCCTCCCTACCTGTAAGTTTTCCACCTGAGTGAGCTCTGGCTCCAGCTGCACTTGTCAACCTCCCGTTGTTAGAGCACAGATAAATGCTTCAGGCCACCCAAGCAGGAGAGGCCCACCTAAACTTAAGGGCTGCTCTATTTTAGCTTTCCCTAGCTGGAGATTGAGTATCACGCTTTTCTAACCTTGGGCTTCTGAAAGGGCCCTGTTCTCAATTGAACCCTACCCCCTCCTCCTTTCACAGATCAAATACCAAGTACATTGGACAGATAGAAGCTCGAATGAGAAAATACATTTTAATAAAACCCCATTGATTTTTGTGGATGCAAGTCAAGGAACAGGCACCTAAAGAGTCTTCCATCCCCTGCCGTCTGCCCCCTCTCTCCTGACCTACACCGGGCGGTCATACATCGATTGGCTTCCTAGATAATAGATCGTGCCACCCGGCAGGGACCTCTGGGGACGCGCCGGGAGCTGGAAAAGTCGCACGCAGCAGCCCAACCCTGAGTTAATCAAACTAGCAACAGGATCTCAAGCAGCAGCGACGGCGGTGGCAAGAGTAGCGGTGGCGGCGGCGGCGGCGGCGGCAGCATTATGCGTGATTACTGACAGGCACCAGCTGCTGCCGCCACAGCCGTCTCAAACGCACTATGTGGACTCTCCGATCTAGAGGCAGATTCCTGACTAATCCCAGAGGGCTGGCCCAGCCTGTGCTCCCCGGGCTGCTAGGAAGCGATGACCACTCTTGTTAACCCAAGTTGAAGAAAGCCAGGCTGTGCCTGGGAGCCGGGAGAGGCTGTACTATTTAGAAGCCGCACAGGAGAGGAACATGAACTGAAGAGTAAACATGTATGGAAATTATTCTCACTTCATGAAGTTTCCCGCAGGCTATGGAGGTAAGTATCTCCCTTGGGCTTCACTGCTTGGACTTGTATGAGAGACTGAGAAGAAATTGGGAAATACGAATGACTGGATTAGTATTGAATTAAAAGGAGAACATATATGTTTATATGCATATATAGTGTGTATATAGCGTTTTTGTGCGTGTGTGTGCACGCGTGCATGAGAGAGGAGAGGAGGCGAGAATGGTCGGTAGGTGAGGATACATTTGCATGTCAGAATGAGGATATGGGGATATTCTAAGGAGAGAGTAAACCAACATGCTCGAGAATGTGTCTGAGACAAAGATAGAATAAGAGCATTGTTATAACCCAGTGTGTTTGTGTGGGTGTGAAAAGTGGAAGAGTTAACGGGGAATTACTATGATGTTCCTATTAGCCAACTTGTAATGAGAAAAAAATGTGATTAAAAAGGTTTTGCCTATCTTGAGGGTTCCTGGGATACTTTGCAACAAGGGCATGATTGTTTTACCCAAAAGCAGATTTCCCTGTAATTGGATTTTTAAAAAGAAAACATAGTGTTTTAATTTGCTACTGTGTTTTCCTTTCCCTGTTTTCTTTCCTTTTGATTTGCTAATAGCCTCTTCTCTCCTCCCCTGCTGCTGCCCCCAATTCTATTGCAAGGGTTGCTGCAATCACTTCCACTCTGGGGGTAGAGATCTGGGGATGGGGGGTTGGGGCTCTTAGAGAATTGGCAAACTGAAGAATCAAGTCACCGTGCCAGGCAGGGCAGCCCAGTCACACTTCACAGAAGCTTCCGGAGACTAGGTCCTCAGGCTGCCTTAACGCCCTAGCACATCCGTCCCAAGGATCCCTTGATTCAGTGACAGAAACAGTACAGCCGCCCAACTCTGAGTAAATGGAAGCAACAGCTGACCAACTGGCCTCCTGCTTGTCAGTTGGAGGCATGTAGCTTATGTTGCTGGGAGCCAAAGGAAGATTCTGGCAGGCGAGACAAAGCAGAAATTCTTATAAGGTCTTGAGAATTGAAAAGTTCCTGCTCTCCAGACTTCCTCCGTGGACCAATTCATCGGAAGCCTTGGGAGTAAAGCTTGCCTAACTCAGCTGGGCAGAACCCTCTGGGAGGCATGGTAAAACACTGCAAGGTAGAAGCAATCTCTGTCACCAGGTGTTAGACCTGGGAGTTTGCACATTCATTCAGGGTAGTTTTTATGAAGCAGGCATGGTGTTGGGCACTGGGAACACAAATGTGAATGAGACACAGTCTCTGCCCTTTGGGACTGGGGCAGGCTTGTTACACAGACACTTTATAATACTGCATGGTGTGTGTAATAGCAAACGCCTGGGTAGGTTGTACTTGGACTTGAGGTGAGGGCCATGGAAGTGCTCCCGAGGTGATGTTCAAGTTCTTTGGGCCAGTCTGATGACAGAGGGAGAGCAGTGGCTAATGCTGTGTCCTGGGCATTTGATCTCTAGTCTATGTTTGGGCTCCAGATGTGAAAAGCCTCCTCAATTCCCACCTCAGTCCCATTCAGAGCTGAGAATTGCTTTTTCCTTTACATCTTAGTTCATTTGTGAGAGGTGCATGCTCATTTTCAGCCAGATTCGTGGGCCCCCCCAAGGTCTGTGAGACTATGTCTTCATTAATGCCAAAGAGACCCTTGTAGACAGTTGGGTGAATAAAAGAGTTGAAGCTAGAAATATTTAGGGAGAGAACTAAAGTAAGAGCCAGAGAAAGAAGATCTAGTTAAAATTTCATGGGGGCTGGCATCTTGGAATGTTAGCATCCTAAGGACCTGAAACAGCATCTTAGGTTCTCATTTTATAGATGTGTAAAATGAGGCTCAAAGGAAGGCAGAGACAAGTCCAAGTTTACATGGGGCTGAGCTGCAGAACATTTCCAGAAAACCCCCTTACTCAAATTTATATTATTGCTTTAATATAGTGAAAAGAGCACGAGGAGGAGGGGACGGGAAGAGGTAGTGTACTGAGTTTGGTTCCCAGTTTTTCACTTACTAGCTGTGTGACCTTAGGCAAGCTAGTGAACCTCTCTGAGCCTTAGCACCTTTCTCTCTAAAATGGGATTTATAATCTCATCCTTAGAGTATTGTGAAAATTAAATGAGCTAGCATGTGAAACACAGCTGCTACAGTGTTGTCCATATATTTGCTACCTAATACAGTATTTTCTTCCCCTCTATCTTGCTCAGGGACTAACACACAAAATAGTTAAAAATCAGACATTATTGTAAAATAATAAATGTGGAATCTGGGAAAATAAAATTAAATCCACAAAGACCCTCACATTTTGCTGGCATAGATTTTCATAATTGTGGGGGCTCTGGTATTCAGTGTAATTAGATTTCAGATAGAAGGAAACACAGTGGTTCAGTTATGGAAGGAAATAGTTCAGTACAGCATAGGGAACTTGAGGGGAAAGGGTCATGTAGGTTGTCTACATGTCTCCTCTAACGCCACTTTTCCTTGTCATTCTTGAGGGAGGAGAACAATTATTTTGTTTAGTTCTGTTGACGTTTTCCATTTTGTTGGCATGCACCAGTTTAAGAGGAGGCCTAAATGCTGAGCCAAAGGACTCCACCCCCAACTGCAGGGAGGTCTGTTTGAGAACTTTCTGTGATGAGGGAGAGGGATACAGGAGGACTCACCAGCAGGCATAGGGGAAATTGCAGCATCAGAGTGGACGTCACCTTCGGCCTCTAACTTCCCCTGCCCCAATGCAGCAAGTTGCACTGCACTTATTAAAATATTTGGTGTATAACTGCCTGCCCTTTTACATATGAGCACGTGGAATTACAGAGGGTCCCCATGATTTGTATAAGAATCTCCAGGAAGGAAAGTCACCTTTTGGAAATAACACCAGAGATTTGTGGCTTGGACCACGCTTACCAGATGTCAGAGCATCATCCGATCAGTGAACAAGAGATTGCTCAGACTGGCCAAAGTGTGGTGGCTACCTGGGTGACAGTGGCTCCACAAAGGTGCCCAATCCCCCAGCTTTGGGCCCTACCATGTGATGATGAGAGAACCCTTCTCTTCTCCTTCTCTGCCAAGTCCAGGGTTTGCCAGCTGCTCAGTAATAGGTTTGTTTTTCTGGGATGAGACAGTTGCTGCCTCTTAGAAGATGGCAAAACAAAGCCTGTAATCCCCCCATCCAATTGTGCAGTAATCCTCAGGGTGAGAAGGAGATCAGGGAGAGAGAGGACTTCTCTCATTTCATTTAACAAACACACTGTAACACTAATGCTCACTACCATTGTAAGCACTTTACCAGCCTCGGCGCATGTAATCCTCAGAACAACCCTAGGAGTGGGTACTGTTACCATTGTTCTCATACTCCTTTTAGAGATGAAGAAACAGAGGCTTTGAGAAGTGAAATAACTTGCTTAAGGTCTCATAGCTAGAAAATGACACAGCCAGGGATTTGAACCCAGGCAGACTAGCTTCCAGAGTTCACACTGCTGAGCTGCCTCTCACAGCTTCTGTGAGTGACACATTTGTTCTGCAAAGCCAGGGGCAGCAGCACACCCGCAGGGAGCTCCTGGTGCCCCAATCCGACCTCAGAAATGCAGCCTCAGCACTGGCTGGTTGTTGCAGACCCAATGGGCTGGCCATTGAGGAATAAGCTGCACGGTAGGTTAAGAGACACTGAAGAGCAACAGTGATCTCTGCAGAATTAATTGGTGGCTTCTCTTGGGGACATACTGATTTACAAAAGACCTGTCCAGATGACCCTGGCCATTCATGTAGAATAATTGCTTTTTCACCTGAAAATAGCCATAGAGAAGGGACTGAGCTGGACGTGCTTGTATGTGTGTGTGTGCATGTGTGTGTGTATGCTAGAACATATTTTTCCCCTCCACAGATATGTGGGTGGCTAATTGGAACCTATCATGGGCATAAGTGGTTAAGGTTTATGTGGAAAGGAGTAACTGTTTATGAGATTTAGGAAGGAACATATTTAGTATAAACTATTTTCTAAAACATTTACAATCTCACCAAGATATAGAGAGCTGAATAGCAACTGGGGGAAGAAATTGTGCAAAGAGTAATCTAAATGCCCCACCTCTTCCTTCCCCTCATTATGAAGCTTCTAGGTCTGCAGAGAACTTAGCCACCAGCATTGGATGGCGGGTGTGCCAGGGGCTCCCAGAGGAAGCTGGTGTTTTCTCCTCTTTTTAAAAGTAGAAGACACAAAGGCCCAGGGAATGAAGTGAATTTTCTAGAATGCATGGGTTTCGATGGCTCTCATGAGATTGACTCAGTCCTGGCTCAGTGATCCTCAGAAGAAAGTGAAAATACAGGTTGAGTATCCCTAATCCAAGCATCTAAAATCTGAAATGCTTCAAAATCCAGAACTTTTTGAATGCCAAGATGATGCTCAAAGGAAACGCTCATTGGAGCATTTTGGGTTTCAGATTTCTTGATTATAGATGCTCAATTGCTAAGTATAATGCAAACATTCCAAAATAAAAAAAAAATCCTAAATCCAAAACACTTCTGGTGTTAAGCATTTTGGATAAGAGATACTTAACCTGTATCAACTCATTTCATAACTACAACACCACTTTAAGGTTGGTAGTTTTATTATCCCCATTATACAGATGCAAAAACTGGGGGACAGAGAAATTAATAACTTGCCAAAGGGAACTTGGTTGCTAAATGATACAAGTGGCATTCGAATATGAGGAAAAGCAGCAGATCCAGATTTTAATCCCAGCCCTACCATGTACTATATTGTACTACTCTGTAAATTCTTATAGCAGTTACCCAGCACAGCCCTTCCCACCCCTTCCCAATTCAATCCTTGGCCTCTCCCAGGATTTTGACCCTGGGCCTTTCTCACTAGAACACTCCACAGTTTGACTCCAGCTCCTCACAATTCAACTCCCAGTTTGTGTTCCCGTCCCCAGGGCTCCCAGCCCAGCCTAATCTTCTTCTCCCTCCTCTTTCCACAAAAGAGCCACTTAGACACCAGGGATTAGCTAATATGCATTTCTTATATTTGAATTATTATGAGCATTTTCAAAGGGACTTTCACATAAACATGTAGGCTGCACAATACCCTGAGATGGAATGGGAAGGTATTTTATACCTGTTTCACTGGTGCAAAGCTTTACATTTTAACAGATGTAGAAAACAAGATGTTAGACATTAAATTTCCAGTGAATGGGGAGTGGAGGGAAACTTTCTTCTGATGAGAAGGACACCTTCTCTGCTACAAAAGCCCTTTCTGGCTTCCTCAGTGGGGAAAATCAAGGAACATGTGGGGGAGTGGAGAGCGTGTAGAAGAGGCCCTCCTTCTGCCCCTGGAGGCTCAGCCCTCTCAGCCTCTCAGTGGGAATGTGAGAATGAAAGTATGCATTAGCGGATGGGTTGACGCTGCTGCATGCTTCATGCAACCCCAGTTCGGACCAGCTGGCTAGCCTTTGGAAGCCACACAGGGCAGTTGCACCTGGATTCATGCAGCCCCCAGAGAAGGGCTGATGAGCTGCTCAGGGTGGGACCTGGGGTTGCTTCTAGTACTTGAAGGAAGGGGGAAGGAGAGAGTGGCATCCCTGCCTCTCTCCCTCTCCTCCACCCCCCTCTTCCCCTCCCTCCCACTCCTCCCACCTCCCTTCACGCCCGCCTCCCTCCCCTAAAATCTGTAATGATGGAGGTAGTGAAAAGCAGGGAAAGATTGATAATCAGCCTCATTATTACCAGCATTATATATAATTATAGCAAAACCTCACTCATTTGGATCAATTGAGAGAAAAATCAGTCTAAATTCGTGACAAGTTGGCAGATTACTTTTAAATTACAATTTTATTACTTCTAAGTAACACATGTGAATAGTTTGTGTTTCAAGTACCACAAGCTAATGGTTACTCAGTGGGGATTTTAGAAAACCTGCTTTAAAAGATTCTTTTGTAATTAACACCCCGTTAATATGCTAATATGCTCCTACCATGCTTTTTAAATTGCTTGAAAACGTACATATCTTAAATAGGCTCAACACTTCTACCATCTTATTTGCTCAACAAACATTTATTATTATTATTTTGTGAATGAACAAACACAAACTAGCTTATACTGTGACCAATCTAGTCACCAGTCTCAATTAATTATGTTGTAAATTAATATGACCATGTTGGTTGCTTTTGTTTAGAAACCAGACTTTTAGAACTTGAAGAACCACCTCGTTTTATAGAAGAGAGGTTGAGAGACTTGCCCAAGGGCACACAGGCAGAAACAGCAGGTCGGTCTTCTGGCTCCTGGGCTCAAGGTTATTCCATCTGCTACATAATGTCTTACATTCCCCAAACTCTTTATAAATATGTGCTATCTGTTTCCATACCAATCACTGGGTTATCAGTCAAAACATATTCGTTGAGTGCCTATTCTGTGCCAAGCCCTGTGCTTAATCCCCATATAATGGGGAAAATAAAACTACCAACCTTAAAGTGGTACTGTAGTTATGACATGAGTTGATACAAGTTAAGTATCCTACCTCCAAAACGCTTAACACCGGAAGTGTTTTGGATTTGGGAATTTCTTTTTATTTTGGAATGTTTGCATTATACTTCCCCAATTGAGCATCTATAATCCAGAAATCTGAAATCCAAAATGCTCCAACGAGCATTTCCTTTGAGCATCATCCTGGTATTCGAAAAGTTCTGGATTGTGAAGCATTTCAGATTTTAGATGCTTGAATTAAGGGTACTCAGTCAGAGCTGAGTCAATCTCAGCACTATAGATAGAGGGGCCTCCTCCTGGAGGCCACCGTCTATTTCATTCAAACTTCAAACTGACAGTGTAGTCTGTAAGGCAGAAATTATTCCCATTAGACAGATTAGGAAACTGAGGTTCAGAATGATAAAGTGGCCCTTTTGAGGGCTTGCTGCAAATTGTTATAGACCTAGAATTTGAGTCTAGTCTAGCAGAATTTCTGTGAACATTTCTGCATATAATTAATGACATTTTGCTTGCACACCACCTTTCCCAGCCAGCACCAAATTATAGACCTTGCTGGTACAGATGGATATTATGCCATCCCTAACAAATGAGAGGCTCCAGGGGATCCTGCTAACGAGGACCGGCTGGCTGTCCCTTTAAGCCAATTCCTTATACTGGTACACCGTGTACCAGTTAGTCCATGAAGGCAGATGTCAATGAGTGTTTGAAGCAGATGCCAGTAAGGGTGCCCCCAGTTCTCCCCTCGTTCCTAAAGTCCTTGAACATCAATTATGTGCACACCCAGCTCTTGAGTCCATGACTTCTGTCCATTTCTCTCTCTGGATTTCTTGTTCAGATAGGCTCTCTCTATCTGAACGAGGCAATCTCTATAGATTGTCTTCTAAAGATGGCAGTCATCTTAAAATACAGCAAACTATATTCCTAGTCCCATGTTACCACTGGGTAATATGCAGAACATTACCTGTTCTCAGGTTTTAAATCCCTGAATTCTTTGAATCCATTCACTTAAACTCAGCCCTAAGAAAAATTTGCAGAAATAATTAATCTCCAAATGTTTTGAAGGCATCAGAGCTTGTCACTAGTTTATACATTCTGCCAGGGCAGGGAATGGGCTTCACGCTCTTGGTGTCTTACACAACCCATGTACAAGCAGATGGTTAGCCAGGTGTGCTGGCTGACTGACTGACTGGCATTCTCCATCAGTCTAGAATGTTCTTCCCCTCCTCTCCAACCTCTGCTCTCCGCATCGCTGGGGCTGTGCAAACACAGATACTGTGAGCCCTGAACCCTCCAGAAGGCTGCTTCCCCATGACACTAGTGACCAATAAAATGAAAAGGAGGAACAAAGGAGATGTTGAGTCACAGAAATGAAACCCAGGCAACCAGCCTAGAAGAAACACTTCAAAATACTCATTAAGCACTTTGTTTCCCATTCCTCTGACATCTTTTAAATGCTTTTTGAATTAAAGATGATAACAGGCCTCTCCACTTTTCAAGTTTGGATGTTAATTCTGAAATCCCAACAGGAGTTTGGGATTGACCTTTAACCTTGAAACTCTTGCTGTCCCCCACTTCTGCCCCCATCTGGTTACAGTAGCTGATAAAAGAGGGCAAGGAACTCCAGGTTGTTCCATTTGCATTTGAGGAAATGGGGGGGTCAGGACTTCTCAAAGTCACCGCCTGGGGCGATGGTCTCCTGAAAATGATAGGAGTTGGAAGTCCCAGGTCATGGCTCCATTTCTGTCTGACCTCATGAGTGCCTGCCCTGGGATGATTTGTGAAAACATAATTTTCTGAAAATGGTGCTCCCTCCAAGGCAGAATCCATGTCTTATTTACTCTGTCAGCATCTCATAGTGTGCCATCTGACACTTTAAGAACAGGCGAATCTCCTCTAAGAAAAAGGTACATACCAAATTCTAGCTAAATTTAGTGCCATAGTCTCCAGATTTTCTGTAGAAAAGGGAACTAACTTTTATTATGTGTTTAGAATTTTCCAGGCTTGATTTTATTTAACCCTCACACTGTGGAAGGGTAACCCTTGTGGTTGGTAGCATTGAGCTATTTTACCAAAGGGTGGGAGGAGGACTCACTGTGGCTCAGCCCCCTCTACTCCCCTTCCTGCCACCCCAGGTGGCTCCAAGGGGACTCAGGGGAACCACAAACAGCCACAGGTCCTGGGCAAGCCGTACCTGCTTTCCCCAGTGTCCTTGCTTGTAACTGAGGGGTTGAACTCGATGATCTGCTGGCCCCTCTGTGTAGCTTTGACAGTCAATCCAGCTTGGTGACAGGGAAGCTGGAGGAAGAGCAGTGTGGTGCTAAGGTGTTGGGGATCACTACTAACTGAAGAGCAATCAGAAACGGTAATGGTAATAGAACTTCTCCAGAATGATCCCCTAGAGGTCTGCAAGCTTATTGGAATGCAGCCATATCTGTGTGCATTAGCTTACCCATTGACTGTGGCTGCTTTCACACTACAAAGGATATTGTGAGTAGTTGTCACAGAGACGGTACAGCCAGCAAGACTGAAATGCTTACTGTCTGACCCTTGAAAGAAAAAGTTTGCCAACCTCTACTCCAGAATGCAAAATCGGGTTCCACATATTAAAGTAAGTTGAGGTGCACCTGGAAAAATATTTTAATCCTTGTTTTATTAGCACCTTTGGGGGCCCAGTCCCCTGCCCCCTACTCCTAGTCATTTTGTTCATTTGCTGCAATTATGTGTGTTCTAAAGGAAAAGAATGCATTATGATCCATAAGTAAGTTGTAAAGAGCATAGGGTAAGAATTGAGTATCTTAATTGTTCTTACACATAGTCCACCCATTTTGGGCTTATCTGGGCTTACCTTCCACTATCTCTCTTCTACCCTGGCAAGTGGCAAGCACAGTGCAGGAGTTCAGCACAGCAGCCCCGGCACGAGACTGCCTGGATTTGGATCCTGGCCCTGCTTTTTACCAGCTAGGAGGTCTTGGCAGTTTGCTTAATCTCCCTGTGGCTCCACTTTCCTGTCAGTAAAATGGGGATGAGGATACTAATAGTACCTTATTTCCAAGGGCCCTTGAGAATATTAAACAAGATGATGCATGCCATACCCTTGGAAGGGTGAATGGCACATAGTAGGTGCCTAATAAATATTAGCCACTCCAAGCTGAGTATCCCTTATTGGAAATGCTTGTGAATCAAAATATTTCAGATTTTGAATATTTTTGATTTTGGGATATTTACATTATATACTTACTGGTTTTGCACTTCCTAATCCAAAAATCCCAAATACTCCCATGAACGTTTCTTTTGAGAGTCATGTCAGTGCTGAAAAAGTTTTGGATTTTGAAGCATTTTGGATTTGGGATTTCTAGGTTAGAGATGCTCAACATGTATAAAGTGTTTAGAACCATGTCTGGCTTGTGGCAGTTGCTCAGTAAATATTAGTTATTGTTATTGTTACACAACAGAGGCGGTGACAGTCAGTTGTTGGTTGAAGTGCCTGTGCCTGGCAATCTCCTGCTGACCTTGCTCAGCAGCATGTCTGTGTTAAGAGTCGAGCCGGGAAAGGATATATGAGTAAATTTGCTACAGACAAAGAAAACTAAGCCACGTGTCTGAGAATCCTGTGATTGCTGGGCTTTCACACCATATCCCTCCCTTGGAGGAACAGAGGCAGGCTTTGGTGTGTGACACTTCCACCGTGGGAGAGATCAGAGTGGGACAGGGCCCCATGGTGCTCCTGTGACTTCATATGGAGACTCCTGACTCTGAAAAATGCCAAGTCTTTAGCTCTGTCCCTTTCCCCATGGGTGGGCATTAGCCATTATCAATGATTCATTACAAGTTTCCATTCTAACCTGAAGAGGGTTGCTAATGGGAGAGCAAACTCTCTACCCTTCCTGGCACAGCAGCAAAGGGGTGGAAACACCAAGACATTTGCTACCTTGTCTGGCCAGTCAGAAAAACTGCATGCTTGACATTTTGCTTTTATTGGCTGAGGATGAGGTTGCTAAGCAACTTCCTTACCTTGGTAAGAATTCTGTAGTTCTAAGTACCCTGGCTTTTGTGTCCCCTTTCTCAGTAAGTCTCTCTCTCTCTCTCTCTCTCTCACACACACACACACACACACACACAGACACACACACACACGCAATGCAATTCATTGTTTAGAGATTGGGGTTCTGGTAAACATCAGGGACATTGCTTTCTTATGCAAATAATTTCTGTTGATAAACTTTATACCTAGTTATATACATTAATTAACAAAAAATTAATGACTTCATAATCTCAGGAGCTCTCAGCAGTCCTCTGAGTTAGGCCTATTTGTCTCAATTTATGAATGAGGAAACTGCAGTTTATAGAGGTCATGTTCCTTGCTCAAATTTACATAGCTGGAAAGTGGCAGAACCTCAACCTAGAACTCTTTGACTTCCGAGCTCTTGTCTCCTCCTTAGTCCTGCATCCCTGAAACCATATTGCCATCAATGAACACAGGGACTTTTGGAGTCATTGTAGAGTTATGCACTCTACAGATTCCCTTCTCAGTTTCGGCTCCTGGTGACATTCTTAGCACCTTTAATTGGAATGCCAAATGGTTTGAAGGCCTAACATGGTCCAGTTGATGGTGACAGGTACCCCTCAGCACCTGGTCCAGGCTCAGACCATTCCAGACCACCAACACCTGCACTTCTTTCTTTTCAGTGCCAATGAGCCAGGTCCTACCCAATGCTCATGAAACATTAGTGCTGGAACGGATCTTACAGGTCACTGAGTGCCAGCTCCTTACTGGGGGAAATGAGACCCAGGAGGATGCAATGCTATTCTTGGGTATGTTACCAGGAGAGAAGAAAACCTTTTGAGGAACTCCACTAGTGCTTTTTCATTAGATAAATTATTTTGTAAATAAAATCATTGCCTGAGCAAAGAGAATGAACTCTGCAGCCTACAGACTTGGTGCATTTTCCAGGCATCTGGTATAGGTGGCTGGAAGATCAAGAGGGCACAGGGGAAGGCAGGGAGCAAGGTTGATGGGATGCCAGGGCCAGCGGTCACGTCACAGAGTGAATTGGGCTGAGAGACTGAATCAGGCCATTTGTGCTGTTGAAGATACCTCAGACTAGGTAATTTATAAATAATAGGAATTTATTGCTCACAGTTCTGGAGACTTGGAAGTTCAGGATCAAGATGCGAGTGGGTTCGTGTCTGGTGAGGGCCACTCTCTGCTTCCAAAGATGGTGCCTCACATGATGGAAGGGATGGAAAAATGGACAAATGGTGCATCCTCTGATGCAGAAGAGATGAAGGGGCCAGGCAGTTCACTGAAGTCCTGTCTTATAAGGGCATTAATCCCATTTGTGAGGGTGGAGCCCTCATGGCCTACTTACCTCCAAAAGGCCCCACCTGTTACTACTCTCTTATGGTTTAAATTCCAACACAAAGTTTGGAAGGACACATGCATTTAAATCATTGCAAGGACCAAAAGAGAGCATTAGGGAAAACCTTGACTTCAGATTTGGACTAGACTTATCCTAGGCTGAGGGCTAGACAGAGTCTACCCTCGATCAATTTGCAATAAATACCACTCATCCTTCAAACAGGAGCCTGCCTACTTGCAGCTGGTGCTGAAGGGAAACCTGTCAGTTTTCTGCCTAGTTCATAGCTTAACCAGAAGGCTCTCGGTGGGGAAGGAAAAGAAATAAGATATAATCAGGTATCTGGAAAACTTGTGGTGCCTATTGGTATTAGCTATAGTTTCCATGGGGCTGTGGGGGAAAAAAAAAGGAATGAGAGAGGCTGACAAAGACATCACAGACAGGTATGCATTAGTGTCTATTTGAGAGAATAGATGAATTTTCCATTGAGAAACACTTTTGTCATAAAAGTTATTGTTTTCCAACTTGTCTAAAAGCAAAGCTATTTATTTCTAAGAACTACTGGGCCATTGTGAGAGGCAAAGAACTAAAATGCATTTGTCTAAGATGTATTTGCCTTTTAAAATTCTATTTTACTTTTTAAAATGTAGTTATAAAATAGCCCACCTCTTCTGGGTCATTGACTCAACAGAAATAAATCACATTTTAAAGGCCATTGATAGCCAAACTTTAACTCATTATTTCATTGTATCTCAACGATGTACTATTCTCACCACTGTGCCGAGTAGTCAAGTTGCCTTACTTCTTTTTAATAATGATAACAACAAAAATGTACTTTAAGTTTCAAATCACTTTCACATCATTATCTCATTTTATTTTTGAAACAACTCATGAGTTCTTCAAAGTCCATATTTGTATATTTTTGTGCAGGTTGATGTTTCTTAAACATCATTCCTTTGCATACTATTTTCATGATATTTTATATATCCTCTGTACTTAGACTTTTTCTTAAATCAATTCAATTTACTGTTTTTAAGAAAGCTTAAATAGCTATCTTTAGGAAGATAATTTTATAACAAAAAACGAGAGCTCAGTCCCTCCCGATAAACAACAGGAAACAGAAAACATAAATCTAAAACTATTAATTTTCTTTTAAGTTTGCTGACATACCACTTAAAATGTCCTTTGTCACTGGTGGCAGAGGGACCACACCCTGGAACTCTTGAATTGATGAGTGTGAAGCAAACTCTTGCTCTTGCCTGTCCCCTCAGTCTAGGCCTGATGTCAGGCTTTGGTTCTTGACCCTGGGGATAAAGAAATAGAAGGCGCAGTCTCTCTCAGATCTGTTTAAAGCAGAATAAAAAGGAAAGTTGCAGGGTGGTCTGGTCTGTTTTTGGCAAGCCTAAGCAAGAAGGGAAAGTCAATTTCCTTCAGATAGCTTGGTCATGGGGGAAGGACAGCTGTCTTCCCAGTGGAGTTCATGGCTCCTCACCCATTGAGTCAGGGCTGGCTCCTAACTCTCCTGTCACACTTTATCTTAGTAACAGACTCAAGGTATACATTGGCTCGTTAAATGTCACAGCCCCCAGGGCCTCAGAAGAGTCTAAAACTGCTCTTTCCAATGAGTGGCCATCTGAAAAGAGTCTCTTGGTTTTCTTGGCTTTGAGTTCTTGAGTGCTGCCCTCTTTTCTCTCCTTCAGATGAACTTTCAGCTTGAGATCACTTCATAATTGAGTCATCTTGTACTCTTGGTGCAGATGGCTCTCCAATCATCTTTGCTGTCCTTGACAATAAACACAGAGGAGAGTGTGGGTTTCAGATTGGCAATTTGAATCGAGGCTTTGCAACTAACTACCTGGGCAGTGCCAGGTAATCTGATAGAGATGGAGAAACAAAACTGGACATGGTTTTTTCCTTTTTGTTTAGTGGGAAAGACAGGGGAATAAGCAAATATGGCGATACAGTATAACAAATGCTAAGATACGAGTAAGGACAGACAGTTTTAGGAAACAGAAAAGGGCAGCAAACCAGACCAGGAACACTAGGAAAAGCTTCCTGGAGGAGGTGGCACTTGAGTTAGACTTGAAGGTTGAATAAGAGCTTCTAGACAGTGGAGGCAGAGGTAAGTCACCCTGGAACGGGGAATGGTATGGGGTTAGATGGAGCCTAAGTTTTCTCATCTGCAAAAGGCTGAAATGATCTTCATAGGCTTATTGTCAGGATAACATTATGGAAATTGCCTGATGCTATTGAGGACAAATAATAAATATGTGAGTTATTCATTTTAACCACTTTGCCACTCCCCCGCGGGCCTGCAGCATGTATTTCCTCCTTGATTGTGGTACTTAGGACATGGGGTGTTGGAACTTACCTGTTTATGAGGCAATCGTCCCTGATAGACCAAAGCTTCATAGGTAGAACGAGGGTCACAGCTTCCTTGGAGTGACTTCCTTCTACAAGTAGCCCTTAACTAAGCTAGCAGAAGCTCCAAGAGAAACTGCAGGTTGACATTTTTTCCAGTGGGATATTTATGTTTAAGAATGGTTTCACAGTTATATTTCTGACACTCCCTGTTGTCCTCCAGAATTTGAAGGAAGCCAGTTTCTCCCAGCATCCTACTCCTAACACTACACTTAGCACCCACTGATGTTGCCCAAAGGCTTAGGACAATGCCTTGCACATAGTAGGCACTCAAGAAGTATTTGTTGAATGAATAGTGAGCCACATAAAGTTAGGCATATAACTTCCTCCACTCCTTATCACATCTGCTTGGCAAGGTGTCTGACTCACAGCAGCCATCTGAGAATGGGGTAGCTTCTCTAGCAGGCCGTGCTTACTGAGTACTTAATCCTCTCCCTTTCTGTCCATGTGGACAGCGTGGGTGCCATGGATGTGCCGCGTGCTGCTACTGTGCACATGGCTTCCTCTCGCATCTGTTCTTGCATGCTAGCTGCACAGGGATCTAATGATGTGATCCACGGTGGGCTTCCCCATGGTGTTTTCTAGTCTCTGCTTTGCTGCCACAGATCCTAAAGTTTATAGCTCCTCTCTTCTGGAGAGAATGTTCCATGCGGGGCTCCCAAGATGACAGGAGGGCACTCTCCTGTTTCATCTCGAGTTTGCTACTGACTACAGGGGAATGTGGGTTCAGTTTATTGGAAGAAAGTGGCACTGATGATCTCCTCACCCAGACCCTGTTCTACAGACACTTTTGGTTGCAGCATTCTATTCTTGGAGGCAGAAATGGTCTCAGCAGTCCGGTCTGCACTTGCCTTCCTGTGTTTCCTGGGCCTCTGTGGCCATAAAGCCATGCCTAGCCATTCCAAGTCTTCTCCCCTGAGTGCTAATTAACCCTGTGCTATAGAGAAGGACAGGACAAGAACATCATGTACATAAAGCTTCAATAGATATAGGAAACTAGGAGTATGACGACAGCCACTGCCTTCCCCGTCATTATTATGCAATGTGACCCCTGACGTCAACGACTGTGTGCTCTTCAACTCTGAATCCCTAGCACCTGGCACCCTAATAAATGTTTGTTGCATATACATGAATGGATCTCAGCCCTGCCCCGATTCTCAGAGCAATATGAGTTCTAGGCAGGGAATTCTGGAGCAGCCTGGGAACCTACTCACTCTCCCCATCTGAGGTTTGGTATAGACTCACCTTCCCTGGCTGGCTGGCCCAGGCCACAGTCACTCAGGCCAGGAGCTTGTGGACTGTGCCCCTTGTTGCACTGGCTGTGGATCCAGCATCACCCAGAGTGGATTCCAAGCTGGGCCCCAGAGAACATCCATGCTTATTTCTGTCCTAGGCCAGGCCCTCTCCCCGCTGTGTCCCTCGCTTGTCTTTATACCACCAGGGTAGTGTAGGTGAGAGCACCTAGGGCTCACAGATGTGTAGGTGTGGCTAAAAAGAGGGGCAAGATACAGGAAAGAAAGGTGGGGCTGAGCTTCTGTCCCCCAGGGCCCATTTCGTTGCCCCCCAACCTCCCACCACCTATATTCTTCTTCTCCTTGCAGGCTCCCCTGGCCACACTGGCTCTACATCCATGAGCCCATCAGCAGCCTTGTCCACAGGGAAGCCAATGGACAGCCACCCCAGCTACACGGACACCCCAGTGAGTGCCCCACGGACTCTGAGTGCAGTGGGGACCCCCCTCAATGCCCTGGGCTCTCCGTATCGAGTCATCACCTCTGCCATGGGCCCACCCTCAGGAGCACTGGCAGCACCTCCAGGAATCAACCTGGTTGCCCCACCCAGCTCTCAGGTAGGTGTTCTTCCTCTCCAAGGCCTTTCCAGCCATCTTACATGGTCTCACCCAGGCTGCTCCTGGAGCAGAACCAGCACTCAGCAGGTGCATAATGTGTGCTTGGCGAAGGGGTTGGATGGTCTCTGCAGACGTCCTTCAGGCAGGGCCTTCATTGCATGTGTCCTCAGGCTGAGCGGTCCTGAAGAACTGACAACTCCTCATGGTCCAGGGGACTGTGACCAAAAGGGAACCTGCCTTGTGGTTTTAGTAGTTCAGCCCTGGCTGTGATTTCAACATCTCTCAGGGTTGTTTGTGTCATCAGCAGAGTGGACCTCTTTCATTCTTCTCAATTCAATCATGAGCACTTATTGAGTCACTGAAGTGCCATGTGCTCTTGTTAAAGGCAATGCAGAAATGATCAGGATATGGCCATTGCTTTTCAGGAGCTTACAACAGAGAGGAGAAATAGACAGGTATGGCAATGGATAAATTGAGAACAAGGCAGACTGCATTACATGCTGTCTCTGATACTATGGGAAGTCGGGAAGGAAACTTTACCTTAATTTCGAGTACCTTCTGCTATGATGGAGGAGAAGAGGTATTTGCATGGTACATGGTAGGTTGCTACTCTGCAGAGCCTATAGGATGACCAGATGTCTTTACTTCCTTCTAGCAATACCACACTAAGGTCATCATCCTTCACCTCTTGTAATGGTTGGCTCTTGCTGCAATAATGCTGCATAACAAAAAATTCCCAGACACTTATCTTCTCACTCATATGTCTACCTTAGACTAGGACAGATGGCTCTGCTTCAGATGGTGAGTGAGTGGGCTCAGCTATAGCCCACTCAGGTTTCAGTAGGAGCAGCAGCTACCTGGGGCATGCTTTTCTCATGGTGTGTCATAGAAATGTGAAAGTCCAAACCCAACCCAGAAAGCACAGTGAAGTCTCTGCTCAAATCATGCCCACTGATATTCCATCAGCGTAAGAAAACCAAATGACTGATTCAGGCCAGGGGCGGTGGCTCATGCCTGTAATTCCAGCACTTTGAGAGGCCGAGGTGGGTGGATCACGAGGTCAGGAGGTCAAGACCATCCTGGCTAATAAAGTGAAACCGTGTCTCTTCTAAAAATACAAAAAATTAGCCGGGCATGGTGGCAGACGCCTGTAATCCCAGCTACTCGGGAGGCTGAGGCAGGGGAATAGCTTGAACCTGGGAGGCGGAGGTTGCAGTGAGCCGAGATCGTGCCACTGCACCACTGCACTTCAGCCTGGGCAACAGAGTGAGACTCCATTTCAAAAGAACAAAACCAAGCAAAACAAAATATGACAGATTCCAACATTGATGGGACAAGGAAGAAGGCTGTGTCTATGCTACTGGGAGGTACTGCAGAGACACGATGCAAAGAATATGAAGAATGAAAAGGAGTGAAGTATTAAGAACAATAATCCCATCTGCCATACCTTCTTCTCTCCCTGTATAATAGCCAGGGTTCCTGCTGCCCCAACTACCAGCACACCTAGAGGCAGAACTGGCAGGTCCTTTACGTGTCAACTTGACTGTGCCATAGGATGCCCTCATATTTGGTTAAACATTGTTCTGGGTGTTTCTGAGAGGGTGCTTTTGGATGAGATGAACATTTAAATAGGTAGACTGAGTAAAGGAGTTTGCCTTCTCTAATGTGAGTGGGCATCATCCAATTAGTTGAAGATCTGAATAGAACAAAAAAGCTCACCCTCCTCTGAGTAAGAGAGAACTTTCCTGCCTATGACCTTTGAACTGTGACATCATTTTTTTCCTGTCTCTGAACTTGAACTGAAGCATTTGCTCTTCCTGGGTCTCCAGCCTGCTGGCCTTTGGAGTGTGCCATGAGCTTTTTTGGGTCTCCAGTTTGCTGACTCACCCTGTGGATCTTGGGACTTATCAGCCTCCAAAATCATGTGAGACAATTGCTTATAATGAAATTTAAAATACATACACACACACACACACACACACACACACACGCCTCCTATAGATTCTGTTTCTTTGGAGATCACTGACTAACGCAGTCCCAAAGCCTCCTTTGAATATGGTTTTGAAGAGGAGGCAGGGCTCCTTTTATGTCAGCATTTTCTGCTACTCCAGAGAGAACTTCAGTAACCACGCCTGGAGTCTCCTCTGAGACACCTCATATTCTAGGCGTCTGAAAGCAAATTCTTGTGGAGTTATAGCATAGAGCCAGTAAGGACTTCAAAAATGTATTGCTCCATGGATGAGATAATTAGGAAACTGCCTTAGAGATAAGCTAGTGTAGGGATTCCAGGAGCTGGGGCCAGTCAGGTAACACAGGAGGTGAGTGAATGAGGGGTGTGTAAGTCAATGGGGCGGGTGTGGACTGTGGAGAACTGCCCTGCTCCCTCAAAGCTGTTCAGATTCACAGACTTTTAATGCATTCTTCAGGCCAAATAAACTACGTTCTTGGGTCTAATTTGGCCAGTCATCTTCACCCCAGTTTCTAATCTTATGGTTCTCACCTTTAGGACATTTTTCAGAGTACACATTTCTCCCTCATCCCATATTTTGGCCCTTGTGCAGGTAACAAAAGCCCCACAGGGATCCTAACTGCCCCACCCCTGCTCAAATGAGGATCACTCATTCTGTCCAAACCCTTTATTCCACAAATGAAGTAGCAAGACTTGGGGAGCCCAAGTGACTTGTCCGGCCTCACACAGCCAGTCAAAAACAGAGCCAAAATGAGAACCTGTCCCCTGGCCTGCAACCCTGTGTTCACGATCCTGCATTTTCCTAATGCTGTGATATATGCTGACTTGCACAGTGACCCCAAGATCTTCCTGTTGGCTGCCAAGGATTAAAAGATGGATAATCAGTGCTCCCGGGGAATCTTGTGGGAGAGGTGGCCACATTATGCAGATCCATTGCACTTCGGTGCTGCCTGTGTGCTGTCATAGACGCAGGGGCAGACCTGAAGGGAGCAAAGAGAAGGACCTATAAACTGCTCAATATATATTCCTTGACCCCAGTGAGAGTATAAAACTGCTCGGAGGAGTGGGGATGAAGAAGCAGTGGGGGTTTACATGTATTTATACCACCCATAGCCACTGTAATCAGCAGGGCCATTGATACCCTATGCTTCATAATGTATGAGGTTTGTTTATTCCCTTTCTTTCCTGTGAACAGAGTCCAGGAAGGCGAGTAAAATCTGGTAGTTAGAGACAGAAAGTACATTGAAGTTTTGGGATGAAAGTACAGTTTTGCAAAGGGCATTGACATTCATCCCAATAACTATTTATGTGGACCTACTGTGTGCATCAGGTACTAATTGATATTGTCCTAGGTTTTAGGGATAAGCATGGAATAAAGTGGCCAAGGTCTTTACTCTCATGGCAATTACAAAATAGCAGGCAGGACACACAAAATCCTAAGGAATAAACAAGATAGTTTCAAATAAAAATCATAATATCTAAAAAGAAATAAAATAGGGTGAGGTGGTAGACAGATCCTGTGGGTAGGAACTGGGCAAGGCACCATCCCTCTGAGGCCACTTTTAGCCACCACACTCAAGTTTGATTGAGCCAAACCTGGCCAGTCAATTCATCTTCAGAGCTGTGTGAGTAGCAGGGCTGCTATTCCTGGACCATATGTCTGTACAGAGGGATTGGGGTTGAAAGGTCAGATGGAAGCTTTGGTCCTGGCCAACTGGGCTGTGTGCAGAGGCCAAGGCCAAGTTTGGCTGTGGGGAGCTATATTAAGCTTGCCAAGTGCCGGGGAATCTCAGCAGCCTGAGACCCTGAGCAGTGTTCTGGGCTTGGACTCTGGAACCACACTGCAGCAAAGCTTTGCCCAGTTAACGAGATGACACTGGACAAAAGGCCTTGGTGTTAGCTACAGTGAGCTGGACTCTGGATTGTCTGGGTAGATTATTCCTATGCATCCTGCCTTCCTCACCCAGGACTGGTCTGAGAGGGATTCATGATGGAAGCATGTTTGTTCTGTGACCTGGGTCTCGCGTAAGTATGATTTGGGGGTGCAGGGAGGAGGAACTGTCTAGGGGTGGGAGCAGAAGGCAGGGCCAGTGTCCTACTCTGTGCTCTGTCATTTCGTTGTTTGTGCTTCTCTTTTTGCAGTTGTTGGATTTTTGAGCTTAAGGAGTAAAGAGATCGGAACTGGTACGATGAAGGCAGAAATTGTGTAATCTTTTGCAAACCACTTTAACTTGTTTCTGTTTCAGTTTCCTTTTCTTTATCGTGGAGTGACAAATACTTGCCCTGATTACCCTACAGGGATCTTTTTAGGCCTGTCAAAGAAGATGTGGATTTAAAAATCACTTCTCCACATGTGCAGTGCTCTATAGCCGTAAGTTGGTATTATTAGGATTATTCCCAGGTGATAGTATTATATACTTAGGTCATTCAGGTGTCCGGTGTTTCTGAAAGGTTCTAGAGAAGTTCATTTCAACAAGCATTTATTGAAGCAGGCCCAGTACTGGGCATTGGAGATACCAAAAATGTGTATGAGATTCAATCCCTGCCCTGGGGAGCATCTAAGTGGAGTGAAGCAATTTCTAAAGACATCAATATATAATTGGGAAGATATTGATGTACTTTTTAGATAATGTGATATAGGAAACATTTTTCTGAGTGTGTTTGCGTGCGTGTGTGTATGTGTTTGATACTGCATCTTTGTCAGCATGATGTCTGCTGGCTGGACTCCAGAACGGGCCTCACAGATCTTTGCGATACTCCTGTCTTTTTCTCCCTTCCTGAACTCTGCAGCCTGACCTGGGCTCTATCACTGCTAATTTCTGCTTAGGTATTCATTGATAACTGAATTATTATCCTCTTAAGTCTGTTTGCATTTTTATAGAAAATAAATAAAAATTGCAAATGTTAGAGCTGGAATAGACCTTAAAGTTCATCTCATCTGATGATTTAAAAAAATTAAGTCATCAAGTCTTCTTCGGATGAAAGCATATTTGGAAGCCCAATATACACATAAGATAAAAACAGATCTGGTTGAGCCAGGGACAAAAGACTTGAAGCCCCCCAGCGACACACACACTTACCTAGAAATGGGGAAATAGAGTCTTTGCTAAGTGAAGTGACCTGATTAGGAAGTGGCAGGTTTAGACCAAACCCATGTTGGAGGTTCAGGCTTATTACTCCTCATGATGAAGGCCCTAACTAAATTAAGGCTGTGTGACTATAAGGGTTCTGCTCCCTGTAACAGGAGCGCCTGCCTGCAGCCTAACCTTTGGTGGAAGGATTTGGGCTGAACACAGCTCAGAAATGCAGGACTCAATGTTCAAGGATGGCTCCAGAAGCATGCAGAATGAATTGGTTCCTGGCTGAGTCTGCAAAAGGGAAGACAATCCGGCAGACAAGTATGTTTCTTTTCTGTTCTCAGGGAGCAGCCGGCTTGCGTGCAGGAGCAGATAGGAGTTGCCTGGTGAATCCCAGCTCTAAAGTGCTTATTTCAATAGACTGTTTCTAATGGAACAAGACAGCCGGGATTGGGGGACTTGGGGACCAGGCAGCTAATGGGTTTATGCTCTGATGGCTGCCTTTGATCTCATCTGCCATTGCTCTGAGCCCAAAACAAACCCCAAGCCAGCCAGAGAGATGGGCAGAGAAAATATCAACCCACCTGTCTCACTGCCCCTCCTGCCACTATCCACTCATGAAGAAGAGGAGTGTTGGAGAGGGACTGCTGGCTCAGACTGGGGAGAAAGTGCCCCAAAGCAAGTCTGCTCCTTCAGGGGCTCCTGGCCAAGGAGGTGGGGAAGGAAGCTGCTAGGGAAGGTGAGGATTGAGGATTGCCTGTCACCCAAGGCAGACAATGTGGTGAATGGGGAATGATGATCTAGGATCCAGGATCCTGGGGTTCTGGCTCCAAGCAGTCAGACCTGGTAAGGTACCTAACCTGGTATCTGGGCAGGTGCAATAGCCTCGGATGTCTCCTTCAATCTTTCCTCATGCTCTACCTCTTTTACTATATTATTGAGATAGTTTCATGTAATTATTTCTCTGCTCCAACCCTCTAGTGGCTGCTTATTGCTCCCCAAACTAAATCCATTCTCCTAGCCAGACAATTCAGCTTCTAGGCTCTGTCACAGCCCACTTCTCAGCATTATCTCCCATCCATCCACTGGACATGTTTGCTCCACAAACACCTGGGATTCCCTCTAGGCCGCTGCTCTCAAAGCCTTCTGCCCATCACTAGCCCATCCAAATCCTATCCATTCTTGAAGGCTGTCACATCCCAGCTCAAATGCCACTTCCTTCATAAAGCCTTCCCTGATCTCAACAGCGTGTGATCGTTCCTTCCTAAATGATCCAAACTGACTTTTAATCTCATTAATGGCCAGTTCCTTGAGGCAGTGCCTGCATCTCACTCCGTTTTGGATCTCCATATTGTTCCTGAATAAACAAATGAATAAACCCACTTTAAGGCTCATGTGCTTATCTGTAAATAGGAAGACCTCTTAGGGTTGTTGTGAGGATTAACATAATCAGCAGTGAGCAAGCTTTCCACTGATGGTAGCAATGGCAATCATTACGCTCTGTGGTTGCTGTAGGCTGATGGTTATGGAACTGGCCCTGCTGGAGTTGGGGGTAGGAGGAGAAGGAAGGGTGAGGTCCCCTTGAGCCTCAGGTGATAGATCTTCCTTATTCCCATGACTTTTCTTGTCCATCTGAGGACTTGGGGACAGAGCCATGGTCAGCTAGAGGGCTCCCTCTGTGGGCTCATCTGACCTAAAGTTCTTCCATTTCATGAGTCAGATCCAAGTGCTAATCTCTGTTTCTTTGAGGCACTTGAGGAAAGTTATTGCCTAGAAGTCATGCTACAGCAGTGATTCTTAACCCTGGATGCACATTAATGTCATCTGGTGAAATTAAGAAATGCCAGAGCCGGCCAGGTGTGGTGGCTCTCCCCTGTAATCCCAGCAATTTGGGAGGCCAAGGCGGGCAGATTGCCTGAGGTCAGGAGTTCGAGACCAGTCTGGCCAACATGGTGAAACCCTGTCTCTACTAAAAATACAAAAAAAATTAGCCAAGTGTGGTGGCACGCACCTGTAATCCCAGCTACTTGGGAGGCTGAGGCAGAGGAATTGCTTGAACCAGGGAGGTGGAGTTTGCAGTGAGCCGAGATGGCGCCACTGCACTCCAGCCTGGGCAACAGAGTGAAACTCCGTCTCAAAAAAAGGAAAAAGAAAAAAAAAAAAAAGAAAAGAAAAGAAAGAAAGAAATGCCAGAGGCAAGGCCCTACCTCTCAGACTCATGGAATCAGAATCTCAAGACATGGGGTCCATGTTTTTTTCAAAGCCCCCAGGATTGAGAACCTCCACTTTTTTTCCCAAAGCCCCCAGGATTGAAAACAAGTGTGCTACATGAAAACAAAGCAAAATGCTGGTTACAAGCTCCACATATCTTCTCATAGCCTTGTATAAAAAAAGGGGCGGTGCAAGAAGAGAGAGAATTCTTCTATCACTTATGTGTTGTCATTTATTGTGCAAATTAAGTTTAAAAAATTAATAGTGATGTTGATTTTAAAACAAAGCACCAAAGGCTGTGTCTTTTATTTTTTGTATCCCTCATAACGTTAACTGAGAGCCTCTGTTTGCCTCCTGCGCTCACTAAATATTTGCTTGGTGAATTGAAAAAGCTAGTGAATTTAGAAGGAACCTAGCTTAGGCTCTATTGTAGTTTCTGTTTTATTGAACCTTTTTTCTGTCCCAAAGGCCTTGAATAGAGAGGAAAATCGTACTTTGATTCAGTTTGAGAATTATTGTCACTCTGGTTAGGCAATATGATTCAAAATTCAGACAAACTATGGAAAGTCAGTGGTTCCTAACCCCTAAACGTTTACCTCTATTGGACACTTACACACATGCATATCCTGCGCCACCTTCATTTGGACTTGCTTGTAAGTGTTCTTATTTTTTTGGTGCATGTTCTGACTCCTTGATAACATTGTACATTTTTGAGGAATGAGAGATATACCTTCTGGGTTTCTATCACTGATGGGATGACTGGCTCAAATTTATTCAACTTGCTTTCTTTGGTGAATACAAGACACTTAGCTGCAGTTTCTTAGGAATCTTCCCAAGAACACTGGGAGCTACAGGGATGGTGGTGGGGAACTGATATTCACTTAAAATAAGGGATGTATTTGAGTTAGCATCTTCAGTGTGCTTGCAGAGATGACCACTACACATGTCCTTTTTCATTTTACTGTGAACTCCTTCTGGGTGTGTATTTTTCTTTGCCTTTGTACTCCAGAGCCTGGCACAGTGTCTGGCATGCTGAGTGCCCAGGGAATGTCTGTTGATTGACTAATGAATGAATTTGCGTTCTTTTGCTTGGCTCTCTTAGAGTGTGAGTCTTTAGCCTGAGGGCCATAGCTCCTCTTGCAGCATGGCTGAATAGGCAGTCAATAGTTGATAAAAATTTAAAAATACACAGTTGACATTGTCCTGGGTGTGTAATTTGGCATGGATTTGTAGCTCAAATAAAACATATAAGTAAAATGAATGAAAGCAGAGAGACTCTAATGGAGATGTGTTGTGATTTTTGGTTTAGGTTTTGGCTTCTAGAAATAATTTTGTTCCTCCTATGGCACTTTTACCCCTCCCTTAAGTTCATCTCACAGATAGCCAGTTTCAAATACTCTGTACTTGGAAACTGTTTCTTGAAATAGAACTTGTTTTTTCTTGAGTGTGCCCTCGTTGCCTTAGGCCTTGGGGATTGAGTTTACTCTGGCTCTGTGCTTTACAGTATTTTTTTCTCTTGCAGCTAAATGTGGTCAACAGCGTCAGCAGTTCAGAGGACATCAAGCCCTTACCAGGGCTTCCCGGGATTGGAAACATGAACTACCCATCCACCAGCCCCGGATCTCTGGTTAAACACATCTGTGCCATCTGTGGAGACAGATCCTCAGGTACATGCAGAAGCAGACAGCCCCCGAAAAGTGCCACAGAAAAGGGGTTGCTCACTGCCTGCCTGGATACTTTGTACCCAATGAAAGGAAAATGGCCCTTTAGGATGGGCTAACTGGGGACCCGCCTGTACATTTCTGTCACTGGGTTCATAGGTTGCCGTTCTGATGAATTTAAAGTATGGCTTTAGTTTTTGAGGATGAGATTGACAGGAAGCATTTCAGAAACGCTTCTCTAGAGTCACACTATTACACATGTATCTGCGCGACAGAAGCTGTTGTGATTATCAAGTATTTCTGCCGGGTGTGGCGGCTCACACCTATAATCCCAGTGCTTTGGTGTAGTCCCAGCTACTTGGGAGGCTGAGGTGGGAGGATGGCTTGAGCCTGGGAAGTCAAGCCTGCAGTGAGCCGTGATCACGCTACTCCAGCCTGGGCCACAGAATGAGACCTCGTCTGAAAAAAAAAAAAAAAAAAAAAGTATTCAGAAAAATCCCTCCCAAATAAGCAATTGTAAAAATAATGTCCTAATGTAGAGGATTTGAACAAACTAGAAAACTCTAAAGAAAAAGTAAAAAAATTACCCATAATGTCCCCAAGAAAGATAAACCCTTTAATATTTTAGCATATCTCCTGCTATAACATTCTAGGTTTTCAATATGTTTTTATAGGCAGGAATAAATGTGTTTTCACCAACTTATCTTTGATTCTCTTCTCCTTTTCTCAGTTATTTCTTTCCTTGCTTCTTTCCTCTCCATTCTTCCTGCTCCATATTTCCCTCCCCACCAATTTTGAACACATCTGAATCTCTGATTTGATTATTTGAAGAATAATAAGAGGAGGAGGTTATTTTCTTTTCTATAGCTGTCCATGATGGCTAACTGAATATTTCCTTATCCTTTTAATGTCACCAAAGTCACTACAGAATGTCACTCCGTTGGAAGTTCCAGGCACCTAGAACTTACCTAGCTGAATGACTGATGTTTTCTTGCTCTCAGAAAATACTTCCCAAATCATGCAGACTTGGCCATTGCCATAACAGCATACCAGCCACAGTCCAACAGAGTATTTACTCTGCTATGCTTATTCTAGTTGAAAGTCTATGAGGTTCATTTAAATATTGAAAAGCCATGGGAGTGACTATGTCACACAGTTGAAAAATTGGTCCCATATTTCTCTAAGACAAATATTTCAGAGCTGAGAGCACTGGGTTTTCTGGGCCCAAGATAAAATCCCGTATTTATCATTGCTGTGAGTTCAGCATTGTGAAAAGCCAGCCTGTAGTATGGTCAACTAATGAGGCACAGATTGGCTTTTCTTCAGGCAGGCTATCTCTAACCATCATTTCATCTTAGAGTGGCTTCCTCTGAACTGTAAGCTCCTGAGGTGCTGGAAACCTAAGTAAAACAGAATTAGAAAGTCATGTCACTTCTGCAGCTCAGTGACATCACATTACATTCAAGAATCAGACATAAATATGTTTTGAATGATTTGTTTCCTTATATTTTTGAAGTTCCGTAATTTCAATCAATCAAGCATAATGCCTGGTGCATAGTATTGAGAAGACTTTTACCTAGAAAAAGGATTGTGATTGATTCATGATGCCTGTGTGAGGATGGGCTTGGTGGCCCTCCTGACACAAATTAGCTGTCCCTGCTTGGGGTAATTGAAAACCGCATGTGTGGAGTGGGTAATAAGGGCAGTAAAATACGCAACAAATTAGTCTGGATTAAGCAAAATCATCTTTTTTTTTTTTTTTTTTTGGAGACAGGGTCTCGCGCTGTCACTCAGGCTGGAGTGCAGGGGCATGATCTTGGCTCACTGTAACCTCTGCCTCCCGGGTTGAAGTGATTCTCATACCTCAGCCTCTGGAGTAGCTGAGACCACAGGCATGCGCCACCATGCCAGGCTAATTTTTGTGTGTATATATATATGTGTGTGTATGTGTGTGTGTATATATATATGTGTGTATATATATATATGTGTATATATACGTATATACACACATACATACACACACACACACATATAAAAAATATTTTTTTTTTGGATAGAGACGAGGTTTTACCATGTTAGCCAGGCTGGTCTCAAAACTCCTGACCTCAAGTGATCTGCCCGTCTCGGCCTCCCAAAGTGCTGGGATTACAGGCATGAGCCACCATGCCTGGCTGCAAAATCAGCTTCTATCAGATCTTTATGTCATAGCTTGGTTGTCACATGATGAAATAAAGATCAAATAGCAATTAATTTCCTCAACAGGCAATAGCACTTAAAAATTCATAACTCAGAATTCTGTTCATAGTTTATGGTAAAGGATAATAAATTTAAATGAGTTTCCTAAGAACTTGGGTCTCAATTATAGGAAATATTAGTTAAGCTGGGATTCTTTTCCTGCTAGGTAATATGTGACAAGCATATATATTTTTATTTATTATTTACACTAATATTTCAAATGGAAGCAGAACATTTGCTTAACTAAACCCAAGAGTTACCTTCATAAAATAAA
This sequence comes from Papio anubis, assembly GCF_008728515.1. Taxonomy (NCBI): domain Eukaryota; kingdom Metazoa; phylum Chordata; class Mammalia; order Primates; family Cercopithecidae; genus Papio; species Papio anubis. The sequence continues at coordinate 195,598,139 of NC_044976.1, forward strand.
TGTAAAGAAAGCCTTAGCTTTAGGAATTTTCTAATAATTCTATCTGGAATTAGCAATGCAGAGGAAAGAGACAAGGAAAGGTGTATTTGCTCTGTCTGAGTTTAGTTCCTGTGATTAAGCCTGCATTCTCTGCTAGTTATTATTTGCTTTCTGTCCCAGTGCCCAAGTGATGTGCCTGTTTCTCTGGGGAAGAACCAAGAGGTTCTTTTGAATGAAAGATCCAAATAAACACAAGAACAATCTATGGAATGTTCTTTTCTTGTAACCAGGAAAGCACTATGGGGTGTACAGTTGTGAAGGCTGCAAAGGGTTCTTCAAGAGGACGATAAGGAAGGATCTCATCTACACGTGTCGGGATAATAAAGACTGCCTCATTGACAAGCGCCAGCGCAACCGCTGCCAGTACTGTCGCTATCAGAAGTGCCTTGTCATGGGCATGAAGAGGGAAGGTGAGACACATTCAATTCTAATACTCGTCTCTGGAGAGGGGCATTTCCTAGGGCAAGGGGACATTCAACCGTAATACACGAGAAGTCATGGTGCCCAAAGTCATCCTAATTTCCCCTTCAAACTTCTTCCCCACAGGGCTCTCAAGAGAAGTCTGATTGGGGGTTAGGATAACTTTGGGTACCATGACTTCTCGTGTATTGCAATTGAATGTGCCTTGTCCTGGGAGATGTGTCTCTCCAGAGAAGAGAGGGCAAGAGGCGTCTTCCTCCTCCACTTTATCCATCCTCTTCTGGAGCCCAGATGGTGATCCCCAAACTGGACCATCTCCTTTTATCTTCCAATAACCAGGCAGCAAGTCTCAGAGCCAAGGTTTCAGGGTCCTCATGCTCTGTTCTACCGATGGATCGTCAGACTGACCTTCAGGGTGGAGGTGACTTTTCTCCCTTAATCCTAGGTCTCTCTCTAGGGAAAACGGCAGGTTTGATTTCACTCACGGAGCTTTTTTTACCCGGGTCTTCTATCAATTCTTTGATATTGGTATATTCCATCATCTTTTGGCATTACTGGCATTACACAGGTTTGAGAGGCCTGGCCTTCCCATTCAGAGAGACCACCGTTGTGTGTTGAAAACATCACATCTTTTAATTTTTAGTGTGGTTTAGCTGGGTATTCTAGTATCAGAGAAAAAACCTCAGAAGGTGCTTTCTGTTCCATTAGTAGATGGAAAAGTGTTTCCATTAAGTAGCACAGATAAATTGAAGTGGGCAGTTAATTAACTAGCGAGCTCAAGCAGGGACATGGGGATAGTGGTGAATTTAATAGATTTTAGCGTAAGAAGGTCCCGCCTCTCTTTAGGAAATAAGAACAAGGAGTTCAGTCAGTCAGGCCCAGCATGCTGCTCATTCTGGAGGAACTTCTTTTCTGTGAGGAGATGGCATCTTACTGAAAGGGTCAGTGAAGAGGGGTTCTTTGTGTCCTGCTAAAATGAATGTCACCCACAAGCAAACAAATTATTGGAATCTTAACATGTCAAAATGCTAGAGGTGGCCTTACAGGGTGACCTAATCAACTGTAACCATCCGCCAGATGAGAAAACAGGCTCAGAGAGGTGAACGGAGTTTTCTGAGGTGCCAAAGGCAGGCAACGAATTGACCCCAGGTCTCTGACTCTCAGATCGGTGCTAGTCTGTGTCTCCTTCCCTACCAGGTTGTGAAGGAACTGAGGACAGCCCTCGCCGTGACATCTAACGGCAACCTCAAAAGTGAGAGACCCAAATCTCAGCTCCTGATAATCTGCCTCACACCCCAGCCTGTTCCTCACAGTCTTCCCCTTTCAGGAAATGGCCACTTATTTTCCAGTTGCTCAGAACAAAAACCATGGACTCCCCTCTTTTTTTCACACACCACATGTAGTGGGTGAGGAAATCTTGTCTCTTCCTCAAAATATGTCCAGAATCTTTCCATGTCTCACTACTTTTACCACTAAACCCTCAATCCAAGCTACCCATATCTTTTGCAGTGATCTACATAGCATCCTAAGACATCTCCCTCTTTCCACCTTCTACAGTCTCTTCTTAGCACAGTAACCAGAGCGAGGCTTTGAACAAGTAGATTGGGTCAAGGTATTCCTTCACCAAAATCCTCCAGTGTCTTTCCTTCTCACCCAGACAAAAAGGCAAAAATCTCTGTCACGACTTAAGGTTGTACATGGTCTGGATGTCTTGTTGTCTCCCAGCCTCAGCTATCCTGGTCTTTTTGGTGGTCCTCAAATATTCCAGAGATGTGCCCACCTCAGGGCCTTTGCACTTGCTGTCTGCCTAGAATGATTTTTTTTTTTCAAGTATCTGCATGGCTCACTTCTTCTCATCCTTTGGATCTTTACTCAATTCTCACTTTCTTGGTAAAGCCTTGCCTGGCTATACCATCTAAAATTGCACCAGCCACCGCCAACCCTTCCTTGTCTCTTTTACACAGCACTTATCACTAACACTTGTACTTATCTTGTTTACTGTCTGTATCCATGAAGGTGGGGGCTTTGTCTGATTTTTTCTCCCCCGCTGCTTTATCACCAGTAATTAATACACTGTAGCCATTTAATAAATTGTTGAATGAACAGTTTAAACTGAATGCTGAAATCAGAAGTTTTAGAAGTGCAGGAGCTCCTAAAAATGACTCATTCATTTATTCATTGAGTATTAGCTGAGTGCCTACTGTGTGCTTACATCATACTTGCTGTGGCAGTGGGATCAATGATGTTACAGATTGGAACATACGATATGAAATACCTGCCGGTGAAGAACATCTTTTTTCCACCAAGATAGAATTGATACTTCTTGGAGCTTCCCCCACCATGATTATCAAAATGAAACTAATGACTACAAGTATTTCTCCCATTAACAAGAGCCCAGTGGCTGCAGGGTCATTTTTTCCTCCTAAAACACTTGAGATAAGTTTCCAGTTGACTTGGAAAAATAAGTTTTCATCAAGCACATGATATTGAATTAAAAGAAAGTGAATGGTCTCAGTCAGAGAAACCATCATTTCTATTTCTCTAGAGTTAGTCTAATCCATTTCTGGAAACGCAGGCTGAATATCTCCAGCTCAGTTAGGGACCGAGTGGTCACTAGGTGAAATGTTGGGAAATGTGGTTTGTTAACTGTTTTTTAAAAAGGAAGGAAAACAGGGACATGTGAACTGTAAGAGACTGGGCACTCCTTCTTGTATGGCTTGGGTACTTTAATAGAAAATTGGACCCAGTTTTTGCTTCTGCATTTTTTAAAAGACTGTGGAGAAACAAAGAATAGTGAAAAGCTGAGTAGTAAAAATTAGGAGAGGGAAATGAGCTGTTAGGGAACTTTCTAAAGAGATTGGCACCATTTACCCTGACAAAGAGAAGGCAAAGAGGTGAATTAGTTCCTCCTCTTGCTATATAAGGGGCCACATTCCAAAGGCTACTGGATAGCCTGTCCTTCACCGCCATCATTTCTGGTCTTGATTTATAGAATTTGGGGTTCTGTTTGGACACTTTCTTGAGGACAAGGATAATAACAGCCTGGAGCAGATAACAGAGAGACCATGGAAATCACACAGATAAAGAGACGGAATTGGGGTGGGCACAGAGTTTACCTGCCTGGGACCAGGGGCCAGGACCTATTGCCCTTTTAGGATACATAATGTTAAAGCCAGACTGGACATTTTCTATTCTCTAATGTAACACGTCCATTTCCTGAAGGACAAATCAGAGGTTCGGAGAGCCTAGGGACCCGCACAAGCTCACACAGCAAGCACATGGCAGACCCTGTGTAGGACTGGGACCCTCTGATTCGTGGGCCACCTCAGGAATTCTGGAATGTCTATTTCCATGATTTCTCATCATATACATGTAGTTTTAAGACTGGAGAATGGATTACCTTTGAGGCTGTTCGTGGGCAGCATTGGCATCCTTGTGAGCCCTGTGTGGTCTTTATTACTAGACCTAGCCCAGTACTTTGGTGGCAGTATTGAGAGGTTAGAGATGGGCCCAGGAGGAGCCATTGTGGGTGTATGTGCTGGTTCCACCATGGCCTACCACATGCCCTCAGATATGTTACCAGTTTCTCTGTGGCTCGTAATATGTCAGAGGGTTATTGTGAGGATTAAATGAAATTTAATCTATTTAAAATGTTGAGCACAATTCCTGACACAGAGAAAGAGCTTCATAAATGTTGGCTATTGTAATGAGTGCAAAATAAACACATGTTGGATGAATGGTTAAAATCCTTTCCTAAGGCAGGAGTTTGGTTCTATTTTTGATCATCCAGGGTTCCCTGGATGGATGTACCCTGATGTGTGTCGTAATAGTAGCTCAGAATGTCTGACATGTAGAAGCTACACCCCAATAACAATATATGACTCCTCATTTATGACAGGAAGATTTAAAGCACAAAGAGGAAAAGTGAACAGCAAAGGGTTTGCTCAGTTAATGGCAAAACTAGAATTAGAATCAAATGCCCTGACACCAAGGATATTTTCTTTGAAGCTTGAAGGTTATTTTCCTCGAGTGTTACAAATCTGTAGAAGACATTGACTGAGGACCACGAATGAAACTTAACTTAGTTTGCTTTCCCTCATCTTTTAAAGTCAAGACAAATAGAAGCTCATAACCTACCTTTAAAAAATTAATACAAGAAGCATTCAACATTTCCCAGTAAATCCAAATATAATAAAAAATACATATTATAGTTTCTACATATTGCCAGTGAATGAAGGCTGACAGAGTGAGCAGCAAGTAAGGATGAGACAGAAAGAGGAAGAACAACAGGAGAGAGGGAAAGAGGCCAAAAAGGGAGATGGAGAGATGAGCCCAAGGGGGTAAAAAGACACAAAGGCAAAGAGGAAATAACTATTTGTATTGAGTTTTTATAATTGCTTCATCCATCCCTATGATATTATTTCAGTTAACTACCGAAGAGTACCAACCTTAACTAAGTGCCAGCCTTAACCATCTCAGTTAATCCCTGCTTCACAGATAAGGGAATTGGGGCTTACCAGGCTCAGTCATATGGCCAATGCCACTTAGCAGGAAAGGGGTAGAGTTATATGTGAAAAAGGTTTCTTTGACTTTAAGGCACATGTTTTTTTGCCCTTCTTTTCCCTATTTTCTCCTCTCTGTTCTCTCTCCCTTCTGTTTCCTCTTTTTCTCACCGTTTTGTTGTCTCTTTCCCTTGTTCCTTTTCTTCTTTCTACCCTCTTTGCCTCTCTCGCAACCACACAGTACCATTCTTGTCTTGAAGCTTTGTGGCGTAGCTCCACTAAGCTTGGGAGTATAAGTTGTGTTTTTGCAGTCATACCCTTCTCTGACCTATCCTGAAAGACTGATATGGCTTGCATGACAAACGAGATGTTCAGCATCGCGGTTCCAGTCCATTCTGCAGCCTCTGGGGCTTGTTATCTCCTCAGAGAGTAGGAGGCACTCTTGCAAGTGGACTGTGGGGAGGAAGGGAGAGAAACAGAAATAGGAGCTGCTAGTGGAGTAGCTGTCATGGAGTTTCAAGCTAGTCACCTGCTTAAAGGATAATTTTCCTGACTCTTGGGATGTAAAAAATGTGTTCTAATATTGAATTCTGTTTATTGCTGCTGTGAATAAGATGGAAACTACAGCCGTCTAGATGATGGAAACTAACCCAACAGAGACTTTTCTCCTGATGAAGAGCATAGAATTGGAGGGGGCAGCAGTCTGCTTTCCATCCTAATGTATAGACATGGAGGATTCTGAGAGTTGCCCTGAACCTTGATGAAAACCCTAAGCTTTGGAGAGGCTGAGATAATTCCAGCCTACACCTTTGCCTATGTACCCTCCCCCACCTCCAAAATCAGCCACTGATTCTGAAATGTCATCTAGGTGACATCCCTCCACCCCTTCACTTACTAAATACCCACAGCTGGCTCCCTGAAAATCTTCCCTGACAAGTCGGATCAGGTGATGTTGTGTTCAAGCTGGTGCACTAGGGGCAGACCTAATGGGACGTGAATGCCAAGGATGATGCATAGGATCTGACAGAGGGAGTTTTTAAAGTAATGTGCTTGCTACTTAACTATTTCATGCTCACAATTTTATAGAGGCAGCAGGTAGAGCAAGAATGTGGGGATCTGCAAGGATAGCAAGGAGAGGGTGGCCCATTAAAAGAGAGGATATAATTAGAGTTTATTAAAGCTTAAAATGCATACTTCTTAGTGTGATCACCATAATGCATTGGAAAGAATATGCACTAAAGAATCCCTCATTCTGCATAGGTGTAAGCAAACAGCTTTGCTTTCCTTGTTTCATCTGTCAACATTACAATATCCCCAATTCAGGATCCCCTTTCATAGATGAGTAAATTGAGGCTTAGGTGGGTAACAAACTTTCCCACTGTGGTCCTGGGCATTATGGTAACCTCTGCATGTCCTGCTGCATGTCAGCTGTGCAAGAAGAAAGACAGAGGAGCCGGGAGCGAGCCGAGAGTGAGGCAGAATGTGCCAGTAGTGGTCATGAAGACATGCCTGTGGAGAGGATTCTAGAAGCTGAACTTGCTGTTGAACCAAAGACAGAATCCTATGGTGACATGAACATGGAGAACTCGGTATGTGCTCTTAGACACACATGTGTGCTCCATTTCTTGGGTAGGACTGGAAATGGGAGAAAGGGGTGTGTTTGAGTCCTGGGACCTGTCCCTCACAGTACTTTGTTCCTCTTTCAGACAAATGACCCTGTTACCAACATATGTCATGCTGCTGACAAGCAGCTTTTCACCCTCGTTGAATGGGCCAAGCGTATTCCCCACTTCTCTGACCTCACCTTGGAGGACCAGGTCATTTTGCTTCGGGCAGGTAAAGCATATTGGCTGCCTTTTTCCCTGGGACAGTTTTGAAATTGCTCCCGGGATCCTAAAAAAAAGTAACCTGATGGAGCTGCAACATGTCCGAGCTATGCACCATGTTGATGATGAAATAACCCTATGCAGGGTTGTTCATTCCCAAATGAAGCATTGTTAATGAGGGAGTGGGACTCTCTTCCCATGCAAATTTTACCATGGCTTTATAATTTGCATACATTTTTAAAAGACTATTAAATCATTTTTATTGAGGATAATTTGAAGCAGTGCCTCATTATTGTAATGAAATTGGCAAATAGAGATATTCCCATTTCATAGGTGAGATAAAGAAGCCAAAGATGTCTGCTCAAGCTTATACTAGATGGGTTCCACGATCTTCCTATTTTAAGACTCAATGTACTGTATTTTCTCTTGCCTCCTATTTCTGGGACACTTGCAGGCCATTGACATATGCCATATCTCCTATTTGTCACTGAGCCAGCAGGGAAATTTCATGAAGATTGGCTGAGCATTGGGAACCAGTCCACTCATTCATCCCTGTTAGATAATGAACACTCACTGAGTGTCAGCTGAAAGCTACAGACTGTGTTGGGTGTTACTAGACAATGCCAAAGAAACAAAACTAGGTTGTCAGGTCCTGGGGGCAGAAACTGCAAGGTATATTAGCTTTATCCACCACAGAAGCTAACATAGTGACCATTATCTGCTAAATGTTCAATCCACATTTGTTGACTGATTAAAAAAAATAGAATCATTGTCCTCAAGCTGTCATTCTGAGTTGCATCTGAGAGAGAGTGGGGGATGTGCAGAGCCGTGTCAGGAGACCCCAGTCTTATCCTTTGTTTCTTCACTAATTAGCTGTGTCATCTTGAACTAATTCTTAACCTCCCTAGATTGTCAATTCTGCTTGTGTTATGTGGAATAATAGTACGTGCCTTGGGTGATTATAAAGACAGAAAGAATGTGGTCTGTTTTCCCTCAAGACCTCCTCTTTATCCTTGCAGGGTGGAATGAATTGCTGATTGCCTCTTTCTCCCACCGCTCAGTTTCCGTGCAGGACGGCATCCTTCTGGCCACGGGTTTACATGTCCACCGGAGCAGTGCCCATAGTGCTGGGGTTGGCTCCATCTTTGACAGGTGTCTCTCTTCTGCTTCCAGTATTTGTGTGTATTATGTGTGTGTGTGTACACATGTGTGTATACATGAATTCTCATGTGGGTATGAACCTCTGGGTAGTGCTGGGAGGAAGGATGGGCAGACCAGTTAGCTGCACATGACCATGCAGAGACCACTAGGCACATGAAACTATAAACCTGGGGAATGAGGGAGAGAATAAAAGAAAGGTTGAGATCAAAATAAGATGGAGCCAGTCAGAGGCCAGCACAGTTGCCAGGCAGATAGGAGAATCTGTTCTCCCAATGGGTTTCCCAGGGAGAGATCAGATCTTGACATCAGCTAGTAAGTTGTGGGTGGAGAGGGTGAACTGTTTATCCTAGGGGCCAAGGATGGGAAAGGGATCAGGATCTGTCCTCAAGAAGCCAGGCAAGATGGACTGTTTATGCTGGGCTCTGGATGATCTCAGAAGGAGGCCTGCAGCAGGAGCAAATCCATCTTGGTCAGGCAGGGACACCCTGACAGAAGTTCTGTGCCTTAAATGATACTAAAAGAAAATTAAGCCATCTGACAAGGAGTTGAATAAAATGAGTAGTTGATGACTTGAGAGTGAGAGGATGGAGAACTGGTAAAGAGGAGAATTAAGTTGAAATTAATCTCTCTGTCCAATGCCAGGGCCCTGTGGCCCCTTTCCACCTCCATTGTAAATGGTCTTCTTTGGTCATGTGCACATCCACTGAGCTGTCTCTACTACCTCCCTGCCCTTTCCCACATGTTCCATGTAGAGCCCAACATGGTGTTTGGAATGACTCGTCCCTCTTTGTGGTGCCCGGACCTTTCTACCAGTTCACTGAATGCTGCCCTCTGCTGTGTTTTTCTAGACCTACAATCCCCTTACCTTGCTTTGCCTGTTGCGTTTTTAATTTCCAAGACATCCATGATGCCTTTCTGTTTCCCTGCATTCATTGCTTCCTCTTTGGAGCCCACTTGGACTTTGCTCATGGCAGTTATATTCCTGGGCATCGTGCTGCTGCTTGTTTTTATGTCTGTTTCTTTAGTTAAACTGTAATCTCCTTGCAATGAGTGGTTGCATCTTTTACATTTCTGTACCCCTAGTAACTGGTACATTGTCTGGCAACAGGGTGGGCATATACACATTTTGGTTGAATTCATTTTATTGACTCTTCGCCTGTTACTCATGGTTTTCTCATTACCCTCTTGTTTCCTGTTAACAGAGTTCTAACTGAGCTGGTTTCCAAAATGAAAGACATGCAGATGGACAAGTCGGAGCTGGGGTGCCTGCGAGCCATTGTGCTCTTTAACCCAGGTAACCACCCTTGGACCCCAGGGGATGTGTGTGTTCACCCCTCTCCACTGTCAGCCTCCAGTGCTCCCATGTTGTTGGTCCTCCAGCTCAGCTGAGACAGAGACGGCAGAGCCAGGAATCCAGGAGAGCTCACAGTGTCAGCTAGAGCCATCTTGAAAAATGTTTTGAATGGGTGTGGCAGGCACATGCCTGGGGCAAGTGGGGAAGATGAAAGATGATGGTGGCCCAGGGTGGCAGTGAAGGGGGTGGTAAAAAGCGGTCAGATTCTAGATATATTTCTAGGTAAAGCCACTGTGATTTGCCGATGGATTGAATGTAGAATGAGAAAGAAAGAAAGGAGTTAAATATGACTCTCTGTTTTTTTGTTTTTTGTTTTTTAAAGTTTTGTTTTCCTGAACAATGGGAAAAATGAAGTTCTCTTCACTGAGATGGGGAAAACTTCATGAGGAGCAAGTTCTGAGAGTGGGTGGGTAGGAATCAGGATCTTGTCTTTGGACATTAAAATAGGAGATGGGTAGTAGATATCCAAGAGTGGCTTCCCAGGAAGCAACTGCTCATATGAGCCTGGACTTCATGGGAGAAGCCATGTGCATCCGAGAGCTGTCAGCCTCTGCCTGTGTAAGGCCATGACACTGGGGTGAGATCATCTGGGAAGACAGAGCAGAGAAGACGGCTGGGGACTGAGCCCTGGGGCATGCCAACATTTAGAGGTCAGGGAGAAAAGGAAGAGCCAGCAAAGGAACCTGAGAAGGAGCAGGCAGTGAGATAAGGAGAGAATCAGAAGGGTGGTGTCCTGGAGGCTCGAGGGAAAATAGTCTTTCAAGAAGGAGGCGATCAGCTCCAGCAAACGCTGCGGTGGTCAAGAAAGAGGAACCTTCAGAATTACGTAATCATTCATGCAGAGGCTTTATCTCCAGAATTAGGCAGTTAGTTCATCAATGCAGGGCATGTGCCAATTCAGCTTTTGTGCCCCATCTTATCACTCAGTCCATGCTTAGCACATAGTAGGCACTCGGTAAATGTGTGCAGGTAATATTTCGAGAATAGTCTGGATAAAATAAAGCTCTCCTCCTTAGAGTCCGTGGTGGGTACATTTGCCTATTCATGGAGTTTAAAATCTTTGCCCTAAGAGTTTTTTGGGTAAATTGGACACGGAAAGAAGAGCAAGGGGGCACGAATGATCAGCTTTGTTTATTTCACACTTGTCCCTATCCAGGATGTCTCTAGTAACTCTAGGGAGGGTGGCCAGAGGGAATGGGGACAGCCTCTGCTGGAGGGTGTGTAATCAAAGGCTAACTCAGTCATCTCTCTTAGATGCCAAGGGCCTGTCCAACCCCTCTGAGGTGGAGACTCTGCGAGAGAAGGTTTATGCCACCCTCGAGGCCTACACCAAGCAAAAGTATCCAGAACAGCCAGGCAGGTGAGAGAGCGCTGGCAGAATGGCAGTAACAACAGCAACTACTCCCATTCTTCAACTATTGAGCCCCTAAAGTGCAGCAGGCACTGTTTAGGTGTTTTCAAATGTTATTTAATCTTCATAACAAGCTGAAAGCCACAAAAATGTTAATTCCATGGTGCTAGTGGCCTTATCTGTCTTATTCACCATTCACTCCTCTAACCTCCACAGGTAAAGCAGTGCCTGACACATAGCACACATCTTTAAATGGAGGATGAATAGCAAACAAATGAATAAATGTGGGAATTATTATCTCCGATTTCTATCAAAAAACAGAACCTCAGAAATGTTAAGTAACTTGCTGAAGACCATAATGCTAGCACATGGTGGAGATGAGATGTGAACCCAGTTCGTGTGATTTCACAGAGCCTGTGTTTGAGGTGTGACTGCATTGCTTTCTGGTCTGCCCCCATAGAAACCCCCATGCAGGAGGAAGTACAGGCTTTGGTAGCCAGAAGGCATGGCTGCTGGTCCCCAGGGTGCCATGTGTGTGGCATCTGGGAAGGTGCTGGGTCTGGGTCTGGGCTCCTCATTTGGAAAGGTGGATGTCAGTCTAGCAGATCTCTGAGGCCATCTAGCAGTATAGGTATTTCTGAGTTATTAAAAGATATTCTCAAAAGTTTTTTCCAAAGTACAGCTAAGCCAAAGAGTTTTCCCTCTCTGCTAATGCCAGTTAAAATGAGAAAATATGATCCTCAAATCTCATAGAAATTGGAAATGAAACTGAAAAGACTGTCTTAAAGACATTAATTTTGTTTGAGGGATTAATTTTACATGCTCCCAATGCTCACTAATTATTTCTATTCCTCTGTGAAGTCTAATATCTACTTAGCTGTTTATCCTGGATCATAAGCCGACATCTAGCAATTGTCCAGAAGAGACTGAGCTGTGTTTTGTGTTGGAGGCTGTGGATGAATTCGAGTAGGTGGGTTTTGGCCCTTTGGTGCAATGAATAGGCAGGGCCTAGTTTATTAGTGAGATGAAGCTGAATAGACCCACCAGATGCCACCAGTTTAACACAAGCATCTATTGCTTGCTCTCAAATCTGGGTGGGCAGTCAGTTCAGAGAGCTGGTTGTCTTGCACGCCATCACTCAGGGACCAAGGCGCCTTTTTTCCTGTGTCTCCACTATGACCCAGAGCCATACTGTGTTTTGCATCCAGATGATGGAAGCGGGAAGAGGTGGAGGAGCAGAGAAGCAAGGCCATATGGGCCAGACCTAGGTCTTAGAGCACCCTCACCTTTTCCTTCACTTTCATTGGCTGATTCTAAGTCACGTGGCCCAGCTGGCCACAAAGGAGGCTAGAGAATGTACCCTGTTGTATGCCAAGGAAGAGAAGAAAAGATTGGATTTTGGTGAATCTAGCAGTTCACTATAGATGAGATTGAGAGAGCCCTGATCAAGGGGTCAGGACATGGCTGCCAGCATTAGCTTGGCCTCTGTCAGGTGTGAGCCCTGAGCAAGTCATCTTAACTGAAGCCCTGAGCTGGATGCTTTCTATCAAATCTTCCGTTTTTTGAGCACATATTGTGTGCAGGGCATTAGAAATAATGCGTGTCATACATATCATTTTCCTGAAATTGGCTCTATGACTTGCTGTTTTTCTTTAAAAACCAACAAAAAACTCCAACTCACTTTTTTTCCTAATTATAAAAGCAATGCATGCTTTGGTTAAAAACAAACAAACAAACAAAAAAACCATTAGAAAAATATTTTTTAAAAATATGCAGTGGCTCACACCTGTAATCCCAGCACTTTGGTAGGCCGAGGCTGATGGATCACCTGAGGTTGGTTGTTCGAGACCAGCCTGACCAACATGTAGCAATCCCGTCTCTACTAATAATACAAAAATTAGCCCGGTGTGGTGGCATGCGCCTATAATCCCAGCTACTTGGGAGGTTGAGGCAGGAGAATCACTTGAACTGGTGAGGCGGAAGTTGTGGTGAGCCGAGATCGTGCCATTGCACTCCAGCCTGGAGGACAAGAGTGAAACTCCATCAAAAAAAAAAAAAAAAAAAAAAGCAGATAATAAGAACTTATTGTAAATATTTTGGTATATTTCTTTCCAGTATCCTCATGTATCTATTATATCTTGTGTGTATCTTCATGTATCTATTATGTATTATATACATCCTGTATGCATTTCTAGATATGAAATTATACAGTTTTGTGTGTTATTTTCTTCCCTTAGCCATTCTAGAAATTGTATTCAATTATTGACAACTACAAATTATCATTTTCAAGGGTTTTGTAATATTTTGCAGTGTGAACATATCCTAATGTATTTAGCCATTGCCCTGTGATTGACATTTGGGTTGTTTCTAATTCATATCACTTTGAAAAGTTTGGAACTTGACTCTTCTGCCGGAAGACGGCTGGTAGGGGGCTGGGCTGCCTCCACAAACTGGGGAGAGAGGCCAACATTTGTTGCCAGGACTAGGGCAGAGCCTGGAACTGCAGAGAGGTAGCAGAGGATGGGTCCATTGCATCGTCTCCTGGGTTTGTCCAGCACAGCTTGGACTGAGGGTGACTGCCCTGATCAAGTGTTCACAGTTGGCTCAGCAAGTATATCAGGGGTGTCGTTGGCCAGGCATGTGGGTGTGCTGAGGGTTGGTCACCTCTGGTCGGCAGAACCTGGTTGAAGGGGATCCTGGCGCAGCCAGGTAGAGGCGGATTTCTCAGTGGGAGAGTGCTGCCACGCTGTGGAGATGTCTCAGAAGTGCATGTCACAGGGGCCACGTTCTGCTTTCGCTCTGATCAGAAAGCAGAGCTCAAAAGTCAGGTCACAGAACTCTCACACACACTCTCTTGCACGCACAGCAGGCACCTTCAAAGGCATATATCCCCCTTGCTGCTAACCTGTGGGCAAGGAATGCTGGGACATTCGTCTATTAGATTTGATCTCCGTTCCTAAATCCAGGTCACACAACAAAGAGGGCGGTACGATGGCATACTTAGAATTTTGGATGTTGTAAAATCTTGGCCTTTTTAGAGTTAAAAAAAAAATTTTAGAGTTAATCCCAGTCTAACTTTGCACTGATGGAGAAGCCGTTTCCTTTGCCTACTTCCATAAAGCTTAATGGCAGAGGCACAGCCAGGAGTTCAGACTCCTTATTGTCTAACGACCTCTTTCCTGAATGGTGATGCCACTCAAATGCTTTCAGGGGCTTTACCACTGAAGGCTATCGAAGTAATGTGTGGCATTGGCATAGATCTTTAATTTTTCCATGTAGGGAAGCAATTTCTACTTTTTTGGATGGTGCCACTTTATTTTCCTTGTATTGCTACATTTCTTTAAAATGTCATATGGCATGAGTATAGAAATATACGCATTTTCAAGGAACATTGAAATTCTCATTTGTAACTTTTTCATGAAATGATGCTGTGACACTCAGTAAAGATTCATCTGGAACCAGAAATCTCTGACTTAGGGCCATAGTGACTAATGTGATTTTGGTCCTTGAGTTTTTTATTGGAAGTTGTGAGTAGAGTGACTTCATATCTAGTAGTATTAATAACATTAAAAATGAGCTGGCATTGCATTGTGCACAGAGGGCACAATGTCACAGACAGAGTGAAAAATGTCACAGAAAGAGGTGCCCGAAAGGACATGCAGATGGGAGATGAATTCCTTCACACACTGTTCTTTCTCCCTTTTGTGAACCTCACAACAAGTGTCTTCAGTTATCGAAAAATGTGTGTGAGGGTGTGTATGAGTGAGTGAGGGTGTGTGTGTGTGCATGTGTGCATGTTGTAAGAACATGTTAGAGTATGAGTGTGGAGTGTATTTGCATGTGTGTATGTGTGAGTGCATGCATGCCCATGTGTGTGTATGAGTGTGCATGTGTACGTATGTGAGACCACAGGCATGAGATATGTGAGATTAAGTGTGTGCACATGTGTAAGTATGTGTATTGTGTGTAATGTGCATGAATATAGTGCAAGAGCATATGAGTGTGTGGATGTGTGTACAAACACATGAAGTATGTGTGAAGGTGTATATACATGAGAGTGTGTGAAGGTGCGTGTGCATGAGGGTGTGTGAAGGTGCGTGTGCATGAGAGTGTGTGAAGGTGTGTGTGCATGCACATGTGAAGTCATGTGAAAGTGTACATAAGTGGGCATGTGTATGTGTGAGGGTGTGTGTGAATGCATGTGTGTGAGGGAATGTGAGAGTGTAAGAGTGTGTGAGTGTGCATGTGTGTGAGTGGTGAGGATGTGTGTGCGGGCACATGGGTGTGAAGCATGTGCGAGTATGTGTGATAATGTGTGGGTCAGTGTGTATGCATGTGTGCATGTATCCTCTCCCCAAACAGACCATAGACTCCTCGGGGGCAGACACTATGATTTTCTATCTCCTCTTTTCCTAATTTAAGGGTAAGTACAGACTAAGAAGTTGACCATAAAAATTGATAACAATTGGCCGGGCACAGTGGCTCACGCCTGTAATCCCAGCACTTTGGGAGGCTGAGGTGCGTGGATCACCTGAGGTCAGGAATTCGAGACCAGCCTGGCCAACATGGCAAAATCCCATCTCTACTAAAAATACAAAAATTTAGCCAGGTATTGTGGCGGGAGCCTGTATTCGCAGCTACTCGGGAGGCTGAGGCAGGAGAATTGCTTGAACCTGGGAGGCAGAGGTTGCAGTGAGCTGAGACTGGGCCGTTGCACTCCAGCCTGGGCAACAAGAGTGAAACTCCGTCTCAAAAAAAAAAAAAAAAATTGGTAACAATTGGTTACAAATTGGCAACAACAATTTGGTGACTGTGGACCCCAAGGCATGTGCCGGTAGTCTCACCTACTTAGGAGGCTGAGGCGAGAGGACTGCTTGAACCTAGGTACTCAGGTCCAGCCTGAGCAACATGGTGAGACCCCATTCTTAAAAAGACTTTTTGTGGGGGCTGGAAACTGAAACAAATTGATGGCATGATGGCTAGAGTAAGGTTCTCAAACATGTTCATCTAATGGTGGCAGCTGCCATGGACTGAGCACATTCAGTGCCTCACGCTCGGCTCTAGGTGCCTTAGCAGATCTGTGTAGGTACCCGAGGGACAGAGACTGTGAGGAGCCAGTATGGCTGGCAACGTGAGTGGACACAGTCATCTAGTTCTTCCTCTGCCCCACCGTGAGTGAGGGGAGCCGAGGGCAGTCCTGGGACATGGCTACAGAATTCAAGATTCTGGAAGGGTCATGTGCTACAACTTCTGCCTTTAAGGCTGACGAGCCCTCTAGCCTGTTTCTGAAGCTCTCTAGGCTTAGAGATTCTGTGATTCCCTTGTCTCCCCTTCCAGCTCTTTTATCACAGATTGGTAGAGAAGACCAAGTGGACAGCCTCCCGCCAGCAGGTGCAGGTGTGCAGTGCATGCCCATCCCTGTTCCTGATGCTTCTTGGCTTTCCTGCAGGTTTGCCAAGCTGCTGCTGCGCCTCCCAGCTCTGCGCTCCATTGGCTTGAAATGTCTGGAGCACCTCTTCTTCTTCAAGCTCATCGGGGACACCCCCATTGACACCTTCCTCATGGAGATGTTGGAGACCCCGCTGCAGATCACCTGAGCCCTACCAGCCACAGCCTCCCCACCCAGGATGATCCCCGGGCAGGTGTGTGTGGACCCCCACCCTGCACTTTCCTCCACCTCCCACCCTGACCCCCTTCCTGTCCCAAAATGTGATGCTTATAATAAAGAAAACCTTTCTACACATGAGACTTTTATAGGTGGACTTTTGTATAGATGTTAAAGGTAATATGCTTTGCTGTCTACAGGGCTGTGGGACTTACTGGAAGTTCTTGGGAAAACTAACCAAGCCTCTGTACATACAATTGGTTTAAATTATTTTTTCATTTGCCCTGGAAAGCAAACAAATGAGTAATAAAATGATATATGTGAAATTGGCACTGCCGGAGCATGGGGTGTGTTATTGTGCTACAGGGAAGTTGACTCAGACATGGAGAAGGGATATCAGAGGCTGGGGTCCTGAGACCATAAATCCCAGAGCATAATGCCTGAATCTAAGCTGGGCTTTGCTGCACAGCAAGCTTTGCCCGGGGGCACATTCTGGGGAGACTGGGAAGAGATGCTGTCTTTCAAAATTAACTTGTTTTTTTGTTTGTTTGTTTTTGTTTTTCTCCTAATAATAATGCACAGAAAGAGACTTATTCTAAATGGAGGCAATTTAGTATAAGGCCAAAGGAGAGATGTTCTTTGTCCTGGGAGTTGGTGGAAGATCTGAGGTTCTGGGAGTTGGTGGGAGGTGGTAACAAAGGAATAGGTTTGTCTGTTATATCATGAGCTACCAACAATAGTCAAAAGACTAGAGTACACCAAGTTTGTTTTCCAATCTTATCTAACCCTGTGCAGCCTGTTCTTAAAGGGGAAAGAGAAAAGCTCTCCCACCTTCTAGTCTAGGATGTCCAGATTTACATAGTTTTAAAATCCCAACCGTTGGCTGGACAATGAGCTCCTTGAAGGTACAGACTGTGTCTGACACCACACATAGCCCATATAGCTCACTGTCTTTAACTCACATTCCTGCCATCTGCAGGAATAGGGCTTAACAGATACACAAATCGATGTATGCTATGAATTACGTGGTACCCCCTAGGGTTGTAAATGTAAATGTGCAGCCTGAACAGCTGCACATGGCAGTCCTGCTTCACCTTTTCCATACCACCAGAACCTGACCCAGGGCCTGGTGTACAAAGCACAAAGTAATCTGTGTTGTTGAATTGGGTTCCACACAACTAGAAAGAATCCCCTAAAAGACAATGTGGATGACATTTGTCTCATTCCCCATCAATAACTTGTCCCCTCAAAACCCCCATGGTTAACTCTCCAGTCCAAATACATCCCTCAGTACAACTGTGAAAAAACTAACATTGCTTTATGACTAAGAAAAATTTAGGGATCTGTCAGCGTTGGACATTAAACAATGGAACGTAAATCTTAATTCTGCTGTTCTTTCCCTTAACTTGTGTATCTGCATTTACTGTGAACTATGATGAAAATAGTTGGCAGTGGGTGTTAAAATTTAATTGTAGCCTGCTTGATCTCCTCCCTCTGCCAGCATAATTCACCAGATACATTCAACTGCCTTAAGGTAACAAGGGCCTTCCAGGAAAATTCACTGCCCCCCCAACCACCGGGGGTCACTTGAGTCCCATTCCTTTTCTTTTGTTTGTTTGTTTGTTTGAGACGGACTTTTGCTCTGTCACCCAGGCTGGACTGCAGGGTGCAATCCTGGCTCACTGTAACCTCTACCTCCCAGGTCTGAGCCATTCTCCTGCTGCAGCCTCCCAAGTAGCTGGGACTACAGGTGTGTGCCACCCTGCCCGGCTAAGTGTTTTGTTTCTAGTAGAGACAGGATTTCGCCATGTCTGGCCAGGCTGGTCTCAAACTCCTGACCTCAAGTCCTCCACCCGCGTTGGCCTCCCAAAGTGCTGAGATTACAGGCATGAGCCACCGCTTCCAGCCCCATTCCAATCTTTGATCCCTTTTCCAGCCAACCCTAACTTTTGCCTGCAGCAAAACAGACTGGTCAGGGCCCAGCAGGGTGCTGCACATCCATCAGGTGCGGTGTCTCCCGAACTGCTGCTAGGGAGCCTCACTGAGCCCGAACAGAAGCTCTGCAGGAGCTGGGCTGTCTTTGTTGCACGGGCTGGTCCTATCAGATTCAGGGTCTCAAAGGCCACCTCCTTCCTGAGCAGGTCCTCCTTATACCCTAGCAAGAGCAACTGAGTGGATGTTCAGCCCCACCCGGATTGAGGTTCACCTTCCTGAAGGCCTGGCTCCACAGAAGCCATGATAAGTTTCCAGGGCCCCACATCTCCGAAGAGCAAGAGCTTTCCTCATTCCACATGCCTCACCTACAAGTGGAATCAGCTGTGTGAGGGGACAGCACGGTCAAGGCTGACGAATGTTTTTGGTGTCCCACACCCTGTACTTATGTAGTCTGACTTAAAACAGAGGGATGAAGCCTTGTTTTTCACAAGTTCTCATAGAGCCTGAGCTCACAGCTCCGGGGTGAAAAGCCTGTCACTCTGGGCTTAGGCAGCCAGAGCCTGACTCCTGGCTGTGCCAGCAGTAGTCTTGGATTTAGGGAAAGTTACTTACCTTCTCTGCCTCTTATTTCCTTCTCTATTTGTAAAGGTCAGATGATAATACCCACCTTATAAGGATAACAAGATGAAAGATGCATAAAGCCTAGTGTAAGAGCACATACGTAAGACATACTTGGATTCTGAGTCCTGACTTTGTCATTCATGATGGACTTAAACCTCGCTGAGCCTCAATCACCGAATCTGTAAAATGGGATTCTTGTGAGGATGCCATAAGCTAATGCTCTTAGTGCTGTGACTGGCATGGAAGATGGGCAAAAATGTTAATTTATTTTCTGCTGAAGAGTGAGATTGCAATTAAAACATAATCTTGGAGTTTCAAGGAAATTGCCAGAACATTCTATCCCACAGCCTGGCTTGGATCATCCAATATACTATACTGTAAGAGGGATCAAAGATTTCTAGTTTCTAGTTTTGGTTTAACACTTTTATTCTAGGTCACATCTTCAGCAGGCAAATGGAAATGAACCACCCCATTTTCCTAATAAACAATGCTGATAACAGGAAAGCTGGTGTGAGCTGCAGGCACCAAGCGAGTGCAGGATGCTGGTGACTGTGGAGCCTGCCTATGAGTCAGATTGGAGGAAATGCATGCAGGAAGGGGCCATGGTTACAAACACAGGCTCAGAGTCGGCCCAGCCGGCCTCAATTAAAATCCCATCTGATCACTGAGTAACCCTGGGAAAGCGATTTAATCTTTTAGACCTTAGTTTTCTACTTTGTAAACTGTGAAAAATAATAGTACCTATCCACAGGGGCCTGTTGAGAGAAGCAGATGAGATAATCTATGAACCATACACAGGGCTATGTTCAGCACGTGGTGAGCTCTCAATTAATTTTAGTAAACCATTATTATTATTCATCCAAATATCTTCTACGGGATTCCTGCTCTGGAAAGAAAGTCCAGACTTCACGGAAAAGCCCCACCCTACACCTAACTCCTTCTCCACACCCTACCTAACCTGAGAGCTCTCCACACCTTAGCCCCCATCCCCCATGCTGACAACTCACCCATGCAGTGTGGGCCTGCCCTTCCCCACATGGTTGGTGTGAAAGTCAAGTGAGATAATTTAATGACAGCACTTTGTACACTATTAAAGACTGTGAAAAAGATGTCATTTGCACAGTATTTCTTGGCCTTGGCCATTTCTTTTCCTAACGTTTAGTGAAATCAACCAAATACTTGTTTATAATTTTATGCTGCTTTCTTGTTCAAAAACTTTCAATGACTTCCTTTAGTCTATTAAGCAGTCTCAGGCCAGGCACGATGGCTTATGCCTGTAATCCCAGCACTTTGGGAGGCAGAGGTGGGTGGATCACCTGAGGTCAGGAGTTTGAGACCAACCTGGCCAACATGGTGAAACCCCATCTCTACCATGGTGGCAGGTGCCAGTAATCCCAGCTACTTGGGAGGCTGAGGCAGGAGAATCAGTTGAACCTGGGAGGCAGAGGTTACAGTGAGCCGAGATCACGCCATTGCACTACGGCCTGGGTGACAAGAGTAAAACTTGGTCTCAAAAAAAAAAAAAGAAAAGCAGTGTCACCAGGGACATTTGGCAATATCTGAAGACACTTTTGACGGTCATGACAAGGGGAGTTCCGTTGGATGGAGGCTGGGGATGCTGCTAAACATCTATAATGCACAGGATGGCCCCACAGCAAAGAATCATCTGGCCCAAAATGTCAAAAGTACTGAGATTGTGAAACTCTGCTATAAAGTGTCACTAATGGAATAAAATACCAAACAGTACTTTCCTGTTGTTTTGGTATTTTGGCTAAAGCCCCAAGGTGGGGCCATGAGGTCCCCTCATATCTTAAGGACTTATGAAGGTAGATGAGCTGGTTCTGTGACTTATTCCTCTTCTTGAGCTGATATTCTTCAGCTGAAGATTGGAATTTAAGGATAGAAGTCCTTAGAATAAGGAATGTTTGGGGAGTAGAGTCATGGCTTTACCCTATCCCTTCAGGGTATACAGCGAGAGGGAGGGATCCCCATTCCCGTGGCAAATGAAGGGGGCAGAAAAGAGCAACTCATTGAGTGGGCATGGGCACCTACACAATGGGGAGGCTGGCACATGGCATTCTGGCTGATGCTTGCTAGCAGCAGAAACTCACTGCCCCACCTTGCCACAGAGGGTGGGGAGGGAGAGCTGGGAGGGACCTGAGCTACCTTGAGCATTGAGATGGATGTCTCTTCTTGATAGAGACCTCTGAGGACAGGGGCCCATTGTGAGGGTGTAAGTGGGGAAGGAAAGGGAGAACACTGTATCCCACCGCCCCCCTCCCTGTACTTCGTTTGTCCAGGGTGTGGTATTTTCTGTGGGCCAACTGAATTCCCTGAAAAAAAGTTGTGTTTAGAATATCCTGAAGGTACCAAGCCAAGAGAGTGGCCTCTCAAGGCAAGGGGACTCCTGCAGTAGGAGGCTGTGGGTTGAACTTAGTTCCTGTGGGCAGGAACTAAGGGGTCAAGCAGAGCATTCGTTGCCCATACTTGTTACTTCGCAGTGCAGAGTTCCCCATGGGGCCTCCCAAAAGCTCACTATGTGCACTAAGAAGAGCCACCTGTTGGTACTTGCCACATGGAAGGCATCAACGGCGCCACGCACTTAAGAGCACTTCTCTCTTTTCTCATCTTTCCTCCAGGGCCCAATTCCCTGGTAGAGAGAGCAGGAAGACCCAAAAAAAGAAGGAGGGGGAAGAAGGTAGGGGCAGAGAGAAGAATTGACCACCAAGTTTGGGTTAGACCAGACTTTGTAACTACTGAAGTGAGATATTCTGGGCTTTGCCTGAAGTACTGTTAATAGGCAAGGAGTGGGAATGACACAGAGTTGGTTTGAAGTCTGGCTGGAAAATAATAAAGTTTTTCTGTTTGATTTCATTGACTGTAGAGGCTTTGCAATACCAGTTGCACTAGTAAAAACCCAGGCCCCAGGCATGCATCAGCTTGACTTTGCCTTCTTTGGTTACCAGTATCTCAGACTTAGCAACATCATTTTCACTTCTGCCCCGGAATAGCCTAGATGGCTTGTCTGAGCCCATCTGTCCAATATCAGTTGTTATGATTTAGTTCTGCCTCTGAGATAAGCCCCAGCTTTTTATCAGGGCAATCAAGGCTGTCCATGGCTAGGCCCCAAAGAAAAAGTTCCCAGCTCTCTCCTTCTGTACATCACACACACCTCCAGCTGATTTAGCTATTTCTCAAATGACCTGCAGTCTATGTCTTTGCTCAGACATTCCTCTCTGCCTGGCATGACTCCTTCACCAGCTGTATCTACCCAAGTCCTACTCATCCGTTAAGACCAGTTCAAAGGCCACATCTATGTGAAGCTCTTCCTGATCTCTCCATCTTTGTAACATTATCATTATTCTGTGTCTCCATTAGTAACCCATTCAGCACTGCACGTTGCATTATTGACTGGTTGTATATGCTATCAACTTTATTTGTAAACTCCTTGAGAGCAGGAGATCATGTCTGATTCAACTGCATACACACAACATCTCTGAATGGAGTGCCCAGCCCAAAGCCGCCATTCAACACATGTTAGTGTAATTGGCACCTCTGGTTTCATTCCCAGCACATGGCAGCCCACTGAAAGTGGTGTGTTCCCACAGTAAGCCCAGGAGCCTCCCCAGTGGAGCCCTGAGCCAGGAAACCAGTCCTGGATGGGATGTTAAGAGAAGGTATGAGGTCTCCACTGCCTGCCAAGTCACTCTTCCTGGGCACGGTGGGCAATGGCCCAAGAACTTGAGGCATGTTCTTTGCCTTCAGGGAACTTACAATGGAGAAAAGCAGAAAGCACAAAGATCAAGGGGTCCTAAGCAATCATACATCTACAGCACTTTGAAGTTCACAAAGCACACGCAAAGATCTGTGGTGGTAATCTGGCCTTGGAGAAGAAGGCAGGGGAGCTGTTGAGGTCTCCATGTTAAAGATAAGAAACTGAGACTCTAGAGATTCAATGACTTGTCTTAGGACACATATGGTGGTAGCATGAGGAACTCAACTACTCTCACAGCAGATGCAGAGCCAGTGCCACTCAACTCCAAGACCTCTGGGCCTATGTCCTCAGTGATTTTTTTTTTTTTTTTTTTGAGATGGAGTCTTACTGTGTAGCCCAGGCTGGAGTGCAGTGGCATGATCTCGGCTCACTACAACCTTCACCTCCTGGGTTCAAACAATTTTCCTGCCTCAGCTTCCTGAGTAGCTGGGATTACAGGTGTGTGCCACCACGCCTGGCTAATTTTTGTATTTTCAGTAAAGATGGGGTTTCACTAGGCAGGGGAGCTGCTGAGGTCTCCATGTTAAAGATGAGGAACTGAGACTCTAGAGATTCAATGACCTGTCTTGGGACACACATGGCGGCAGCACGAGGGACTCAGCTACTCTCACGGCAGATGCAGAGCCAGTGCCACTCAACTCCAAGACCTTTGGGCCTATATTCTCGTGACTTTTTTTTTTTTTTTTTTTTTTTGATGGCGTCTCAGCCCAGGCTGGAGGTCAGTGATGCAATCTCGGCTCACTGCTACCTCCGCCTCCTGGGTTCAAGCAATTCTCCTGCCTCAGCCTCCCGAGTAGCTGGGATTACAGGTGTGTGCCACCATGCCTGGCTAATTTTTGTATTTTCAGTAAAGATGGGATTTCACCGTGTCGGTCAGACTGGCTTTGAACTCCTGCCTCGGTCTCCCAAAGTGCTCGGATTACAGGCGTGAGCCACCACGCCTGGCTCTCAGTGAACTTTTTATATTCTGTGCCCATTAAGTATTTGTAGGTTGAGGGATTGGTATACATGAAGAACAAACATAAAATACTAAGGGATGGTGTTTTTTAATAAATGTGGAACTTGGACAAACAAACCAACATTTAGCTAACATCTCCTTCAGTTTTACTACAGTGATATTTTCCTTGGATAGTTCCCTTTTACATTTGTCTTCAGAGCTGGTTTAAGGCCACCTAAGATACATGATCTCATGATTCTATAGTAAAGACATTAAATAACAACAACTACAACATCTCTCCTGGTCCAGGTTCATGTAACATGCCCATCAATCCGGAATCCAGCATACACCAGGCCCCAGGCTGGCACATTCATATTCCCAGCTTTATCTCCTACATCGTTCAAGAGATTTGGAGCTGAATGGCATTTGATTATTTTTAAAAACCAAATCTACCCTCTGTGAATGAAAATTTGCCACCACTTCTGTAATTTAAAAAAAAAATGACTCAGGCTCTGGAAGAACTGGGTCTTGGAGCTAAATGATCTCAAGGCTTCAGGCAATAAATCAGTGCCTTTCCACTAGGAGAAAGCTTGGGGCGGCAGCTACAGGATTAACTAAGGCGTTACTGGGAGGGGCTAAGTGAGGAGTGGAATGGAAAGCACAAACCTCTTTTCTCCGAAGGCAGGCAGGGAAGGCAGATCTGAATGAGAGGTTTGTTAGTTTACGAAGAGAACTGGAGACTCGAACTTTCCCAGCCAGGAAGAGCAGCTTTCGCCCTCCTCTACAGAAAACTCCATGGAAATGTCTCCCGTGACAGTGCTGGCGCACACAGCCATCTCTCACCACAGACCACAGACCACAGAGGAATTGGCCAGGTCCAGCCTCCCCAGGGGCGGCATCTCCCGTTGGGCAGCTGCGAAGGATGCTTGCAATCTGCCCCTCCCGGCTGCACACTTTGTGAGGGAAGATTGTTAGGCATGGGTGCCCTCTGCTGTCTGCTCAGGGCATCACATCCCCGAGAAAGCTTCCAGGAGGCCTGAGAGGGAAGGGATTTTAAAAATTGAAAACAAAAAGAGTAGTTTGAAAAATGAACCTCAAATAGACTCAGAGGAAGGGGTAACCTTAGCCAGATACTCACTTAGTGGAGTGTTTACTTCAGACTCTGGGGAAATGGGCTTAGAAGAGAAATCTCAAGCGGGGAAAGGTTGGAGCATCCCATAGAGAATACATGAAAAGGAGTCGGGTTCAGGCTGGGAAAGAACAACCTCCTCCTCATCTGTCAGCCACCCCACTAGCTAAAGGGAACACAGATCTGTAAATGCCCGTTCACCGGCATCACATACAAAGCCAAAGGCTAATGCCACATCAAGACTGGCTCTTCAAAGTGGGTGAGCACTCCGTACAACAACAGTGTTTCCACAGCAACATGACAGTCAGACCTCCTTCCCAGAGGTAGAATTTGAGATGTTTGAGACTGGCTAAATGTAAGCTTTTAATGGGAAGATGTTTTAGGGAAATTTTCTGTTGTCATGCAGAGTACAAAAGTGCCAGATCAGCCCTTCCCAAATTTGCAGAGCCAGATGTGGGCATTCACAGCAAGCTGAAGTTGCAGCGCCCTTAGGAGGAGCAATGCTGATGGCAGGTGGCCCGGTGGAAGGAGCAGGGGACAGGGAGTTAGAGGGTCTGATCATGCAGCAGGTGAGTGTCTGACCTGGGCATGTCTCTAAACCTCTCAGGCCTTCAGCTTTCTCTTCCGTAAAATCAAAGATTCTAACCAGGTAATCTCTAAAGTTCTTTCTACCTCATTGAATCAATAATGTCTTTTCGAGATGGATTGACATTCTACTCCATTACCTTACATGAAAGCAGGGTCTTACCCTAAGCTCTGGGCAATGGTTTCAGAGAGAACTCTGACAAAATCCTATTCCTTAGAAAGCCCAGGATCTGAAGGATAAAACACACAGATTAAACATTTATTAAATTATGACTTGAACACCTGCTATGGGTTTAGTGCTCTGTTAAAGGATAGATTTATAAGTTTGGGCAAGATAGCAAAACCCCATCTCTACAAAAAATACAAGAAACAAAATTAGCCAGGTGAGGTGGTGCACACCTGGATTCCCAGCTACTTGGGAGGTTGAGGTGGGAGGATCTCTTGAGCCTGGGAGGTCAAGGCTGCAGTGAGCCATGATTGCTCCACTGCACTCCAGTCTGGGTGACAGAGTGAGACCCTGTCTCAAAAAAAAAAAAAAAAAAAAGATATAATTTATAAAGATGGTTTCGAATCCCAGGTGAGCAGAATTGAGTTTATCTATCTCAGTTGATGTCAAAACAGACCACCCAAGTTACCTCTTTTGTTCATTCTTCTCCTGTCATCTGCTATCTCAGATCCAAATCTTCCCCAAAGATTCCAAGTTCCTATTTTTTTTTCTAGTAGGTCCTTGAAAATCCACCTTCCACGGGTTTATTTCTACACATGACATCCATGGAAATTATACGATATTATTTTGTTGTTTTAAAACTGTACATGAATGACTTTTTGGTATCAGTTTCATTTTATCCATTCTTCTTTATTTCTCTCATTACTCTGCTTTGCCATCCATCAACGATGCTCTGTGTAACTCTGGCCGGTTCCTTTTAATTGCGGCACAGTGTTTCAATAAACATGTAGATGGCTGACAGCTCTTTACCATGACAGGCATTCTTGCATAAGTCTCCTTGCTTACCTGTACAGGAGTGTCTCTGGCGTATAAACCCAGGAGTAGGACTTGCCTAATTGTAGAGTGTCCACATCCTCAGTTTCACTATACTTTCCTACTGTTTTCCAAACCTTTGCACCAATGTATATACATTATATACTCCCACCAGTGCATAAGGGTCTCATTTCCACACATCCTTCTTAGCATTTGGCATAGTTCAAATTTCTAATTTTGTTATTGTGCTTCATACAAAGTCTTTCTCTGATTTGTCTTTCTCTTATTACTAGAAAGGTTGAGCTCCTCTCTTTCCTTATTAGCCATTCAGATTTCTTATGTTTGTTCTATTGCTTATCTTAAAAGAATTACAATTTAGGCCTGGCCTAGAAGAGGCAAGTGCTTACTATATATTGCAAGGAACTGAATGTTTATGCCCCTCTCCCCCAATTCAAATGTTGAAATCTTAACCCCTGAGGCAATGGGGGAGGTGGGGCTTTTGATAGGTGATTTTGAGGGCAGAGAATGGGATTAATGCCCTTATAAAAGAGGCTTGAGAGAAATCCCTTGGTCCTTCCACCACAGGAGGACACAATCAGAAGCTGGCCATCTATGAGCCAGGAAGTGGGCCCTTATCAGAAACCAGACTTGCTAGTCCTTGGATCTTGGACTTCCCAGTCTCCAGAACTATGAGAAATTTCTGCTGTTTTATAACAGAAATATTACAAGTAGTTTCTCCCAAGCTAATACCATCTGTTCACTCTAGCAGAATCTTTAATTTTGATGTGGTCAAATCTATCCATTTCTCACTTTATGGTTTGCAATTTTGGAGTCTTGTTGGAGGAACCTCCTTCGTCCAAAGGTCCCAGAATCATTTTCTCATTAACCTAACAAGAGACTCAAAGAGCCATGTGGGGACCAAAGCATTTGCTTTGTAAGAGAACGATCTGGAATGGAGAACATGACAGGCCTTTCTACCCTTTTCCCTTCCTGAATTACAGATGTCCAAGTTCACCGTGCAGGGCCAACCTGACTTACCCATGCTTTCCCAGGTGGAGAAACTGAAGAATGGGGACCTCCTGCAGTGACAGTGCCCCTGTTCAGGGGTTCATCCCATGGGTCCTGGAAGCACATGGCTCGCTGAACTTCAACACATGCAGGTCCAGGCAGTAGGTCAAGCTTTTACTCCTCCACCTTGCCCAAGGCAGAAACATGGCTGAAAAAATGACTGCTTTTCTTAATCTCACCAATCGGACTAGTCACCTCTCTCCTATGAGGAGAAGCAAGTGATAGGGTGGACAGGAAAGCCGAAGGATTTCTTCAAATACTTTTATGTCCAGTAGAAAAGCAGGAGCCCTTCATCCTTCGGCTAAAATGAGTATGTGAGATTAGGAAGAGTAGAAAGTTCCTTTCTCTAGCTAATATTAATATCTTTATATTACAATTGAAGAGGAGTCTCAGAGAGGCTGAGTCACTTGCCCATGGTCACACAGCAAGTAGTAAAGCTGAAAGTCACAACTAGTCTCTAAAGTGAGACAGACTCTGATCGTTAGCCACAAACTCTTAATTTCTCCTCTGTCGCCAAAAACCTAAGTATAGACTGTGATTCCCTTATACTCTATTTCCTCCAAATCATAGATACTCAGGATGTTGCAACTTCAGCGGCCACTTCTTACTTCTGCCTGATCTAACTATAGAGGTCCTAGAGACCCAGAGGGCAAAGAGACTTGTCCAAAGCTGCCAGCAAAGTAGAGGCAGAAAAAATACATGTTTTCCAAACATATCATGAAGAGTTCTGCCTCACTGCTGGATGCTTTTAGCCTTGAGCTTCTTTTTTGAAGAGGACTAATGGAAATAATACAGATTCAACTCAATCTGATTTAAGTAAAATGTCTCACAAAACTGAAAGTCTTAGGACAGGACCAGCTCCAGGTACAGAGGGCCCAGGCACTTGGATGATACCTTCAGAACTCTTGCTATCACTGGGATCTGTATTTCTCTCTGTTAGAATCATTCTTGGTAAGCTTGACCAAAAGCGACTTCCAGGAACTCTAAGTTGGCATCCTTGCGGGCCAGTGACCCTAGCCAAAGGAGGAGGGATCTTCTCTTTGCCCACGTTCCAGCAGAAATCCTGGAGCAGATATTCACAAGCTCTACTTGGTTGGAATTAGGTCCCAGAAACACCCATGACAGTGGTGGGAGGGACAGCAACATCTGAATCACATGGGCTGAACCTGGGAAGGAGTGGTCTCCTAAAATGAAAATTGAGGTGTGCTCACCAGAATTGGGAATGGATCCAGAAAGGCAAAAACATAGATGTCAACACAACTGACAGATTCAACATGCAGCCATGTCTGTGTATTTCTCTATTACTACCATTGCTCTACTACCAGGCAACCTACATTGCCTGCACATGGTACTCCACACACTGGGCCAAGCATTTCATATGCATTACTTTATTTTATCCTCAGTGCACTTCTATGAAGTGGCTACTATCATGATCCCCATTTTAGTGGAGAGGATATCAACGCCTAGGGATGTTTTATTACTAATTCAGCGTCACATAGCTAGTCATGGGCAGAATCCAAACTCGAACTCAGGAATGCCTTAACTTAAATCCCATACTTTTAACCACTGCATTCTATTGCAAACAAAACAGTTAATACCAGGAAAAGAGGATGGTCTTTATTCTGCAGATAATGTAATGTAAGTCCCTCTCTTCCTGCCCCCCTTCCCCATCGGCAACCAAATCGTAGAACAGAAAGTACAAATCCTTACCGTCATTGCTTCTGGTTTCTTCCTTGAGATTCTGGATTTCTACTGCGTCCACAGACACTTCCTTTCTTGGATAAAGCTGACCACCCACACAAGAGAACCGATGCTATAAGGTGACAGCTGCTTTGGGGTTGTCCATAGCCAGAGATACATATTCTTTGTTTTTCAGTTGAAAAAGGATATTCTCTCCAAGTTGCCTGAATCCAAACTGGCTAAATCGCTTTTGTTCAAACTTTCCAAGCAATTTCATCCCTGGGGTGGAAACAGAGCATGAAATGATTTGGAGCAAGAGGACAATTTTTGGGCAATTTTAAGTGAGTGAAAACAGGAGGTTATAATGGAAGTTGTCTTTCAACCCTTAACTCCAGCATTTTGTAACCAAGAATTCTGTCTCTCAGGTTTTGCTGGTGGGAATGTAATGCTGAGCAGTTGTCTGGAGCTGCTTCTAGATATTCAATAATTAGAAACAGCAACGCTGACTCAGAAGCCTATCAGCTGGCTTTCAGAGTGCCACTTCACAGAAGAAAAAAGGAAAAAAAAAAAGTTGCAAACTTGTTAAAGTAACAACTGAACAAAAATCAATAAATATGTCATATACATTTTAACAGTGGTTTGTACTTCTCCTTTAAAAATTCCATTGTCAAATGTCTAATATAAATAAGTCCTATATGAGGAATGAATTGGAAGAAAAGTTGAAAATTTTTCAGTAATGACGAGAGGGCAAAATCTCTTATTTGCGGCCATGCGGTCAATGGAAGGAGACAGTGTGGTTTAGTAGTAATTCAGGTGACACAACTAGGAAGCTGATTTGTCTGCAAAATTCTCTTTTGAAATTTGGTCCAGGATGGGATCAGTCATGTTCCAATTTCCTCGAAGAGCTTTAAAAGCTGGAAAATACCCAGCTATTGTCCATGACTTAGACACAGGCTTCCTGGAGACAAAGAAACATTTTTTGGAGTGTCCTTTTCTACTCAATGATTGTTCAGGGCCTTTGTCTTTCCATCTTTCAATGGGTGTGATAACACAGAACATATGGAGAGGATACACACACACACACACACACACACACAGAGAGAGGGAAAGAGGCTGTAATCGTTCAGGCACTAACACTGCTGTGGCAAATGGTAGAAGAGAGAACAAAAGGCAGAGGTGGAAATAGAAAATTTTCCTACAGCATAGAACAGGGCCGGACTTAAGAGTAGAAAAGTTTTCCACTCACCTTGAGCGCCTCCATCGCAGCAGCCACAGGTATCTTAGCCACCATTTTCTTTCCTGGGTCTGTCTGAGGCAGGTGGAGCCAGGAGGCAAGTGGGATGCGGACTCCTGTACCTGCATTTGCCACTCCGCTGCATTCCTGGGATTATTCTGGAAGTGGTCATGGCCAGGGCCTGGTACCCTGTCTGGTGCTTAAGTCTATTCTGAAAATGTCTGTTGAGGGATGAAAGATACCTCTCAGACCAGGGTTAGGGATCTGGCCTGGGGCTGTCCCAAATCTTCAATACAGATTCTGAATGCAAAGAGGCCTTTCTCCATCTCCAAAAAGAACTAAATGGTGTAACACTGGTGCTGGAGACAGAAAGAGTGTCTACATACATATTGGACTCTGGTGCCCTGGGGAGGTGCCACCTCCACCTCCTCCACATGGCTGGCAAATAGCGCTTTGTTCACACCTCTTCTCTGCACCCAAGGAGCTCACCAAAGCGCACACCCAGTCACAGAAGAAGCGGGCGAACCAGCTGCTGACCTCGGACCTGGCCCTGATGCTCAGCATTAGGTGGGTGGGCCTTTTGAGAAGTTTAACAAACTCGATACTCATCAACCTATACAGAGCAAACATTTATTCTATGTGTAATTCTATGCTAAGATTCAGGGCAACGCATAAAGTATGATTCTGTTCATGCAAAAAATACCCACGTAGGTGATTTGTAAGGTTTATATAACTTTATAGAAAGAAGCTATAAAGGATGCATACTGCTAACAGCGGTTACTTCTGGGAGCAGTGTGGAATTAGAGGTAGTGCTGAAGTATATTTTCATTTTTTACTTCATCTTTTCTATTTCTTTTTTTATAATGAGCAGATTTTGAGATGCAGAGAAGGGAAGAAGGGGGTTCTGGGTGGAAAGATCAGAATATACTGGTCTCTGGAGGCAGGGAATCATGAGTCTTGGTCCAGGGCTGGTGAATGGTTTGCTCAACAGAAACCTGGGTGTTTACAAGAGAGGAGTGGATAATTCTACTTCTAGGTGTATATTCCAAAGAATTGAAAGCAGGAACTCAGATATTTTGAATGCTAATGTTTATTGCACCATTACCGACTATGATACAAAGGTGAAAACAGCCCACATGTCCATTAACAAATAAATGGATAAACAAAATAGGGTTTATCCATACAATGGAATATTGTTCAGCTATCAAAAGGAGTGAAGTTCTGACACATGCCACAACATGGGTGAACCTTGAAAGTCACACTGAAAGAAGTCAGTCACAAAGGGACAAATGTTGTATGATCCCACATATATGAAATATCTAGAATAGGAAAATTCATAGAGGCAGAAAATAGATTAGAGGTTACCAGGGCTGGGGAAAGTGGGGAGTGGGAGTCACTGCTTAATGATTGCAGAGTTTCTGTGGGGGGTGATGAAAAAGTTTTGGAAATGGATAGCGATGACAGATGCACAACATTGTAAATTAATGCCACAGAACTGTCCATGTAGAAATGGTTATGATGGCAAACTTGTATATATTTGTACCATAATAAAAAAGAAAGACAAAAGAGAAAAAAAGGGAGGGGTGGGTTTTATAGCAGAGTGGGAGGTGGGCATGTGTGCCAAGCTGAGGAAACAGAAGTGGGTAATGGGGTCCCCTTCTTAGAGCCCTGCTCAGGGTCCACAGAGCCATGCCCTGGCTGCTGGGAGCAACATCTGCTGCTATCTCTAAGCTGTGTTCCTCCCTAGGCACTGCCTTCGGCTGTAGGGTGCAGTCTTGCCTGAGAATATGCCCCCTTTGTGGGGTGGGGTAGACGGTGACCAGTGAGTGGCTGATGTCTGGAAACTTGGCTCAATTTGGGACTACTCTGCAGGGCCATCCCAAATCCAGAACTTCCCACAGAATCAGCAGAGGCCTCAGGTACCACCACCGGTGGGCCAGCTTCTTCCAGTTTCTTCCTGTCTTCCTTACTTCCTTACAGGTCTGCCTCCCAAGAGCATTCCCCAGGAAACTTTCTGCATGCAATTCTCCTGCTCAAACTCTATTTCCAGAAAACCTGAATTATGATGGAGACAACTGGGAATTTGTTTTTTTGTTTGTTTGTTTTTTAATTTAGTAGTGGCAGAATGAGAGCTGTGGCTTAGGGAGATCATCTTGGCAGAACTGCATATTGTAAGTTGGAGGATGAGAGAGTAGAGGTGGGAAGATTATCTGGGATGCCGTCACATCAGAGTCAAGCAAGAGGAAGAAAGGACCTGAAGTAGAACGATGGCAGAGGGAGAGAATGGACAAAAAAATTAGAGCTAGAACTGGCAGAGGAGGGGAGTTAGCTGGATAGAGGCTGTGAGGCAGCTAATTTGCAGCATGATTCCATGAGATTCCTAGGAACTGGAATGTACTTGTGAACCAAGGAAGCCACACACCTTGCCCTCTGCTATGGGGCCTGGCACTAGGTCCAGGCAAGTACCCAGCAGCCTGGCTGCAGCACACCAGCTGAGAGGCCACCCTGAGTTCTGCCAAGAGGCTGTGGGGAAGCTGGAGGTCTTCCTGCTGATTCCCTGGCATTGCTGCAATTTCTTCTTCAACCAAGCCCACAGCTAATGCTGCCAGTGTCAGGATGCCAGATTTAAAGGGGAGAGAAGTCCTGGGGCAGGGGTCTATCGAGAGGAAAATCTGAAGAAGCTTTGCAGCAGGCTGGCTAGTTCTGTGTAGGCCAGGAAAGCATTTCCTGATGGATGGGATTTGAGAGGGAGCAATGTCCAAGGACCTGCTTTGTGATGAAACTGCTCTGGTCTAGAAGGGCTGTCTTCTGTGCAAGTTTAGATGCTGTCTCAGGGAAGCCTTTTGCTTACTGATTTTCCCAGCCCCTTAACACTTTGTCTCACTTTCCTCACAATGGCATAGCTTGGGAAGTGGATTTGAAGCCCCATGGAATCCCACGGTCCCTCTGGAATCTCTGACTTTGAGTGGCTGCTGGAGTTCTGGCACAGGCCTTAGACAAGTTTCCCCAGACGTCTGGGTGGACTCCAGGGATAGCTAAAACACCTTTGGCAAAAACAGACATGTCATAAGGGTGCATGTCAGGCACCAAAACAACAGAAAGGGCGTCTAGAATGGTCTAGTGTGGTGACGCCCAAATCTGCCTGTGCATCAGTGTCCTTTTAAAAGTTGTTTAAAACTACAGAGGCCTGTGTGCTACCCTTGATCTGCTGAATCAGAATCTCTGAGGCTGGGTGGAGATTTATCTTTTTAAAGCTCCCCAGGTGATGCTAATGTGCAGGCAGGATTGGAATCCAAAATGCTTATTCCACAGCTGGGAGGTGGGCCCAGAAAGGTGAGTCAACCAAGGCTGGCCGAGCCAGGCCTGGAACCCAAGTCTTCCAGGACCCAGTCCAACCTCACATTCCCCTTGCTGACTGTCAGGCTTCCCTGGACATGGACTGCACTGCCCAGCCCCAGGCTCTCTCATGCCCTCCCAACCTCATGCAGATGCACATGCTCTGCCCTTCCACGTGTTCATGGTGTGCCTGTTCTCTTACTTGCTTTTTAGGGTGAAAATAAGTGTTTGCTTATTTCTCCAATTACTTCATTGAATCATAAGGCCAGTGAGGCTGTAGACCACAACAACTCAAACCCTAATAAGCCACAGTTGCCGAACAAGGACTGTGGGCCCCAAATGATCCAGAGAAACATAAAAGTTGAATCTTCTTCAGAGTAGAAGACAACATAGTATAGCGGGAAGGGAATCGACTTTGGAATCCATTAAATCAGCTTTGGAATCAGGTTTTGAATCTGAGCTTTAGTTTCGTCATCTGTGCAATGAAATTCACAGGGTTGCAGTGGTCATCACAAGACTTAATGTATGGGAAAAAAACCTTATTTATTATAGGGATGCTATAGTCAGGACAGGCTGAGCTTCTGCTATAACAAACAACCCCAAAATCCCAGTGCATAAAACAAGGCTCACTTCAGGTTGAAGGGGGAGTTCGAAGGGAGGACTCTGTTGGTGGTAGACACTCTGAGGCCCAAACTGCAGTATCTCCACTGTCACCTCAATATCAGGCTTCAGGTTCATAGTGACAGGAAAAGACAGCATGGAGACTCGTGCCGGCTCTAAAATATTCTCCACCAGAATCGACGAACGTCATTCCACTCACATTTCACTGGCCAAAGCAACTCACAAGGATACATCTTACATTGAGGGATATGTGCTCAGAAGGAGAAGAGAATCAGAAATCTTGGTGAACACTAGGCATGTCCACATTGTATGAAAGGACTTATTACCGTCCTGGCGGCACAAAGAGATATTACCACACCAAGACTAGAACCTCATCTTTCACAGCACACAGCGGCTACCAAAGGACAGTTAGCTGTTGTATACATTCCTCTCCCTTCTGAGTCATTTGCCTTTTTTATAGTCAAATGCTGAAAAGAAACATTTCAGCATACATAAATGAGCGAAGAGAATGAAATTTCATGGTCAAACCTTCCAGTTCAAGGACTGTCCTTTCTTTCAGGGCTCATAACTCCTGTCATATTTCTAAATGGCTTATGCTTGTCAGCAATAGTACTTCCTCTGTAAACAACGGAATTTGGGGTTTGACTTACAAAAGATATATCACTCTTCAATACATGCTTTTGACTTGGGTGCAGAGGTGGGGCACAGTGTCAGTGTACATCCTGGGTCCCTGAGCAGTCATTTGCAAAGAGCTCCTCTCTCAGACGACTTCCTCTGGAAACACCTCCATCATTTATACTGGAGGAGCCCTGGCTTTTGGGGGTGCCCCAGCTCTGTAGAAACCACTCAGGCACCAAGTGCACTGAAACTCTCACCCATTAAAATAAAATCAAAGAACTCAGTGGGAAGAGGGGAGACAGATTCAGCTATTAAACCACTCCCAGTTTACATAAAATTCTTCCTTATGAGTCAAAAGCACTCCTGGAAGTTCTTTTAGTGACTGATTATAAATGTATATCATGTTCAGTGCCTACTGTAAGTCAGGTTTTGTTCTGGGCTTTAGGATTCGTCAATGAGTAAAATAATTTTCTGCTCTCATGGAGTTTAGAATCTGGGGAAGGAATAGAAGAGAAAACAAACTCATAAGTAAGTAATTCTACTTTAGGCAGATTACATGATAAAGAAAACGATTTGAGGTAAGGAGAGAGAGGATGCATAGACTGGGGGAGGGAGATTGCCATTTCAGAGAGTAGCCAGGAAAGATTTTTCTGAGGAGGAGTCAGCCAATCAGAGACTTGAATGAAGATAAGGGGCTAGTAATGCTAAGATATAGCAAATCCACTCAGAGATGTGAGGGGTGTGTGTGTGTGTGTGTGTGTGTGTGTGTGTGTGTGTAGTAATGCCCACAGGCAGGACAGGTAATACCAGTAACAGGTCCATCATATTTTATGCAGGTTGGTTGGTACATACTTGTGGTGCTAAGTTCAGTATGCCATATAGACAGGGGTAACAGCAAGTGTAAATGCCCTGTGGCAGAAAGTAGCTTGTAGACCAGAAAGTATCAGTGACCACTGCCTGCTGCAAGAGGAAGAGAGGGAGGGGAGGAAGGGCCACGTTAAGATTGGCCTTCTTGGCCATAATAAGGGTCAAATTCTGATGCACCACCATATAGTCCTTTCCAAAGCCCACATTGATCTTCACCCCCCACATTGATGTACCATCCTGCTGTACAAAAGGACCCAGTTGTGATAATCACTACAACTGGGGAGATGTTGGTCATCACAGGCTCTGGGGGTCTGGGCAGGATAGAACTGAGCTCCATGTGACCTTCACTACCCTCCTAAGGCAATTTGGCATCACTCTGTAGCTGGCATAGGAAGAGGGCAGATCCTCCTTCCAACTCTACTCATTTCTTCCTACCTGACTCCACCACCCATCCTTATAATTTTAAGTGTTCTTAAATCCACTTTACTTCTGGGAAATTTCTGGGGCTCTCACTGAGTCCTGCTAAGAGCCTGAGGGAACTGAGAGAAAGAAAGGAGGCTCTCCCTTTTAGGAATGGATTGTGGGTCACTGAGGTTCAGTAAGTGGGGAGCTCTGGGCGGCCTCCAGCAAAAGACATGCTGGTCAACCCTGAGGTGGAACGAGTTCAGAAAACAAACCATTTTTGCCCCATTCATTCATGTCCACCAGCTGCTCCCTGAGCTCCATCACCCTGGTAATTGTTTTTCTTGGCATTCCAGGGTAGTAGGTCATGTTAGATTCTTTTCTTTCAAATATTCTACTGACATCAAAGTGGAAGGGATGTAAGGTAAAAAGAAATAAATCGGGGAGGATTCCGCTGTTTCACAACTGCTTTCATGTTCAGGATGTGCAGGAATGCCGGGGTAGGCGCAGATTCTGTTACCTCCCCCAGTTCAAGGAAGAGTGGTGGGTGGGAGTGTGATGTCCAAATGCAGAAATGATCTGGACTGACAGTAGGGCAGTAGGCTGCACGAAAGCAAGAGTCAAGGGCAAGATTTTTCAAATTGAGATAGTGTAGCGGATAACACAGGGCTTAGATTGAGCAATAAAACATGAAAACTGGTGGGAGGCAGCTGGAGGTGATAGCAGGAAGGTGGAGAGGCAGGAACAAGGCTCCATTGTTTGATGTGTGCTCTTGGAAAGGGCATGTCCGCTCCCAGAGTCCGGATTTTCTCACTTATAAAGTAGATTCTGTATGTGCGACTTTTCCAGGTCTTAGATCATCCTGAACAGTTCTGATATGGGGACAATTCATTCCACCCAAACAGCAATTGGTTAGCCAAAGATTCAAAAGCAATTTCATTTTTATAACATAGCCTTGGTTCTTGGACTTCAGGAGTTTGCAGTCTGATGAAGGAGTTAGCATGAGCATGTTACAGAGATTGCGGAAGCCTCGAGCAGTGCAAAGTGAAGAAGCACCCAAAGTCTTCAGTAGAGAAGGGTCTTAAGGAGAGTCTTCCTGGAGTATGCTGTAGAGAATCTGGGAAGACTCAACTGACTAAGACACTTTTAGAAGCAGGGGGCACTACAGCCGGTAGAGAGAAGGCTGGTGAACAGCCAGGTTATAACAATTGTAGATTAGAGAGGGTACTGTTTCACGTCTGTTTTACTGAATGAGCCCATTATTGCATTGGGTACACAAGGCTCAAAACAAGTTTAATTTTTTAAAAAATTTCTTCCTGACTCCCTCTTTTCAGTAAAATTTATACACTCTTTCTATAGTGCAGTATACCTCAAGAAATTTCAAAATGGTTAAACACTTTCGCCCGAAAGTTCTCCTTCTAGAAATGTATTCTAAGAAAATAATCAAGGCTATCAATTGCTATGTGCCAGGCATGACCAAAACAATTTATGTATATAATTTTGCTCTCACAATAACTCCATAAGGAAGATAATACTATCACCTTATTTAGTAAATGTGGTTAAAGTTACATCCAGCAAGTGGTACAGACAGGATTTGCATCCAGGTCCGAATGAGTCAAAAGCCTATCTTCAATCTCCACAATTTTCTTCCACTTTAGGGATATGCACAATGATGTATGTACAAGAATTGATTAAACCAATTATAGCTCCTTCATGTTTAATATTATGAAAATATGAAAAATGATGCTGTAGAACACTTCAATGCCATGGAAAATCATTTGTAATACGTTAAGTAGAAATGTTATGACATATTGTATATAACATGAGCCCAATTTTATAAAAAGTTACGATAATGCTTAGGTACTAATCAAATAAAATGCTGATATTTTATGCACTATATTGGGATTGTGAATTTATTTTCTTATTAATATATTTTGTAGTTTCAAATTTTTCTTTACAAAATGACATTTTTTTTTAATCAGAAAAAATAAGAAATGACACAGAACAGTTTGTTTTTAATCATAAAAATTAATGCCTGGTCAAAATTTTTAGAAATTACCTAAAAGTAGAAGTAAAGAAGCAGGCCAGACATGGTGGTTAGTGCCTGTAATCTCAGCACTTTGGGAGGCCGAGGCTGGTGGATCACCCAAGGTCAGGAATTCGAGACCAGCCTGGCCAACATGGCAAAATCCCGTCTGTACTGAAAATACAAAAATTAGCCAGGCGTGGTGGTGGGCGCCTGTAATCCCAGCTACTCGGAGGCTGAGGCAGGAGAATCACTTGAGCCCGGGAGGCGGAGGTTGCAGTGAGTCAAGATCACCCATTGTACTCCAGCCTGGGTGATAGAGCCAGATTCCATTCCCCTCCCCAATCCCCCCCCCCAAAAAAAAGGAAGGAAGGAAACAGTTATCCTATAACTATTTTGGTACATTTCATTTCAGTCTTTTGTCTGTGCACGATCTGCTTATTAGTTTATTTTACATAACTGTGCTCAGATTTAGATGTGAACTATGTTGTTTCAGTGACAAACTGGAACCAGAAAATTCCCTTGTTTCTGTTCTCACTTGACTGTAAAGTCTTTAAGGGCAGGATGATTTCTTTTGTTCGTTTTTGTATTTGCAGCCCGTAGTTTGGTGCCTGGAACCTTGTAGATGCTCAATAAATACTTGTGGAATGACGAAGTGGTGGGGTAGGGGAGGGAGAGGCTGTAACGTTCTGCATAATCTGACCAGAAGTTTTGCACTGGAAGATTTTGGATAGAAGGCGGGTGAGACAGGGCGGGCAAGATGGGGGGCCATCGGGGAGGGCCTTGATGCTTATGGTTAGAAACTGAGATCTGACATATGAGACCCCTGGGACTCACTCTGGTCTTCCAAGTGGGGATGTTACATGATCAAAACCGTGGAACGGAAAGGCGATTCTGGCAGCTGTGCTGTGGATGGCTGCGTCAGGGGAGCCGCAGGGGGACGGTGCTGAAGGCAGGGAAGTAGGGAGGCAGGGAGGTAGAGAGGCTGTCCTCGCTCGTTCCAGCCAACGGACGCTTGCACTAATCCCTGCCTGGAGAGGATGGGCTTGGACCGGGGCTGCGAGTGCGCACATTGAGAGAAAAGGGAAACTCGCAGCTCTGCTTCCAGGACCAGGCGGGGGCCAAAGGAGGCCAAAGACGGAGCAGAGTCAAAGACAATGGGGGGCGGGGCTAAGAGCTTCTGGGGCTGCGGGCGCCAGCAGCCGGGAGAAACTGAAGTTAGAGAGCCCCCTCCCCAATCCCCCATTTCTTTTGGCTTTTTGGTTGCCTGGGTGTGCAGAGGAACAAATTTGTGGTGTGGAAGGATTCCAGGCCAGTCATCTATCATGCACAGTGAATACTCACTAGGCGCTCATCACACGCTCGGCGGCCTCACCCTCTCCAAGAGAGCTCTGGCGGCGGTCCAGGGGCTGCCCAAGGTGACTTGCCAGATTCTCCCTTGAACTTCGCTCTCTTCCTTGCTCTCGTCCCTGTTTTCTTTTAATTCAGAAAAAGCAACAACAAACCGTTCCCAGCCCCCTCCCTTCTCGGGCCGTCGTCCCTCCCTGCGGTTTGGCGGAGAAAGGGCCTCGGCAGTCCCTGAGAAGATTAGCTAACGCCGCGTGCTCGGGGCGAGCGGGAGCCGGCGGGGCTGGGCGCGGGGCGTCCCCGAGAGCTCTGCCCAGCTTAGCCCGCCCTCTGCGGGGTGGCCTCCGCGCGTCCCTGGCCCAGGCAGCCTGCGGTCCGGGCGGCGCAACGAGTTAGCCAGACTCAGGGTCTTTGACGGTCAAAGGTGACAGGCCCCACCCCACTTATTGGTCTGTTGTTCAACTCAAATGCGGAAACACTCATTTCTTCAGCAATTGTATTTAATGTTATTGTTAGTGTTAGTGTGCTCAAGCACAGCCTTTAAGGTAAATATAAGGAATCTAACTGGCGATCTTCTTCCTTGTAATACTGTGCTGCCTCATCCTGACAATGGTCTTGTATGCTCATGTCCTAAAATGTTTTATAATGGTGTTTTCCACCAATTATTTGTGCAGTATTATGAACCTACAAAAAGAAAACATTTTATGTTTTAAGAAGCAATGACATACACTACACGATTTTTAAAAAGCCTCCAAAATTAGAAATCCTTGCCTAATAGACTTATAAAGTTTAGCTCACTATAGACATACAGGATAGATGAAAAATGAGGAATTAATACCAAGTAAATGTGGATATAAGACAAGGGACCACAGGTAGAGTCACGTTTCAAGGACACCATGACCACTTTCTTTGAGGGCCTCCTTCGATGCCACTTTGGAATGATCGGAAAGCACCAGGTTAGGTCTTACTTAGAGGAATTGTCCTGTGCTCCCACCACACCTGTGTCTACCTGGAAGCACTCATTGCACAGACCTTAAATTTCTGCTTTCCTTGGCCAAGGTTGCTGGCACTAAGCAGTCTGGCAACCAGTGCATTGGTCAGCACCACTGGGGCCACAGAAAGTACCAGAGACCATTGATGACTGAATGGCCTGGTGGGCGTGGCCAGTAATTACAATGGAGGTGGAGGGCAGTGTGGAAGTCAGAGTGGTTTTATTTTATTTATTTACTTATTTTTTGTGTGAAAGTAAGTTTATTAGGAAAGTAAAAGAATAAAGAATGGCTACCCCATAGACAGAGCAGCCCAGAATGGTTGTAGGTGGATGGGGCAAGAGGGTCTTTTACCTGAATGGCTGACTTTCCTTGCTTCTTTCCCCAAAACACACAGGATGGCTGCAGGGTCCCATCAATTTCCTTAAGTACTATAAAGGTGAGATTTTTGCTAGTGCAAATGACTCAAAAGGGAACAAACTCTAATTGTTGTCAAGCTTATCTTGAGATCAATTTGGGTGACTTCATTTTGGAACGTGATTAACTTGTGAGAATTTTTAAAATATGTTTTTAATTCCCCTCCCAGAGGGCTAATAGAAGTTACCCATGACGACTCTAAAAGCAGTTTAGGAAGTCTATCAGATGATTTCAGCCCAGGGGATCAGCCTTAAAAGACCAAACATGAAACCCGCTGTCAGTAGTTCAAGTAACTGGGAAATCCACTGGGATTGAACTCCCAGTAGCTGGGTTTTCTCACCTACAAAACAAACACTACCGTGTCTGGCCTTTGTGCATCTCTCAGGGTAAAGAAAAATGGCAACTTATAACATTTCCCACAGGGAGCTTAGTGAAGGGATCATGCCAAGTCTGAGGTCTGTGTGCTTGGGCCCTGCTGGTGACTGACAGCCAGGAAGGGGAGAGATGAGGCCACTCCTCCCTCCCAGGTGGACAAGTCTGGCGACAGACAGGCACAAAGCTGAATCGGGTGGATCTTTAGAGTAAGTCAGTCAATTTGCTAAATGTTAATATCATCTTTTAAACAACACAAACTTGGAATAAGTCATTACATATTTTTAAACTTTAAAACACACAGGGAATCAGTTCCTGTCAAAACTAAAATCTGTATGTTTCCTTTTATTAAATAAAGATGTTCTGCTTTCTAATGGTAATGTAAGGGTGTTAAAAAATGTGTTCACAGAAAAGTAAATGGAAGGGAAAAATTTACTCTAAGTTCTACTCCTGAAAGTTTAACCATGGTTCACTTTGTGTGAATTACATAATATGCAAAAGTATTGGAATGATGCAAAACCTCACGAACGTGATCTTTAAACAAAGGCTGAATACAAGACTTCATTTAGCGTTGCCTTTTGGAGGTTGGAATAATTTGGGTGTCCCTGTGGAGGCAGCAGCCCTCCGGGGAGCAAGGTTGATTCTCTGGTCTCTGCTAGGTCACCCGCCCAGGAAAAACAGGTGCACGAAGTTCTGTTTCTTAAGGGCACTGGCACTTGAAAAGGCAACACAAATGTCTGGAAAATGTCAGTTCCTACATTTAGGTGCATATTGGGCATCACGGTGTAATGAAGACTTTGAACATCCATGCCTGGAATTAGCTCTGCTGGGGGCAGACATGGTAGGATGACACCCCAGAAGTCCTGGCATGTGATTGGAGAGGGGAGTCCCTCCAGCACCCTATGAAACAGATGAGGCTGAGCTGGCTCGTGGAGCAGTTAGAGATACATTCTTACTACAGAAATGTGTCCTCCAAGACCTCATGGTACATTTTAGGCTTGGGGTCTGCCTCGAGGCGGAAGTGCTGCTGGGACCTGTGGCATGTGTGAGTGAGAGACTTGGCTTCTGTGAGGTCCTTTGGGGCCACACCATCAGTTAGAGGAACAACTGAGATGGATTTGGGAATGGAAATAATTCCTGAGAGCTGCCTTACAAATTACTCAATGAAACCTGGAGAAAAAATATCAGTCTCAGGTAGGAATGTTCAACACACTGTGGACCAGACATGGGGTGGGCTAAGAGGGGTTCTTTCAGAGGCTGTTTGGGACGTCTCCCAGGAAACATAGACTGTGCATCCCATCCTGCTCTGCAGGAACAGCTTGGAAAGAGCTGCAGCAACCTAGGAAGTTTTACTTGTTCTGCTTACAATTCCAGGCTGAGAGGTGACAGATTTCACATGTGAGTGGAAAAGGACCACTTGTCTGGCCCTAAACCTCCAAATTACCAGCCCACCCCTGCTCCTGGTGACCCCAGAGCAGTGGAGAAACTCACCTTCATGTGTAGTTCCTGCTTGCACACCAGATAGCAGCTATTGTCAAAAGATCGTGGATGGTCCGGATTTGAAAGAGAAATATGCACACCTACAAGATCAGACCTGGTGATCATACAAAAATATTCCAACTTGAAATCCATATTCGCACTGAAAAAAGAAAATACTGCAAGCGAACAGTGAGAACAAAGTTATGGGGAGACTGCTTAAACTACTTGAGGCCAAGTAACATTCAAGGCATTTTAAAGTTATTCTTTGCAAAAAATAAATGGGCCAGTTATAATAATCCAAAAATTTAGCCCAGTCCTGCAATAACTTGAGTTGTCAACACATCTGGACTAGGAATTCTAGGCAAGTCATATTCTGGATACCTGGTTCATGACGATTCAGAGAAATTGAGTACTCTGTAGTCTTCGTAATCACTGTGGAGGTTTTATGGGGGAAGGCTGACTTAGGGACTCCCCAGTTATCGAACGGACCAACAGAACAGTGGTACCATAGAGTCACAGAGGAGTCCCAGCACTGAATACGCCTGCACTGGGCTTTCTATAATTGGTGTGTTTGACTTGTCTTCCCTCTTGGGCACTTCTGTTCTCCATCATCATCTCCTTTGATTGACAGCATATTTCCAATCTAAGTTGTAACTTCTACTTCTCTGGCCATAGGCCATTGCTGTCTACCCAATTGTTTCTTGTTCTTTGTTTTTATTTCTGCCTTCATTATTGTATTCTCCATACCTCTGTGTCATCACCTATAAAATGGGGACAATAATAGCACATACCTGATATGGTTGTTATATAGATTATGTAAGCAATACATGTAAAGCCATTGGAATAGGGTCATGAACTAAGTGTTCAATAAATATTAGTTGTTAATGTTATTATTATTGTTATTATTGTATCTGTTTCTTCTTTTTTTTGACTTGGGTGCTGGCAAAGTTTTACTTGTATAGGCATTGAACAGTCAATGAGAGTAGCAGTTTCTTTTGGTTAGCGAAATAACTGAATCTCAGCAGATTTCCCTTTTGGGGCTATTTTTGGCTACTTTCATTGCTGCTGATGCCTGAAGGACTTCTTGATTATTTCTGGATTTGTGGCTTTTCTTGGCAGTTGAATTGAATTAGAGA
Organism: Papio anubis; assembly: GCF_008728515.1. Lineage (NCBI taxonomy): Eukaryota > Metazoa > Chordata > Mammalia > Primates > Cercopithecidae > Papio > Papio anubis. The sequence goes on from NC_044976.1 coordinate 195,641,950, forward strand.
GATATTAAGTGTCTGAGTGTTGAATAAGGAGGGTGCCCTGAATTTGAAAGTAATAAAAGTGTATTCTATTACAAAATTTAATAGTCTGGACTTTCCAGCAATTTACTTTTGCCTTATGTACAATTAGCCTGAATTAGTGAGGCATTTTATATGTGTTGAGGATGTATGTTTTGTATGTTTGTATATATTGTACATTTTTGCGTTTCCATCAGCAAAAGGGAATAGGGATGTTTGCATTTACAGTTAAATTATTACTATGAACTTTGCTCGAGGTACATAGGAATGCTGTGTGAGGAAGACCTCACTTGGAGGTTGTCCACTTTTTGTATCTTGCCTCTGTTGCAAGTCACTCCATGCAGAGAGCAGGTGGTTCCCCTGAAGAGTGAGGCAAAAGTTTTCCCCTTTACAAACTTCTTCCTTTGTTTATTTACCCACATATTCATTCATTCATTAAGCATACATTTATTGATGGCTTACTGTGGGCATTGTGGAAACAGCAACAAGCAGACCACAAGATGAGGCTCTCACGGACCTTATTTTCTAGCGAGGGAAACAGAAAATCAACTCTTTGATAACCAAATAATAGATTTGATGGCGATTAATGCTATGAAGAAAACACGAGGTAAGAAGACAGTGTGGAGATGGAGGTGGAGGGTATGGGCTTATCTAGAGAGGTCCAGGAGCACTTTCTCTGATCAGGTAGTAATTGAATGAGACCTAAAGTGAAGGCAGGAGGCATGGAGGCATCCGGGGGAAGAGGGAACAGGCTGGAGGGAAGAAGTGCAAAGGCACTGAGGTGGGACCATGTTCAAGAACACACCAAAGGAGCACAGATATCCAAATTTATAAAAAAGAGGAGGTGGAGAGGAACTTGAGATTTTTACAAGGTCATAGCAGAGCTGATTTTGAGCTCATATTTGGATTAGTGAATATTCCAGATGACAATTAATCACATATTTGTGTTTTGAAGATCCTGACTTTACAATAGGCCAGAACTAGCCAGAAGTCTGGCTAATTCTGATTTGATGTGGCTATTTTGTGTTCACTGTGGAGCAGGAATTTGAACTGCATCTCAGCTCACTGCTGTGATCAATGAGTTGATCTTCGACGGGAGCATGTGTGTGTGTGTGTTGGGGTTGGGGTGGCATGAAGGCCTTGTATCTGCCATCCTGGAAATAGGGCAGTCTGAAAGGAAGGCACTTGTCTTCTATCCAGGTCTCCAAGAGATCACCTTGTTAGTGGACACTGGAACAGAGGCTGGGGGAGGTAAGCCCCTAGAGTAATTCCTGCCCTCTCAGCCCCAGCTGGGTCCACCTGGCTTTGATCTGGACTCCTCATACACCGGCACTGTGCACTTGACAGCTCAAGTGGAGAGGGGTGCTTGAGAACTATTTGCATCTCCTCAAAATTTATTGAGAGGGGACTTGATTAGTCTGTTCTTGAGTTGCTATAAAGAAATACCTGAGACTGGGCAATTTATAAGGAAAAGAAGCTTAATTGACTCATAGTTCTGCAGGCTGTACAGGAAGCATGATGCTGGCATCTGCTCAGCTTCTGGGGAGGCTTCAGGAAGCTTATAATCATGGCAGAAGGTGAGGAGGAGCAAGCACTTCACATGGCTAGAGCAGGAGCAAGAGAGAGAGGGGCAGGAGGAGATGCCACACACTTTTAAATGACTAGGTTTCATGTGACCTCACTCACTATTGCAAGAACAGTATGAAGGAGATGGCACTAAACCATTCATGAGAGGTCTATCCCCATGATCCAATCACCTCCTACCAGGCCCTACCTCCAACATTAGGGATTACAATTCGACATGAAATTTGGTTGGGGAAACAGATCCAAACCATATTAGGGATTAAATCAAAGAATTTGAATTCTTAATGTTCATTAGGAAATGAAGTAAATTCTTGAGAAAGGAATCCATACCTAAGTGGGATATGGGTGGGCTGTGTTTACCCAGGCACACACCTCTTCAGAGCCATAGTCCACAGCCCCCAGAAGAGGTGAAAGGGGTTGACCAGTTAGCTATTCTGGTCCAAGGCTTTCCTAGCCTGAGGTCAGCTGGAAGAATGGGTCTGGGATGGTTTTCTCAACGTAATTTCTGTGCCCAATTCCCTATGGTTGCTTCTCTTATTCTAGGCCTCCATATCCAGAAAGCCTGAGGATTAGGAGAGAATCTCTTCCCCTTGCCCATCCCTGCCCCAACTCCCACCCCTCCAATAAATGCAATCACTTCCATCCATGATCCAAGAGCTGCTTGTGGTAGTTTGAGGAGCCAAGGCTTGGTTGGGTCAGGCAGATAGTCTTAAAACAAAAAGGGCACTGTGGTGAGGTCCAGCAGGGCAGGGGCCACAGGGAGAACTGGATAGAAAAACCAGAAAGAAGATGGAGATGAGGATGCTGAAGTTTGTTTAACACTACAAAAGTGTGAAAAGAGAACAACAATTTGGGTAAAACAACTTTCAAGTTCAAAGCTGCTGTGCACACATGTGGCATGAAGATGTAGCAGGGAAGACGGCCCTTGTGTCTTTGCAGCCACTTGCCAGCAGGGTGCGCTCAAGTTCATAGCAATGTCCCAGTGCCGCTGGAGCCTTGGTGGGGGCATTGTGGGAAAGGAGGGGCAAAGTTTCATTTAAAGGAATCCCAGATAATTTGGTTGAGTCTGTATTTTCCAGAGATGGCGGCTGAGGAGTTTCTGTTTTTTAAATGCTATAACCAGCACGATTTGTCATTTCTGTGGCTCCTGAAGAGAGGGATTTGAAAGGAGTTGCTAGTCTGCAAAAAGTCCAGCTTTGTTTTTAGCAGAGACACATCGGCCTCCTTTTCTCCCTCTTCATCCCCTGCTTGCCCTCTTGTCCCGCTCTTCCCCTTGTGCAGATCCAAATCTGCTGCTGGGCATTTTTAGTCAAGCTAAGCTGTTACAGAGATAAGTTCTGCGCTCGCTTCTCTGTGCCCAAGATGGCGTCTTTCTTCTCTCCCCAGGTAAGGTGCTGTCTAGAAGGAATCATGCTGGAGAATGAGGGCTGTCTGCCCTTCAATAAGATCTATGAGTTTGACTCTCTCGCCAGGCCATTGTGGGGCAGGAGGTATTATAATTCTATTTTTCTGCATTCCTTTGTCTGGATGGTGGGACTGGGGGGACTAGGTGACAGTCGGCCAGAGGAACAAGGAAGAACACATGTTGGGAAGGGAGGCAGCCAGTTGGCCCGCATTCTTTACCATTCCAAAGCACCAGTCATGGAGCTGCCTTGCAGGACAAGGCAAAGAACCAGGGTTAGAACCTTGGAGTAGGGGTCAGGATTAGGGGACACGAGTTGATCAGCAGTGCCTATTTCTGAGCTTCAAACCAGTGCCTTTCACGTGTAGATACACAGTGGGTATTTGTAGACTTAATTTTTCAGGTGGACTTTTGGAGTATCTGTGACCCAATGATCACAATTAAATCTCTCATTAGATTTAGACCTGACAAAAAGTATCTATCAGTCAGAGTTCAGTTAGGAAGCAAAAGCCACCCCCAGTTGCTTGATTAGAGAAAATTTAATATAAGGAGTAGATAACTAGGCATAACTGAAAATGCAGGAAGAGAACACTAGGGTACCATAAATGGAGCAGTTGCAAAGGGCCTACTACCAATAGGGTTGTTAGGGCAGAGTGGAGTCAGGGGAGAAGGAAGAAGTTGGAATGATAAAAATTAGAGCCTTGGAGGACATGCCTAGTGGACTCAGGGCCCAGACCTCTGAGGACGGAGCACAGGCAGCTGGTGTGAGTGTCTTTGAGGTGGGCATGGTGGACCTAGCTCCGCATGAGTTGGGGAAGATGCTAGCTGGCTTCGGCTACTGTCAGGGGGATGCTACTACTGGGATGAAGAAGCATTTCTAGGTGTCGCTCAGAACAACAGGTAGAAGTAAGGAAGCCCAACTAAGCAAACTTCTAGGAAGGAAATGCCTCCTTCCTCCACCCTAACCTAGCGGAGCCTACCATGAGCCACCTGGCAAAGCAAAGAGGGGTTTTGCAGGGTCCTGGCTTCAGCATTGCAAGGCAGGATAGAGAAGATGAGGTTAGAGCTGAGACAGAACCGCTGAAAAACTGGGGCAGTGTGCTGGGCTGGAATATAGCAAAAGAGGACTTGGGAGTCGGCAAGAAGAGAATGAAACTAGAATTTCTTTTCCTTTCTTTTTACAAAATTCCTGACACTTCAAGAATAACAGAGTTGACGATAAGCCACCAAGATGTTGGACTATCTGCCGGGGACCAGAAAGCTTATATAGGTTTTTGCAGAGTAAGATGGCCCCATTCCTGACCATCCAGCTAGAGAAAGTTCTATGGAGGCTCAGCTAGCAAAGCGCTCAGGTGAGCTGACCGCCCTCCAAAGCTGAGGAGGCCACCAGAGAACTGCAAACAAGAGATCTGCTGCCCTCTTGTGGACACCTGTGGTTCTGCAGGAGGGTAATGGGACTTGAAGCTTGCAGAGGTGGTTGGCTGGCCCACTACACCTGCCCATCTTGAACTCGAAGAATGAGTAGCTGAGAAAGGTTAGCTTGACCGTCTGATGCAGATGAGAAATCTCTCAGCATTGGTTCATGGTGGCCATGCTTTTCTTCAAGAAGAACGAAAGTCTCACCACTGAGATCCTATTTGGCCAGGTACAGACACCTAAAGCTGAAAGAGATGCATCTGTTTCATCTGGACATCTACTCTGGGTCTTACAGTATCTTTTAAAACAGGGTTTGGCAAGCTTTTTCTGTGGAGGGTCAGATGGTAAATATTTTAGGCTTTCGACTTTGCAATTCCAACCATTCGACTGTGTTGCTGTAGGGTGAGAGCAGTCATAGGCAGTCACTAAACGAAGGAGCATGAATGTGTCCTAACAAAACTTTATAATGAATACTGAAATGTAAATTGTTCATATAATTTTCACATGTCACAAAATATTTTTCTTTTAATCTTAAAAGTCACTTAAAAATGTAAAAATTCTTAGTTTGCAGGTTGTGCAAAAAACAAGCAATGGGTTGGGTTTGGCTCATGGTTGTAGTTGATGGACCCCTGATTTACAATCTTGAACAGTTAAAGCCATTAGGTGGCCAGCCAGTATGATGGCTTATGACTGTACTCTCAGAGTTTTGGGAGGCTGAGGTGGGAGGATCGCTTGAGGCCAGTAGTTTGGACGAGCCTGGGCAACACAGCAAGACTGTGTCTCTACAAAAAATTTTAAAAAATTAACCGGGAATGGTGGCACATGCTTGTAGTCCCAGCTTCTTGGGAGGCTGAGGTGGGAGGATCACTTGAGCTCAGGAGCTGCAGGTTATAGTGAACCATGATCATGACACTGCACTCCAGCCTGGGCAACAGAGTGAGACTCTGTCTCTAAAAAAAAATTCTTTAAAATCATTAGATGGTGCCATTGCAAGCTGAAATCATGAAAGCAGCTTCTCACTATCTTGCCAATCCTCAGGAAGCTGCATATGTGTCCACAGAACCTGGCTCCGTAGATGAAAAGGTGGGGTCAACCAGGGCTATCAGTTCCCTGTGTTTCAGGTTTGAGGGGGTTTCTGTGGGAGGAACTCTGGCTCTAAATTTTACCCTTTTTCTCACTAGACAGAGAAACCTGCTCTCATTTAAATTTGTGTAACTGGATTCTAAAAAAATGAGGTGTTAGCAAATCCGAACCGAATCAACAGTTTGGGGAGTAGCAGAGTATACCATGTCCTCATCGATAAGAAGCTTCACTCCTAAATATCTTTAAACAACATGCCCCTTCAATGCACTGGAAATGTGACTACTTTAATGTAAATGTGATTTTACATGATTTCCCAGGAACTCAATCATTTTTAAAGGCAAGATGCACCTGTACTGCGACTTACATTAAATGTGTGGTGTTATTTGTTTCATGGATAGTTAAACCTATGGGTTGAAGATTTGAATAGAGGGAGGAAGAATATGAGAAACTTGAAAGATTTTAAAGGGCCTCTGTAAAAAAAAAAGTTACGTTTTGGGTTACAAAGTGAGAAGTAAAGGATCTATATTTGTGTTGTGTTTTTTGGGGGGTATGCTTAAAGAAACTGGAAGGATGCCTAATAACCTGCTACCTAGCATGTTATATATCAGGGAGAGCTGGGCAGAGAGCAGGGGCTGGAGGGAGACTTTGCTGCACCCCTTTTTTTGCACCCTTGGTTTGTAAACCCTACTATAATCTGCATTTTTCCTTCTTCATTTCCCACATCTGTCACCAGGGCCTGACTCTGGCAGGCTCCGAGGACACTAAGCTCTCTAAGTCACACATCTGTGTGTTTTCTAGTGAAGGAGGCAGGTATCTAAAGGAAAACTGGTGATGCCTTGTGATAAATGCTAAACAGCCTGCCAGGGCAGAGGAGGTGCTAATTACTTGTCTGAGGGCTTAAGAGGTGGGTTTTCAACAGGGCAGAGAAGAAAGGGAAGGGGACTCCTGCCTGAGGACACTGCCGACTGGGTAGTAGGGCACAGGTCTGTGCCAGGAAAATGCATGGGGAGTGTCTGAGTCACAGTGTGTGTGTGTGTTGGGGGTAATGTAGAGTTGTGAATGCCTGAGTTGAGTGAGGAGGAGGGAAGAGAGAAGGGGAGTGAGGGAGAGAAGGCTGGAAATGTTGGGTGGGACCAGCTTGTGCAGAGAAATTTGGATTTTCCTTGGGATGTAAGGATCCATCAGAGGCCCCAACATATATGTCTGAAAACCAAAAGATGACAGCTGGGAGTGGTCGTGGCTACAGACTGGAGGCCCCTCATCTGCGAGGTGAGAGGCTAGACCAGCTCTGCGCTGGAGTCCCGTCCAGGACTGACTTTTTATAACTAGGTCAGTGTTTCTTCTCTTTATGCAATCGCTCATGCCATCCAACTGAGGCTCAGCCAGCAGCATGCAGAGCCCTCTCATTAACTTCCTGCTGTCCTAAGGAGGTGAGAAATATTATCTGCCCCATTGCTCAGGGGAGAAGTTGCAGCCTGGGGTGAAACCACTTCCCTGTGCCTGGAAGTGAGTCAGAGCCTGCTACCCAGCGGGAAGAAAGATGAGACGCTAAAGAAACTCCAATGGCTGTGCTCCTCCCTCCCCACCCTGCCCAGATGTTCTGGGACACTCTGGCTGAACTCCGGGGCACACCCATCCATGTTCCTGGCAAGCATGGCAGGCCGCAGTGTTTGCACTACCCAGCTTTTAGCTGCTGCTGGCTCAGAGCCAGGATGGGGTGACTGAGCCCTGGCGAAGGTTTGGGGTTGCCTGGAGAGGGCAGGGCACCTGCCAGTGGGTGTCCTGGTACTACCAGAAGGATCCAGGCATAGGTTTGCTCATTGAAACTTGGCAGCTCTAAACAGGGGCAGAGCAGTTTTCAGCTGACAGTCAGGGTGGATCTCACTCTGCTTGCATATGAAATCAATGAGATAATGGATGGGAAAACATTTTGAAAAGTCACCAAACTTCTTCTTGCACCCCATCCTGCTGCTTTCCTCCTGGATTTCCTATTTCTATTACTGCCACGCTGCTCCCCAACACTCTTTAATGCCTTTTCCCCTTCATTTTTCCCCACTTCACAACTAAACAGATGCTGAACTTTATGACTTGATTTCCGATATTGCTCTTACATTCATCTCCCTCAATGTCATTTCCCTGCCCTGGGCCAGGCCTTAAATTTCTCACTTATACGAGAGTAACTAAGTTTATCTGCTCTACCTCCATCTTCTTCTTTCTTTGAATTCATCAGCCACACTGATACCAGAATTAATAAACGTAGACCAAACTCCTGATTATTTTACTCCTCCAATCCCAAACTTTCGAAGACTCTCTATGGCCTGTGGAGTCAGAAACTTAAAGTCCAGTATTCAAACCTCCTGCATTGCCCCATTTGCTTCTGTGCACAGAGATTCTCTAACTTACTTTGACTTTCTCCCCGGATGCCTTTGCTGAAGCCATGTCATCTACCTGGAATACCTTCGCCTTCGATACCCTCCTGACAATTTTTTTTCCTCTCTGAACTTTAAGGTTAAAAAAGGATTGGGGATAAGAAAGGAGGAAATGGAATCATGTCTTAGATGCATCAAAAAAACCTTTATTTTAATGGCCTTTTTAATATATTCATACAACGAATATTTATTTTATGCAAGGCACTATGCTGAGGAGTGGGGTGGAAAGATTCACTGTTTGCCTCCTTGGGCACTAAAATTTAGAGGTATGAGGATTAACGGTACATTTTCTTTTTTGTTTAATCAAACAAATCCACAATTACCACTCTAATCCAGGTGCAAACATATCTGTAAGGTGATTATTTCTCTTTTTGCCCTAGCCACCAGGAAACTCAAAGACAAATTGGACTCTCATTCACGGTATTCATTTGCTCAAATGTTCACACATAACAAGTGCCAAGTATGTACTTAGAACTATGTTAGATTGAACCATGTTATCACAGTTGCTACCTTCAATGCAACTGTTAACTCTTATATTTAATATTATCTGTTTTCTCTCTTCCTGGTTTTGTGGTTCTATCTTATTAACTTGTTGTATATATCATTTCTTTTACATTTGCTATAATTCTTTTCACAAGAGGTGAGATACCGTCAATAGACAAAAGTAAAAATTTTCAAACACGGTTCATGAGGTCACAGGTCTGATCTCCATTGTCATGAGTTACATATGTTCTTTCATTACAGACTCTGTCCTAAAGCCAGCTAGACATATAAATATTGTTGGAAACACAATTTGATCAGATCGTAACAATTTTGTAAAGCTTTACTTTTCTCTGTTTCATCTTGTAAACACAGAGTAACATTTAACATTCTATCACAATTCAAATATTTAGCCTCACATTATTATTTGGGTGGGGGAGAGATTTGCTTTTCTGCTCCCAGTATGTAATGTTAATTTAAAAAATTATTTTCACTATTGGTAGTATTTGTATGTCACCTAAATCCTGTTTAGAAACTAGGAGAGATATATTATATAAATAAATTAACAATGGAATAAACAGGGCATATCCATCAGAAGAATGAGGATGGATGTACATTCAAGGGCAGGGGCATTCTCAGTCCCATTGTGGTTTAATGCCCTTGGTGGGTGAAGACACAGGTAGAGTCCCTTCCTGAAAATGCCTGTAGGAAGCTGGAGTCTTGCTACTGGCTTGATGGAGATGGCCTCTGCACCTGTTTCAACACAGTGCTAATTCAGGCCAGCTGCCTCTGCCCTAGGCATTGCCTGCCTGTGGGGCCTGTTCCTAGCTGTTGTAGCCAGCACAGGGACACCCCAATGATGCAAAAGGCTTCAGCCAGGCTCCCAACTGCTCGCTGTGCATTGTCCCTGAGGACATCTGCCAAATTCATCCGTACATTCAACGCATGATAACTGAGATGTGGTGGCACATGAACCAGGCCCAGTAGCTAACAGACCTCACCTCTTCACAGATCTCTCCCTGTTTTGATGTCTAGGGGAGTTCACTTTTCATGCCCCACCCTCCCCCCATTATGTCCAGGTTTCTGGTATTTGGTGTGAAGTATCACACATAGATGTCAAAAATAGGGTTTGCCAGAGCCCATGAGTGAGGGCCTCATGCAGGAAGCCTGCAATCTGGGGACTTGTTAGGGAATACGTGGGATTGCTCCAGGAGAAATGCCATCTCAAGTGTGGGTGGAACCAAGAGCCAAACACTACACTAGCCTCACTAAGCACCAGGGACTGTCTTCAGTTCAGTTCGGTTTAGGTTAATTCAAGTTACATTCTCTGGACACCTATGTTCAAGTGCTGGGTACCACAGATGTAAATAAAACATGGTCCTAGAGCTGCTTATTGTCCAATAATGGTGACAATGATCACAATAGCAGCTACAATTCACTGAATCCTTACGATGTTCCTAGCATTGTGCTAGGTATTTTGTATTTATTATTTTATTTAAACACACAGAAAAACAGCTCAATAGTTTCCTCAGTTCACCAAATGAGGAAATGGAAGCTTGGAGAGATTAAAGAACTTGTCCAAGGCCATCATCAGTGGCAGTGTCAACAACCAATCCCAGGTCTGTCTGACCCCAGGGACCGTCTTCTTAACTGCCCTGCAATGCCATGAGCCCAGCCATGGAAGACAGCCTATCCCAGGCACAGAAACCCCTCAGTTACACCGTGATAACTGCTGTGACTAGGCACAGGGACTCTGCCTGAATGCTGGCATGGTTCCTGTTTACTCATAAGAACAGGGCAAAGCCAAGGTGATTTCCCTTCAGAAACTATATGCACTCATTCAGAGGGATGATAGAGGAGACTTACAGAGTCTGAACAGATAATTAGATGTTTCACAGCCATTGTCCCTATTAACTCTCACAATAACTCCAGGGTAATATCATTCCTCTCCTTGTACCAATAAGGAAACTGAAACATGGAGAGGCTGAATAATTTAAGATTAAACGGCTTACTAATGTCAGCGCTGGGATTTGAACTCAGGCCTGTCTGTTTCCAAAGCCCACTCATGCTTATTCCAGCCTGCTAAGTCATGGCATGAAGTAGACTATGACTTCAGGGCATTTGTACTTAGTCAACACATATTCACGGGTCTCTACAGTATGCGAAACATTGTGCCACATTGAGGAGAATCACAGGGGAGTCTGACTTGGAACCTTTTCTTAAGGAGCTCATGGGACAGCAGGAAGATAAAGTGGGCATGTAGATAATTCTACTGCAAGGTTCAAAGAATGTGCTGCTTTCAGTGGTACTCTTGTTAGCCTGGACAAGTTTCCTCCTTGCCTAGGGCCATCTTTGCCAGGCTGGCTTAGGGAGCAATATCCACATTTGCATTGTCGGACTTTCCTCCTATTCCAGCGGCTGGTTTGGGATGTCCCTTTCACCCTAGAAAGTGAGAGCCACCTGGTCCTCTAGCTCTGTTGAGAGATCTGAGTGTCAACACAGGAATGGGGGATTCACATGAAAATAATCCAGGTAAGGGTAGTGTGTAGTTCAAGTGTGTCCCTGCAACCATGAGCCAGTCTTTGGCTGTCCTCGTTAGAATATTGCCATTCTAGGCGGGAATGTTCCTGCTTCTTTTCCTCTTGCTTGAAACGCACTTTGACATTTTTTAACAAATAACACAATTTTTCCTTTGTGTTTCCCTTAATAAAACACAGAAATGAGAGCAAGAAAAGGAAAGTAAAAAAATGTGTTCCTGTCATCTCCACTCTATAGCAGGATGTCCGTCGTCCTCCCTTTCTTTTTTTTTTTTTTTTTTTTTTTTTTGAGACAGAGTTCCTCATGCAGCCCAGAGAGTGCAGTGAAGCGTCTCAGCTCAGCTCACTGCAAGTTCCGCCTCCTGGGTTCATGCCATTCTCCTGCCTCAGCCTCAGTAGCTGGGACTACAGGCGCCTGCCACCACGCCCGGCTAATTTTTTGTATTTTTAATAGAGACGGGGTTTCACCGTGTTAGCCAGGATGGCCTCATCTCGATCTCCTGACCTTGTGATCCACCTGCCTCAGCCTCCCAAAGTGCTGGGATTACAGGCGTGAGCCACCGCACCCGGCCCTCTTCCCTTTCTTCTTCCCTCTCACCAAGCTTTGGTCTCTGACTCCTCTGTCGTCACTCCTCTCCCCAAATCTCAGTCACAAAGACTCATGCATCTGATATTTTTGCTTCTCTGTTTTCTGCCATAGAAGGGGTAGCTCCACAGCTATTCTGCACATCCCACCCTCATCTTCTACAAATCGCTATTGGACTGAAGACAGATGACAGAATTGGAACAGGATCTAGAAAACCTCCTACTTGGAGAAGTATCTCCAAGTTCCAAGGTCTCACATACCCGCTGGGACCCACAGATACACCCATTCATTGGTCCCGGCCTGTCTTCCTCCAATGATGGCGCTTCCAGACCAACTTGGCAAGGGCCACATATTTCCCTCTCAAAACAAAGCACTAGGCTTAAGACATAGTTCCTGGATCTCTCGGGATCTGCTTGAAGTTGCAAGATTTCTGAGACAACAGCTACCTATCTCTTAGCAGGGATACATTTCACACTTGGATCAGTTGTACAAATGCGATACGGCAGAGATGGGCCCTGCTAGCAGACCATGTGGAAAAGGACTGAGGAGGTTTTGTTAATGACACACACAGTGTGAGTCAACAGCAGTCATTGAAAATGCTCACACAAGGCTGGATGGGGTGGCTCACGCCTGTAATTCCAGCACTTTGGGAGGCTGAGGTGGGTGCATCAAGAAGGCAGGAGATTGAGACCATCCTGGCGAACACAGTGAAACCCTGTCTCTACTAAAAAGACAAAATAATTAGCTGGGCATGGTGGCAAGTGCCTGTGGTCCCAGCTACTCGGGAGGCTGAGGCAGGAGAATGGCGTGAAACTGGGAGGCGGAGCGTGCAGTGAGTCGTGATCGCGCCACTGCATTTCAGCCTGGGTGACACAGAGCGACTCCATCTAAAAAAAAAAAAAAAATGTGGCACGTTAATGGGTGTTATATTGCTTGAGAAACACCGTGAACACACTATCACTGGAAAGTCACAGCAGGCCTGGGTGCCATCGTTTATAAGAGACAGAAAAACTGGATCAGATTCAAAGAGTGGGCAGGAGAGGGAGGCCAGCTCTGCCTACATCTGAAAGTTTTAGAGGCAGGATTTGACTTCCTGAATGGCTGGCCCTGAGGAATCAATGGAACAGAGGGCGAAAACTTTAGAGAAATGAATTTTGATCCAATACAAACTAAATGGTTGGACCACATGAGCTTTAAAATCATTTCCAACTCTAAACGTGTAATCTTTCGGGTCCCCTCTGAAGCCTATTCACCTCATTCCTATGAATTATCAGAGTACTTCTTTTTGATAAAAGGGAGAAGATGGCTGATTCTTCACAAATGGCTTCTGGGCAGTGGCTCTGTGGCATCTTCTTTCATTTAAAAGGTAAAATAAAAGCGTTTGAGTTTAAACCACAAGGAAAAACACGAGGCACAGTCAGGAGGATCTTTCATAGAGGGGTCAGAATGATCCACCTGTGGTCGTCCCACCCATCCATGTCACTGAGTTGACGAAGGCCAAACTGAAACAATCCTGGGGTAGGAGTGGGATTCATGACATTTACTTCATTGAAAGAGGGCAAATAAATCACAAAAGAGAAAGCTCCAGATAAATATGTTTCATCTTTATTGGTTTAGACACATCACTTAAATACATCAGCCAAGACTACACCTAGGCAACCACTGTTCAGCACCTCGTAAGGATATGTTGGTTCTATTGCCTACCCCACTGGCCAAAGCCAGTCTGATGTCACAGACTTTAGACTGTGAGGGCCTGACCAACCACATAATGTAGACCCTTCATTCCAGAGAGGTATTGACATCTAAAGAGGTGAACTGATGGCCCAGACCAATTCAGTGGCAAAGCTGGGAATGGAACTGAAGTCCTTTGATTCCTGACCCTTCACTGCAGTGCCTCCTGACTGTAGTGAGAGCTCTACTCATTCCTCAGCCAAGTAAAGGGCATGTGTTCACCAATTATATGTGTCTGGGTCTGCACTAAAAGTGATATGACTTATGATGTGACTTTGAGGCGCAGTCCCCATCCTGAAGTGCCCCATGGCTGGGGAGACATTCTCACAAAAAACCTGTGTGATCTACACTAATCAAGCTGCCTTGTGGGTGGATGTAAGAATTGTTTGAAAGATTTGGGTTTCAGGTCAAATGACAATCTATCCACTTTCAGGATATTCACTAAAAGGAACAGTCTTACCACTAGTTAAAACAAATTTCATATATTCAAGACCTTTAGTGAAACCCAAACTCTGCCGAGTATTTAAATAAAAATATTCCTTATGGTTGTATCTGCCCTACTCCATTTTTTTCTTGTTTAACTTCTATTTCACATATTATCCTAATAATACTTGTAGTTTGTATTTTTTTTACACCCTGCTATACCTGGGGTGACAGAAAGGACAGAGGTTAGGTGTTAGGAGACATGCCACTAGCCATCTGGGCAACATCAGGGAAATCTTCCAGCCATGCTAAGCTCCAAATATTCATCTGAAACAATGGATAAAACTGTTCTGCCTACTTCACAGGTTTGCTGTAAAGATCAAGCAAAATCGTGTATGTGAAAATGCCTGAAAAGTGTAAAGCAGCATTCAAATATATCGCATTAGTCTCTTTGCCATTTCCCCTCGTTCGTCTGGAGTCATATTCAGTGTTTGGCTTGTGCCTGCTGGCAGAAAGCACTTAGAATGGCGAATGGGGTCGCTGCTCCTAAGCACATTAGAGCAAGTTGCTGCTAGCACTTTTTATTTAAAAATAAAGAAGTGCCTCTGTCTTTGGAGGAGGTAATAGAAAAACCCTGGCTATGTGGCATCTCCTCTGCTTGAGTTCACCATGTCAAACGGCCTGCCAATTTCATCTCAGTTCAGTTCAGTTTAGGAACTGAAGGCGCCCCAGAGAATCCCACTGAATTGAACTGAACCTTCCCATGATATTCAGATGATGGGACTCAGATTCCATGAATTCCCTTACATTTCCCTCCACTGTAAGACTGGGACAACAATTGTCTCCGCTTCATGGGGGTTGTTGTAAAGATTAAATGAGGTGACTGTGTAACAAAGCTGGCACAAAATAAATGATAAACGCTGGCCAGCATTGTGATTTATTTATTGAGCATCCACCTGGGCCACACAACATGCTTACCTCCTGGGATATACAGACGGATAAGGCCTTATTCCTGCTCTGAAGGGAGCTAAAGGTCTGTTACTGTAAATTAAATTTAGGAGGTGCAGATACTTCACATTTCCAGAGACTTTGTTCCCTTAACAATGTCCCTGTACCTGATTTCCTGTAGAGTGTCATTGCAGGTTCATCATCTTGGGGGGCAGATCCCACCTAGTGTCTCCCAAGAGCGTGATTCTTAGACCGTGGGTCCCATGGCCTCTGTATACCCCATCAGTGAATACGGCTCGAGCTTAAAGGAAGTTGGGAACTGGCGAGAGCCCTCAGGTGATAAGGGGTTTGAGGAGCTCAGAGCTGCTGGGTCCACAACCACTGGCGCTAAACAGCTTCTCAGCGCTTCCCGGGGCCCGGGTAAGGATTGCAGCGCT
Source organism: Papio anubis (assembly GCF_008728515.1). Classification (NCBI taxonomy): domain Eukaryota; kingdom Metazoa; phylum Chordata; class Mammalia; order Primates; family Cercopithecidae; genus Papio; species Papio anubis. The sequence goes on from NC_044976.1 coordinate 195,657,021, forward strand.
TTTATTGCAGCAGTTGGAGAGCGGCGGGGGAATCCTCGAGGCCGCACCGCGGTCCAGGAGGCGCCGACATCTCCTTAAAGGCCCAGTTGGGGTGAGGGGCATTGGGGGGCGACCGGGCCAGAGAGCCCCGAGGTAACAGTTACACGTGGAGGGGAGGAAACTTTGCGTGTCCGAGAGCTCCCAGAGGCGGAGGGGCGCAGAGGGCCGCGGCCGTGTGGTGGCCGCACCGCTAGGCTGGGAAAGGGAGCACCACAGCCCCGCCACGGGACGCGCTGCCAGCCCCCCGCCCAGCGCACCCCACCCCCTCTCCTCCGACGCGCACGCAGCGCCGCGGCCCCTGTCAGAAGCTGCAGGATCCGCCCCGGCGAAGCAGGGCCGACTCGCACCCAGGACCCTGGGCCTCTGCCTTCCCTCCTAGCCTCGGAGAAGCAACCGGCCCTCTCCTCCTGCTGAGGAGCGACGCGGGCTGGTAGGACGTCCCAGGAAGGCCGGCAGCTCGCGACCGCGTCCCGGCCCTGCCCGGGCGCGCCGAGGAGCAGAGCCAGGGGCCGGCATTCGCTCCGGCTCCCTCCCCGGCGCTCCGGAGCCGAGGGCGGCTCCTGCGGCTGCAGTCTTGGGGGCGACGCCTTCCCGGGCCGAAGCTTCCAGCAGCGCTCCGCAACTTCTCTCTGCTCCGGTCACTGGGAGAGAGCTCGCCTACCAGGTAAGTAAGGCTACCCGTGCCTAGGCTGTCGCTCGGGCGGGCGTGTTTCTGAAAGTTGATTTGAAATGCATCCAAGACTGAGCCGGGCTAGCCGGGGCTCCTCCCCGAGGCGACTCCTTTGCTTCTGCAGACATTCTCGGCACTGGCCGACTGGCGGGAGGACCTCCCTGCGCGTGCCGCACACCGGCTCCCGCGCGCCCCCCAGCAGAGTGTAGCGCCAGGAGTCCAGAAGCGGGCGGGACGCTCTCCGGGTCCCTTACTGTGCCCCTTCTCGACCCGGGGCAGGTGAGGGCCGCAACGCGGCGGCTGGGACGCGGGATTGCAAACCCCATCGTCCCGCGTGCCTGGACCCCGTCGCGCGAGGGAGGGAACCCACTCTTTATATACCCATCATACCCCAGTAGCTGAGTTCCTGCAGAGACGTCCCGAGGGCCCACCTTCGTATAGGTTGGGGCGGAGTCGGATTCGGGATGGAAAACCTGGGGCAAGGGATGGATGTGGGGGTGGGGGGGCAGGAGAAGGAGAAACGCAGTTGGGGGGCGGAGGCCTAAGTACATAATGTGTTGACTTCAAGTGAAATCAGATCAGTCAGAGCAGTTCTCAGTGACTGATCTCTCCTCCCACCCTACGTTCTCTTGGCTGGACTCTCTCCTCCTGGCTGATTCTGGTCGCCCTGGACACTCCCTCCGTTCTTTCCCAGGAGTGCGGTGGCTGCGGGCGCCAAGTCCCAGCGGACACGGACGTCAGACGCATCGTTTCTTCTCCTCTACAGGTCCTCCTGGCCCGGCCCGAACATGCTGGACGGCCTAAAGATGGAGGAGAACTTCCAAAGCGCGATCGACACCTCAGCCTCCTTCTCCTCGCTGCTGGGTGAGTGTTCAGGCCGTGCGTCCTGGGCGCACTCTCTTTCCCGCCTGGCCCTGAGGTCTGGAGCCCCGCTCTTTGGGACCTGGTCCGCGATAGGGGAGCTAGCGCCCCTCTTCATGCACTAAACTGAGCCCCATCACTATCTGTCCGTCAGTCCTTGTGGGTCGTCCCTATCCAAATAAATCCAACAAGCCGCCCCAGGCCTCACGCACCGGGCACCGAATTCCCCAAGGCCGCGAGGGGCGGGCGAGCTTGTTCGCAGGCGTCTGAATGGCAAGTGATTAAAAACACCCAGGGCTGGATTTTTAATCTCAGAGCTGATCGACGTCTCATAAATGCCGCCCTCTTCTCACGGCCTAGAGACAGTAGCATCCGAGACCCGAGGCCTGGAGCGCCCAAGTTCGAGGCGGCTTCTCTCCCCCACCAACTCCAGCCACAATTTCAGCCATAGGCACGGCCGAGAGAGACTTTTCCGGGCCGATAGGCAGCTCAGCGCGGGGATTAGACCGCGCGGCGGGGCCCTAGCCTCCGCGTTAATTAACTGGAGCTGGATGCCGGGTCCTGTGGGTCCCCCCTCACAACTCCTTTGCAGCTACAGAGTAGGAGCAGCGAGTCAAGGACCCCGGAAGAGTGCCCACACACGGGTCTTGCAGAGCTGAAGCCAGAGATTCTGGTTACGGCTTCCCCAACCACTCTGCCCTCGGAGCTTTTCAAGTTTGGGAAGCCCGAGTTTTATTTTATTTTATTGTATTTTTATCAGGAGGGATTTTTCGTTCTGTCCTTTAAACTTCTTGACTCTTTCACTCGGAACCGCTAGAGCGGCATGAATGTGGAGGATGAGACAGTTCTGCTGGAGAAACCAAATCCAGAGAGGAATCTCCTCACCTCCAACACCCCAGATGAAACGAAATCACGTGCACTGAGCGCCCCTTTTTGAACCCCCCTTTCGGGAACTTTTGGACTTGCCCAGCCTCGGAAGAGAGCGGAGGCCAGAGCAGGCAGTACCCGGGCGGGTAGTGGGTGCGGATTTATGTATACAGCGGGCGTCGCTTTTTGCTCTGTGCCCTCCGTCCGGCCCACGTTCGCTCTCAACGCCCAGGTCTTGGCCCAGGACGCCGGGACCCTACCGAAAGAAAATAGAACTGTAAAATTGAGGTCTATCTCGCTGCTTCTCCTAACCTTCCGCGTCCGCTCCCCAAAGCGGCAGGTTCAGCTCCCGAGCCGGTGGCCTGGCCTCTCGAAAGGGGAGAGTGGACAGAGAGTGCAGCCGGGAAATGGGGAGCGCAGGAGTGTTGGTACTGGGGGGACAAGCGCAAGAGTGTTGTTACTGGGGGACAAGGCCTTCTTTCAATAGCTGTGAAAAGTGCCAATAAAGGTGGCCAAGCGTCGCCACCTGAACCACCTCTCCGCCTCCCACAAACTAAAGGAACAAAACACAAAAAGTCCAAGGGGTAGCGAAGAGTGGATTCCCTGCCTCCGCTGAGTCGCTTTGAGGCCCGTTTCGCCCTCAAGCACTGCTGCGGAACGCGCCTGGCATCGGGAATCCCGGCCGGGACACTCCGCGGCTTGCTGCTTCCGCTAATTTTTTCCCTCCCTCTGTTTTGACGCTTCTTAGTTATGAAAAACTCATGTGCAATTTGCATGCCAGTCAAGACTCAGCGGTTTGGAGTTCATCGGTTTGAATAATATTAGGTTTGCTACGGAGTGAGACGATATTTTTCTGTACCCCCAGGACTTTTTAGGAAGAAAAGAGAAAATTTTATTTCCCCTCAAAAAATAGAACAGAACTCTGCGTTTTAACAAAGAAAAATCCAAATTGTTCTTATGCATTCTCAGTTTTTAAAACAGAGACAGGCATAGTGATTTAATAATTAATTACGACGTAATAAACCTGAGAGCACAAATTTGTATGTAATTTAATCTTACAGGATGTGCACACGTTTGCGAGCATACCTGGGTATGTTTGTTAATTAAAGGCCAATTACTGATTTCTGTACCCTCCCCCGCTAGGAGTTAAACCTTCTCACATAGTCTCCGTTTGTTAGAAACGCCACTTGGTTTGATTTTTTCCAAGTCTCAGCTTGGTTGATTAGCAGAGACTCCCTGGGTTGGGGGGCGCTGGGGGAATCCGTGAGTGTGAAGGGATCAGAAGCGGGTCCCAGCCAGGTTTGGCATGGTCGACCTGCCCGGGCTGCTCACCCGCGAACGTCTGTTGCGGCTACAGGCAGAGCGGTGAGCCCCAAGTCTGTCTGCGAGGGCTGTCAGCGGGTCATCTTGGACAGGTTTCTGCTGCGGCTCAACGACAGCTTCTGGCATGAGCAGTGTGTGCAGTGCGCCTCCTGCAAAGAGCCCCTGGAGACCACCTGCTTCTACCGGGACAAGAAGCTCTACTGCAAGTATGACTACGAGAAGTAAGTAGCCGCGCCCCCGTAGCGCTCCCCACGCACTGGCATCAGTGTGCGTCGAGGACTTTGTCCTCCTTTACCCTAGTCCTGTTCTGGAAGGCCCAAGAGGCACGCCCAGCGAGCAGAAATTCCCTTCAGCCCAGTCGTGTACATTGCCTCTCACGGGAAGGTGGTAGGGCAGAGATCCGCGCGGGTGCGCGCAACAGTGGCCCGAGTCCCGCAGAAGTGCGCGCGACGGCTCTCCTCCACGGTCTGCTCGCCTACTTTCTAGTCCTCCCAGGCCCCTTTCTCTGACTCGGCCATTCCCGGAGGCCACTCTTTGTTAGCCTTGGAATCCCTCAAGCTTGGTCTCCCCCAAGCTTGGTCTCCACTTTTTACCGGGGTGCCCTGCGGGTTGCCAGTGACCCCGTGTCTTCTTGCTGGTTCTCAAGCCATGTTACCCAGGTGTCCGCGCCGGCTTCGCGCCTGTGCCGTGCGGTGAGACTGTATTGACCCCGCAGCTTCTGTCCCCTGTGCCCTGTGCGCGTTTCCCGCTCGGGTTTGTTCGCTGGAGTCCGGATAGTTTGGGCTCGGAAATGGCGCTGCTGCCATTCGGAACTAGGCGCACAGCCCGTTCGCCCTTTCACTGTCGCCTTCCTGGTTTTCTCCAGAACCTTCTGATGCAGGGGCTTTTAGGACAGTAGTTGGGGCCTGAACTGAAGCCCTCTCCTTCAACCTGTGCCTCTACCCTAGTTCAGGTGTGGATATGCTCTTCTGCACGGAGCAGGTTCAGTTCCCTCCTGTCCACACGAACGTTCTGGTATGTTTAGAGGAGAACTGGGAGGCGGGCATTTAAGAAAGTGGATATTTCGAAACTAGATTTTTATAACACCAAAGCCTGGATGAGGCCAGAAAGTGGGAGGCAGAGAACTTCTTATTCTCTCCGGGCGTGCCGGTAGGAGCTTAGGAGGTGTAAGGAGAGGGAACGGTTTTTCCTTGCGAAATGTTTAATTAATAAGGGTATTGGCTTTGCAGGGCTTTGGAGATGATTGAAGAAAAGTGGCTGATCCAGAGGTCTCTTTTTTGTGCATTAGGACTGGTGTAGGTTGACTGTGTGGACGCGCGCGTGCACGCGCAAAATTCTGCATTTGTCACTGGTGAATGAAAGGAACAGCATTACATGAAGATAATCAAAGGAAGGTTAGCGTGCGTGAAAAGCAGTTCTATCATGTTATTAAAAACACAATGAGAGGGGCTGAGTGGGAGAAGTCTCTGTATAACAAAAAGCACTGAGAATAAATAGAAGTATTTCTTTTCCTGTTGTCTGGGGCTATGCAAGTTTAAAAACTTGACAAAGTGATTAGACCCTGTGACCACACAAAAAAATTGTTTCTGCCACTCCGCCTTTTTGCCCTAAAATGCTCGAATTTTACCCCCATGTGGAGAGAGTACTAGGCATTTTTTTTGTCGTTTTGAAAAGATAATAGCTTGGTTTTTTTCAGAACTAAAAGAAATGTGTGCTCGATTTTGGATGAATTGGACAATATATAAAAAGTGAAAACTCCTTATGACAACCTATGAAGTGATCATTATGGATAACATTTTTGAAAGAAGATATGCCTGTCTCTATTCTTGGTTGTCTGTTTATTGACATGGTGTCTGAGTGAAAAGTGTAATTTTTAGGTAGTTAAATAGATTTAGCCCACACAACTTCAAGTATCACCTTTGAATAAAGCTTCTGGCTGATTGCTCGCTTTTTTCTCTCTCGCTTTTCATCGAAAGGTTTTGGTATTGTGTAGACCCAATCTTTAACTTTCTGCTTATAGATTACTGAAATGTCCACATCCTTCAGGCACAACACTGGCAAATTCACAAGTATTGGGGCTTAGGAAAGGATTTGGATTGTGAATTTCTATTCTGTTTGTTAAAAAAAAAATCACGAATCAAAGAAGGCTTAAGGGTCAACACAGCTGTCTGGCCAGTCAAATCTTCTTTAAGGAAGTCAGGCTGTGTCAAGAGGAGAAGAAACAGTTGTTGTAAAGTACTTAACACAACAATGTCCCTTCCATTTCAGCCCTCCAGGTTTGGCGCGGTTTGGGCTTATTAGCCCAGGAGGGTCAGTTCTCTCCTCACAAAGCTATTTCTGCAAAGGGAAAATTGCAGGGATCAACTTGCCAGCTGTTAGCCAGAACCAAGAAGATTTTACAGAGGGATGTGAGCTACATTGTTCAGAGCGGTGCTGACATTTCAGTGAAGGATTTTAATTTTATTTTAAAAATATTTTTGGAACCATAGATTTCTAAAAATTGAGTTTTTTGTCCTCTTTAGCTCATGGCATCATAGCAGTAGTAGCCTGTGCTTAGCCCAGCAATTGCTTGTTAGGTTAACTTATTCCTTTTTAAAAATTCCTTTTTTCTCTTCTCTATCCTCCGTTCCAATTCTATTCTTTTTCCAATAAAATAAGGTTTGAATATATTTGATAATCTTTTTTTTTTTTTTTTTGAGACGGAGTCTCGCTCTGTCACCCAGGCTGGAGTGCAGTGGCCGGATCTCAGCTCACTGCAAGCCCGCCTCCCGGGTTCACACGCCATTCTCCTGCCTCAGCCTCCTGGTAGCTGCTGGGACTACAGGCGCCTGCTTGACCTCAGCCTCGGCTAAGTTTTGCATTTTTAGTAGACGAGTTTCACCTGTGTTGCCAGACGGCACCCTGATCTCCTAATCCTCGTGATCCACCTACCTCCCAAAGTGCTGCTGCTGCTGGGATTACAGGGCTTGAGCCAGCTGTAGCCACTCGGCCTATATTTGATAATCTTAATGGTCTTAGTCTGCATGGTGGTATCTGTAGGAGAAAAAGGAGAGGGATTTTTATTTGTTTGTTCTGTAAAAAAATTAGGCTCAGGACAAACTTCTGTATTCAGTAAGCTTTTATGGAGCTTCTATATGCAAGACGCTAGGCTAGATGAGGAGAGAACAATGAGAAAAAGTCTCAGAGCCTGCCTTCAGGAGGCTTATAGCTCAACACTTTTTCCATCTGTGTTGTCCTTGCCATCAAGTATTTATCAAAGCCTTCTTCCATTTAGAGTGTAGGACTAGATATTGCACAGAAGCTATCGGGAATAGCCAGATATTTATCCTCCAGAGGGAACACAACTCAGTTTTAGGCAATAGTCCTGAAGCAATTACAAAAAGCATTTTTCCTCTTTAAAAAATACAATTGTAAAAATAGCTTTGCTTTTTTTTTTTTTTTTTTTTTTTTTGGTGGATCTTTGAAAAATTTGAGGCCAAACAAAGTAAATGGAAAGAAAATGAGGTGAAAGTTAAGTGGTAAGACAATGTTGATGGTAAGTTAGGGAGCACTTAATAAAAAATGAATATGCAGGCAGCGCCTTGGTTTCCAAATTTCATGAAATTCAAATGCTGTTTCTACACATTTAAATGAAAGAATATATAGTGAATGCACAGTTTTCAGTGTCAATCATAGGCATAATGTTAACAAAGCAAGTTTATCACATTTATCTTAGCCATCTGTATGTGAATTTCTTGCTGTTGGGCAGTTTTGCTTTTGAATTCTTAGCTGTCTGTTTATGGTGTTAGGCAACCAGTTAAAAAGTTAAAATTTCATTCTCTCAACTAGTTGTTACACCTTCACAATGTCAAACACCAAGTTTTTCTAATTAAAAAAGTAGTATTGACAGTGATGTCTTGCACACACAACTATTCATCGGAAGACTTCAGGATGTTTTATTAAGTATTTTTCTCATATACTGCGATGCCATTAGGAATAATTTATCTTCTGATTACTCCCAGAAAATAAGCATTTAAGGCGAGAGTGTGGAACACTGATTTACTAATGTATAGAAATTAAGAACTGAAGGCTATCTTTGTTATGACATGTCAACATGGAAAAATAGATAGTTTGGTGGGATGACAACATTTATACAATTGATGAATCTGTACCATGTCATATGAAACATGAGGATAACATAGGTGTAGATGTTTTGAAAGTGGATTCAACTGTCTTCAACGTTCCTGAAACTTAGCAGACAACCAAAATATTTTCCAGCCTAGGGGACTTCTATTTATATAACTGTTGTTCCCTATTTAACTGAGTCCTCTATGATCTGGTTAGTTTGGAGTTTTCCCTGAATTTGTTCCAAACAAATACTGCAGTTGGACTTCAGTCTGAGACAGAAGAGACTGCTGAATAACGGGAATGTGGTAATACAATAGATAATTAAGCCCTCTGGAAGGGATCCCACAGTTAAATCAAGTTTTTATTGTTTCTTTCATGTGCCTGGCTCTGTGGGTCAGGCGGGGCCCTCTGCCCTCACATATGAAGTTTATCATGATCCCTTGGATTGCTCTGGACATCCTAGGAGCAGGGTGGGATAGTATTGCTGTCATCAGGGCTGTTCTCACAACATCATAACTCCCCGCATGTCAGCAAATCACAGGCCTTGGGAAACCTTTCCTCAAAGAGCCAGTGGATGTTTTCTTCCCTTTCTTTTGGAGCAGACCAATTTTCCAAAGAAAGGGACTGAAAAAGGGGAAAGTGGCTGTCACACTTAGAGCTTTCTCTGCATCTTTCTTTGGACCCGCTGATTGGCAGCTCCGTGGTGAAAAAGACTTAGGTAATGATATCTATTAGCATCAGTAATGAACTAATTCTGCATTTTATCAAGGTAGTCGAGGAAGTGTGTGTGTGTGAGGAGGAGTTAGTTTAGTTTTATTACTGTGACACTACTTGGAGATCAAAATTGGGCATGCAGTTACTCATGAAAGGGGCCGGCAGATGGAATGACAGAGGCAATTGTTACATTTTTGCTTTACTTTATCTTTTGTTGGCCCCACTCCTGGCACAATAAAATTTCAGGAATATAAAAATCAAACACAGCTAGGCAATAAACTGATGTCTGTGTTAAATTGTAGGGGGCTTAGCTCGGCGTAAGCACCATCCATGGGCTGTGGTTGTGTTTGTGCAGGCACTTAATCTCTCTCTCTTTTTCTCCCTTTTTAATTTTAGAGGGTGATTGGAAGCATTCCTTGCTCGGAGGTGTTTTCTCTTTTTATATGTATTGGTCCCTGGGAAAGACTTTCTTGGAATCTAAGACTTAAAATTTTGCAATAAAATTAGATAGCAGGAGTAGATATTAATAGTATTCTGGGAATTAAAATACTAGATATGAACATTCCTTTTTACAGTAGGCTTATGGGATTCTTTTGATCCTTACATAAATGGAACACATTTTTAAAAGTTATTTATTCAGTCTAGTTTTACATATTACACCTACCTGGCTAGGAAATAGCTTTTGATATTCAGATTTTAGTGCCAGTAACTTTCCTGATTGTTCATTGTTCTCTTGCTTTTTCATTTTTCGTATTTATAACATTTGTATTAATCGAAAGACCACTAATTTCAGGGAAGCCTCTTCATTATTGCTTTTTAATTCTGGGAAGGTTTTTGGAGATAGTGGGCAGGAGCTGTTTCTCTAATGAGAACAATTCCAATTATTTCATTATCAGCTATTTTTTCTTTTATAGTCAAAGTAATTATTTAGGTCATAGTGTTTAGAGGGGAGAAAGTAGACAAAGGTTTAAAGTACTCATGATATGATCAGAAATTTACTAAAGCATCTTAGAATAAATGCATTTTACAAAATGTCATTGTTGGATTTTATGAAGTTCAAAATAACCAATACTGAATATTATGATCTTGGTTATTAAGTACAGATATACAACACTGGAAAATGAATTATGAGGAAAAAAGCACAATCACATCCACAAGAGAAAGATTTAAAAATAATTTCTGCTCTAACTCTGAAACCTTAGCTCTACGTCAGTGTTTTTCAATTTTCTTTCTTTCTTTTTTATAAACATTTTTCTGACATGAATTTGTAAATGCTCTTTCGTATCTTCAGAGAGAAGTTCCCATATGAGCTACTTGGAGGGTGAGCTAGAGGGTTGGGGGCTGGATGGGGTGAGCTGTGTCTCTCCTACCCTCTGCAGAGAAGCAGAAAGGCTCCTATGTGGGAGGGCTCAGCCCTATGTCCAGCATGGCTGAGGCTTCCTCTTAGGAATATTCTATATGTTTTTCTTCAAGAAGTCTCTTAGGAACATTAGACAGTCGCTGCCTTTTCAGATTTGGTTTGAGGAAGTTGGTAATTTTAAGAGCAAAGTGTAGAAAAGGTTCTGGAGCAAATATCACACAGGACAAAGAAAAGATGCCTTTTTCCCCTTTGGGCCCCCTAAGAAGGGCCTGTTTTCTGAAAGAGAAGGAGACTCTGGTTTGGTACCCCATAGGATCAACATTTTCTCCTTAGTCTCCTTTGACTAGCATGATAGGAGGTGTTTTAGTCATTTTATCATAACTGAAATTAGTTACGTTATCATTGACCAATGTCGACTGCAGCTTTGTGTCTCCTTGTCATATCTTAAATAAAATCTGTCCAACCGTCTTGCTAAAATGAAGCGAACACCCCCCAAATGTCAAATTGTTATTTTAGTAAAGCACAATTATCTGTCTATATTTTTAACCAAGATGAAATTAATAAAATTGCTATGGCCCTGGTGTTAATTAACGGGAGGATTAGAGCTATATCGGCTAAAAAGGAGGTGTAAACACTGTAATCTTGCTACATGTTTGTTTTCACACGACTGAAAATAAATAAAATGAGACTTAGGATAGGGATTAAGTTTCTTTTGGCATTAGACAGCAGATGCAACTGGAATGCAGTAGAAACCCTGAAGTATTAGTGAAGACACGGTGTAAGGAAGAAAACTGTAGCCCTACATCGGTTTCCTACCCTGTGGGTATACTTAGTCCCGTCACAAATAGCCCCATCTGGATAGTTAAAAAAGGATTTTGAAAGCCTACCCCTGTGCTGTTCTTTACAGTGGTGAACCAAGGCAACCAAGTCATCTGTAGAGGTTGTCGCCTTGCTGCCATGCACAGATTAGCTAGAATTTAATGAAACGATTGCCAGATTCCCCATTATTGCACCATAATGTCATAACAACTAAAAATACAAAGTGGACTGTGCTTTTCCTAGTCCTCTAACTGAAGTCACATGAAAGAGTTTGATCTCTTCCAGCCTTTCAAGATTCCAGTTTGGGAATCCTATTTTTGGATAACAGCAAATATGTCTGGCCTTTCTGACTCTCTGGGCCTCCAGTGTATCCTCACACCAATAGATCGATCTGTGTTTTATTATTATCGTTGTATAATAGAGTGATAGATAGAGCTATCTATCTCTGAGAGCTATCTGGCCACTATGGATTGGACTGCCTTATCCTACAGGTCCGATTGAACTCCATCTGTATTAAAAATATCTTAAGTGTCCACCGTTGCTGGGAATGGACCACATGCTGTATCTGGACTTCACATCTGCCTCTGTCCCCTTCTCCCTCCCTTATACCCTATAGAATTCTATTAACTTGACTCTTGCAACCACCCATCAGATGCTGCTTAAACTCCATTTCGTCAACTGCCTGTTTTTGCCCAAACCATTTTTGTGGACTGTTAGTGTTCTTTTGATTTTCTAATTATCATTTATTTATTTAGTAGAGACAGAGTCTTGCTATGTTGCTCAGGCTGGTCTCAAACTATTGGCCTCAAAGCGATCCTCCCACCTTAGCCTCCCAGAGTGCTGGGATTATAGGCATCAGCTACTGTACCTGGTCTAATTAGCCTTTTAGATACACAAAATAACAGTCACATGGCCACTCAGTTGGGTGAGGCTCAGGCAAATAGATGGTGAGTGGCATAACTCTCAAGTATGCATGACCTCATGACCATTACTCTTTGGGTAACCATTTAGGGGCCTCTAAAAACCTTTCTGACCGTGCCTGATACCCTAGTGGATGCTGGATTATGTCTTGCTACTACAGGTGGGTGTGTTTTGGTGGGTGAGAGAGGTGCCAAGTGCCTGAGTCTGATGCTGTCACCAATAAACCAGGAGAGTCATTTGGCCAGAAGCCTGGCATTCGGTAGGACGTAAACACGTCACTCATTCTCAACTCTTGGCTACTTCTTTGAACATCACACTTCTCCAGCCTGGAAAGAAGCAGCCTTCATCTCTTGAGCACGAGGTTCTACTGCTGCGATGAGAGGAGCTCTTTGGAGCAGCTTCCTCTCTAATTCCATCCCGCCCCTTCAGTTGCACAGCAGCCACGCCTTGACTCACAATTCTGTTGCCTCCTCCCTATCAAGCCTCAGGAATCTTTAAAAGGACTTTTCGAAACAAAACAAAACACCCCCTCCTGAACTCCAGATTAGCCTCTTAAGCTCATTAAAGTTCCTTTAAATACCAAAATGTTGGGCTCCTGGGGACTATCCCCCCAAACCATATTTTCATTCTTAACATTGTTGTCATTCATTGTGCAACAGATTAAGGCCAGCTCCCTCTGGGCCCAGAAATAGGCCCCCTGTCTCTGCAGGAGGGTCCGAATATGTCTTTGTTTGAGCACCCGACAGCCTGAGCCTGAGTGGGAGCTGATGCCAGCTTGGCCTGGGGCCCCCAGCTCCAGGGCGGGGAGAGATCGATGTCTCTCCTGAGCATGGGGCCCTGAAAAGGGAATGGGCAGTTGAGAGGAGAAAGTGTGAGTTTTTGCAGTTTTGCAGTTTCACAAGCTTGGCAGTCATTGGGTCCTATCCCAGTCACTGGAGAGAATCAGGAATGGGCAAGTGCTCTGATGGCCTGGATTTAAAGAGCTGTCCTTGTCCTAAAGAATCAGGGTGGCTTTAGGAGCCTTTGAGAAACACTAGAGCCTGGTTTCTGTGCATCCCCCAGGCATTCCTGGTCCATCACAGTCCACAGGTGGATTTTTATGGACATGCCTGCCTTTTGCCTAATATTTCTTCCCTTATTTCAGCCCCCTTTCCAAAGAGCTTCCTTAATAACATCCCGCCTCCTCTCTGTCATTGCAGGCTTCCTTCTCTAAAGCTGGCTCTTGGGGAGAGCTTTCTGGTTTTGACAGTGGAACAAATCCTTTTAAACATAACCATCTAGAGTTTCCTCCCCTGCTATTGGCTACCCCCTCACTCTTTCTCCTCTTGCTCCTCCTCACATTGTGGCAGGAATTCCTGCTGTGCATGTGTTCTCCAGTAATGACAGCCACCATCTTCACAGGGATGCAGGCATAGCTCTTCAGGGATGAAAACCAGTTGGCAGTGCCATGAGATAGACTCTGGAAACCCAGAAAGGAAGAACATCCCGGGAGACCCCTCTCTTCCTCTTTTCGGCTGGAGTTTTGATTGCACACCTCTTTCCCCTGGAGCTCTGTGCACCTTGAATTTCTGGATTCACTTATTTTTCTAAGCCTCATTTTCAGAATCTCAGCTTGGCTGTGCCTTCTTGCTTGTCTCATGCTCTGAACCCATCTTGTGACCTTTTATGTTTCATATTGCTTTGTGTGCCGGCTAGAGTTGTCTCTTAGTTAGCTGTCAAATTGGGAGAATGTTATGAAATAATTCACATTGGGATGGACAAGATAATGTTCTATTCTTCTGAAGATACTTTTTAACTGGAAGGGTGTTCAGTCAAAGGAATGACTATGTTAGGGTAGAGTTTTAGACTCTAGACTGGAGCCACTAGTGGAAGACATAATTTTGTGCAAATAACACTTTGTAGGAGGCGTCCCTGTTTATCTATATGAATGGCTGGTCAGTATTATGCACCCACTTTTTTCTTTTGGGTTTTATTTTCTTTATGCTTTGTCTTTGGTTGGGATCTTCCATTTCAAAAAACCCGTATTCATAGATGGAAGGGGATAGACAGGTGGGTATGAGTGGTTTGGGCACGGCATATCTCTCTCCATTACTGAAAGAATAATTTGAAACACATGTCCTACTGTCAACAGGTGTCCAAGCAATGGTTTTCTCATCTATACAACAGAATGTAAGAATAATGACCTCATAAGGTTATTAAGAAAATTAAAGAAGATAATGAACCTGAAAGGCCTTTTGGTAAAGTGTATAGTACTCTACAGGATTGGGTGTTATTATTATTATTTATACATGAGTAAAAGCTTATACATAGTTTTAGAAGCTGTGTATGATAAGCCAAAACAGTGTAGTTGTTAAGAGCATAGACTTAGGAGCCAGAGCATCTGGGATCAAATCTTTGTCCTGCTGTTCCTTAGCTGTGTTACCACGGGCAAGGGTCTTACTTGCTCTGTGCCCATTTCTTCTCTCTAAAACAGGGATAATAACAGTACCAACCTCAAAGGTTCACTTTTGTTTAATATTTGAAATGCATGCCGATCAATGCTTGGCTCACAGAAAATGCTGTAAAATGATTCGTTGAAAAAATGTATCCTTCTCCATTTTCAAAGAACCTTCACATATATTATCTCTATTGATCCTCACAACAGTTTTAAAAGTTAGGTAAGGAGAAGTTTTCGGTTTTCTCCTCTTATACTTTATAGCTGAGGAAATAAAGGCTCAGGGAAGTTAACAACTTGCCCAAGGTCATGCTGTTGCAGAAGAGGAAACTGGGATGCTGTCCCCAGCCTAACTCCTTTTCCAATGGCCTTTCCACTAAATCACACCATCTGCTGCTTGAATTCTGGTGTTCACACCCCAGTGAGATCACAATTCTCAGTTTGTCCTGTTGAACCAGCTCTTGGAAAACAAGTCCCCACCTGCTAGATACTTGAGCTTTCAGGCAGCCTCCCGATGGTCAGCTGTTTATAGTATTCTGTGGTTTTAAAGGAAGTTTTTAGGATTTGGGGATTGCCTCTATGTGTGTATGAGAAATCAGCTCATGTACGATCATTGCTCTTGTTTGTCAAACTCCTTCACACACAAAGCTGCCCTTGCCCATCCTTTCCTATCCCACATCATCCACATTGATCTCTATTGCCCCTGTAGCATATAGCATAGCTGTTCTTCCCCCCAGCCCCCAGAAGAAGGACAAAAAGGCAGGCGGAATCCATTTTCTTTCTCTCCAGCTCCCAGGGTTTGCTATTGGTGACTTTTGTCCCGGGAGCTTGTCTGCACATTTGGCAGCAGAACTGTTGAATATCATATCCGGAGCTTCCAGCATAACTTCCATCGGGACCAGCCGGCAGCTGTCCATCCATTCCTTGCATAACCCCTTTCCAAGTTTTCTTCTGAACTGTGTTGTATTTTCAAACAAACCTCAGCCTTAGCTAGAAAAGATCCCACTGTGCCCCCAGTGGAGGCTGATTTCCAGAACTGTTGACATGCCTCTTGTTTGTTACTTGGCCTGGCTGTATCAAAAAGTGATAATGGAATCCCAGTTTTTAAGGAGTATTCTTGTATTGTATTATTTCTCTCACCATTGCTGAAATTTTATTCTCTTACAACTAGTTCTAGTCCATTTTGGAGAGGTGAAATATGTGTCTGAATTTAATATGTGTAAACTGATATTTAATGAAACTGGAGATTTCAGGTAACATATGAGCAACTGGAATGTATTTTACCTAGTCGCATGTGGAATTTTCTAATTTAGAGTTAGACACTTATAAACAGTTGGTTCATTAATTAAATCACTCATTCATTCATTTAATCATCAAACATCCGTATTAAATTCCTGTATGTGTCCGGTATGTAAAAATGAATAAAACAAATCACTGATATACTAAAGGTCTAGCAGAGACTATTTAGACATGTAAATTAAGCAGGTGCTTGAAAAAAAGAGTAACATTATTTTAAGAAAGGCTGGCCACAGGGATAGAGAACCAGCTTATCTAAATTCCTTGGTTCTGTATTACCATGTGCTATTCATCATCTTCAAGGCACTTATTACAAATTGAAATGTATATATATATACACACACATATATTTGGTTTATTGTCTGTCTGTGTCACTAGACCATAAGCTCTATGAATGAAGACACTTCTTGTTTTTGTTTTGTTTTATAACCCCTGCATCTTCATAATCTTACACAGTATTCAGCGAATACATGTTAGTTGAATAGATAAATTAATGACATGACTTGCTCGGGGTTGTTTAAAAAGCTTCATGGAAAAGGTGACATGTTAACTGGCTCTTGGAGGACGAGTGGGAATGTAGGAAAAGGGGAGAGGATGGTAGAATCCAAGTGGAGGAAGAAACATGTGCAAATGGATGAAGTCCTGAAAAGGAAGTGTGCTAGTCACTGTGGTCACTGGTCGTGGACATGGTGGTGCCACAACATCAAGTGCATTTAGGGTATGGCTGGTTGTGGACTGCAAAATCATGCCAAGTGGCTAGGAGTGTTGTGTAACATGCAAAGAACGTTCGTTTCATACTGTGGTTAGTAGGCAGCCAGCAGGGGTTTCTAAGCATGAAATATTGTGGCCATATTTATTTTCTGGAAAGGTAATTCTGGTGGCAAACAGGGGCACTGGTAGGAGCCTGGGTAGAGACTGGCAGAGACCACTTGGATAGCTGTTGCTATAGTCTAGACAAGAGATAATAAGGATATGAATTAAGGTGAGACATTGGGAATGAAGAGGACAAACATGACCTGGAAAATATTCCTGACATAGGATAATTTGAACATCATGACTTTTGACTGAGGAAAGGGATAATAAAGAGAGATTTGAAGATGATCCAGAAGGGACAAGGTGGACTGTCCTGTCAGTACCTGACAGAGGGAATTTAAGAAGTGAGCAGGAGACAGGCAGAAGCGGACAATGAGAATAACTGTGAACATGCTATGCTAAGTTACTGGCGGGACAGTCAGGTGCTGATGTCCAGGAGGCAACTGTGAAAGAAGATCTGGAAACTAGTCAGAGCACAAGACTTTGGGATACACTGTCATATAAATATGAGAAGAGGAGAATGCCCAAGGGTGTACTACGTGGAAAGAGAGCCAAGGTTCACTCTGTGGGGAACACCAGAATTCAAAGAGCTTTGGGAGATTCTGTAATGAGATGACACAGAGGCAGGGGAGAACGTCGGAGTGAGTGGAGTTCTGGAAGGCAGGGCAGTAGTAGGGAATTTCAAGAAGTAGGGCTTCCTGTTTGCCCTTATTAAGAGTAGTTTTGGCCGGGTACAGTGGCTCGTGCCTGTAATCCCAG
Organism: Papio anubis; assembly: GCF_008728515.1. NCBI lineage: Eukaryota > Metazoa > Chordata > Mammalia > Primates > Cercopithecidae > Papio > Papio anubis. The sequence continues at coordinate 195,674,004 of NC_044976.1, forward strand.
CACTTTAGGAGGCTGAGGTCGGTGGATCACTTGAGTCCAGGAGTTTGAGACCAGCTTGGGCAAAACATTAGCCAGGTGTGGTGGCACGTGTCTGTGGTCCCACTTGCTTGGGAGGCTGAGGCAAGAGGATGGCTAAAGTTCAAGAGTTCCAGGCTGCAGTGAACCATCACCACTGCACTCCAGCCTGGGCAACAGAGCAAAATCCTGTCCCAAAAAACCAAACAAATTAGGTTTGCTAGAGGCATAGAGGGTACAGGACAGCATTTTATACCATATAAAAGCTATATAGTAAAAAGAAGTTGAAGAAATAGGGGGAGTAATGTGGCCATTCTTTCAAGAAGACGGGTAGTGAAAAAAAGATGGGGGGAAAACATAGCACTTGGGATAGAGATAAAGGGAAGATGCTTAGGATGAGGTAGTTTTGAGCCTGCTTGATGGCTAAGGTGAATTTAGCCAGGGAAGGAAGGAAGTTGAAGATCCAGGAGGGAGAGTGGGCATCCATTTGATAGAGGAGAAACCTGGGGAAGGGTCAGGGACACATCTGGGGCACAGGTTCTGCCCCTGCTCTGCTCCTTCCCAACCACCACTCCTTCCCTTTGTTCTTTTGTGCATTTCCCTGTGGATTGGTTGGAACTGATCACTGCAGTACAGGGGCTGGCAGTGGTGGGTCTGCTTTCCATCACTCCTCAAGGCCACTCAGTAGGTGAGAGCTTCTCACAGAGCTGCTTTGGCAATGCCTTCCTGGGTCATGGGCCTGGGAATGGCAGTAGAGCGAGGCTCCCACCTATTTCCTTCTTCTTCAGATACCATTCATCTCAGTGGAAAGCTCACCTGCCTGACCTCTTTTTGTGTTTGCTCCTGATCCATGCAGAGCTCTATTGCGTGTTGTCTGAAGTACACCACCACATGGCCAATTCCCCAAGACGGGTCTACAAGCCTCCCCAGGCCGGGAACCAGTCAGCTGTGCCTATGTGCATGCCTGTCAGTTGACGAGCTTTTGCTTTCTGTGATGCTTAGGAGGACTCTCAAAACAAGAGAGTTCAGGGTGTGGGTACCATCTTCCTTGCTTACCAGACTGTGGTGACGCAGCCTGTACCCAGCTATTGCTGCTTTGTAGCATTATCCACTTGGTTGGTTAATACGTTTACTTCTCCAGACTGGAGAGTAGGGTGACTAGTGGATAACAGTGGGTTTTCAGAATCTTTGAGCTTTTTAATTCTGTCTTTGCCTCTGCTTTGGCTGGCTGGGCCTGGGCAAATCATTTAACCTCTTTGAGATGATCCCATTTATTGCACTGCCTTTACCTTGAGCTCTCTGAGGTGTGGAACATGCTCACAAACTGCCTGATGTGTGCAATGGTGGAGAATTAATTGTTTTGACAGGGAGAGGGAGAACAGTGTGTGGTCAGGTGGGAATACTTCCCTAGGTCTAGGGCTGTCATATCCATATAACCATAGAGAAGAAACAGTGACAAGGTCATAAGGGGCCAGACCTCTGAGCTTAGAAGGGAATTAAACTGAACTTGGTGCTACCAAGGAAGCCAAGTATTTTCCAATGGCTCTGCTTCTGTGGCCAGCAAATTCAGTGGAAAATATATTAGTGACGGGTTATTTGATATCATAGACATCCAACTAATTCATGGAATGGATTTTTCTACTTGTCAACTGGTTGTTAGACCTTAGTTTGGACTGAGCTCAATAGAGCTAGAAGGGAGACTTGGGTAGAGAACTGTAATACAAATTGCAATACTTAATGCTGTATTATTTTTCAATTTCCCTGTTGACAGTTAAAGAGCAAGGGCCAAATGAAACGCACTCTTTTAAATGGCAACATGGACACAGTGGGATTGTTGGAAAGCCATTAGTAGGCAAACCTAGTTAATATCAGCTCAGGTAAATGCTCTCCATCACTGGCCCCTTTCCCCCAACTCAATTATTAAAGGATTAAAGGACTTTCCCAATGAACTCCCTTAAAAATTTAATGATGTGCAGTATTGCAGAGGTCAAACTGTTACGATGAAGCGATTTCAGCTTTGCCCTGACATTGCTGGCTAATCAGAGAGAGAGAAGGTTCTGAAGCTCACATTACCTGCAATGTGGTAAGGCCCACCATCAGTAAAGTCACATGCTGTGGAATCCAGGGAGCTCATATTCCTGACTTTTACCAGATTGTGCTAATTTCTGGGGACAAAACGGAGGGAGAATACGTCTTTCTGGTAGCCTTCCAATTAGTGTGGCATCTGTCCAGATAGTACTTATTCTTTCTTAGAATTGAATAGTGTTTTTAAGAGATGCTAATGGAAAAAGATGTGTCCCAGACCTTGGTTTGATGTTAAATTGTGCATAAGGGGTGAATCAGTCCTCAATGGCTGCTGGCAACCTTCTTAAACATGGAACATGTACTTTGAGTTGTCGTTTTTGGGGTAGTAACACACACACACAGAAACACACACACACACACACACAGAGACACACTCTGTCCACTAGCACAAGTGAGGATATGCCTATGTGGGGTCAGTGGGCAAGTTCAAAGCTGTAGCTTGTGGCCAACTGAAACTGAGTTAACTCCTCTTGGTGTCTTTGGGGACCCAATCCATATCCTTAGACTCAGGAGCACCAAGAGGTAAATAACAGAGCTAACCAGCCACAAGCAAGCTATTTTAAAATCCGAGGACATCAGTACACAGTGAGTGCTCTGGAAATGCAGCTCTGCAGTCGGGAATGCAGTCAGGAGTGAAGATGGCACTTCTGGATTAGTGGCATCTGTCTTACTAAGTCTCAATGGCAAGAGACAATGCACCTCATGACAGCCTTATTAGTGAGTCACTTAGCATGGAGAAGTCCCAGATTTCAAGGATCATTCCTAATTTTAAAGCCCATTTTGGTGTAGGATCTACTATTTGTTTCTTTGTTTTCTAAAACCCATTCCTATTTGGTTGTTTTAGAGTTGGAGTTCAGATTATTATCATTTTTCATGCATAGCTGCTTTTCAATCTTCCCTTCAAAAGGTGAATCCATTGTGACTCAGTTTCTTTTCTCTATGCTCTGAAATTATCATTTAATTAAAGATATTGTTACGTTTAGAGTAAGATTTAGAATTGTGGCCTTAACCCTCAGTTTCAACTTGAAAGATAAATTTTAATTAATTCATTTATTTTGTCTACCAATACTTATTGAGCAACTACTATGTATGAGGCATTATTACAGTTACTTAGGTTACAACAGTGATTATATTCTAGATGGAAAGAAAGAAAATAAGCAAAATATCTTTCTCCAGATATCCACAAATTTGACTCCTCCCTTATGTGTATACTAAATGTTCATATTCTCCTACTCTGACCACCTATTTAATATTTCAGCCCACTCCTACTCTCCCCATCTTCCCATAATTTCTGCATAGTTTCTCTTTTCCCAGACCATTAATTATCTTCCAGAATATGCTGTAGTTTATTTCTTTAGTATTTAAATATATTGTTTGTTCTCCCCATCAGATTGTAATCTCCATGAATGCAAGGACTATCGTTTTGTTCACAAGTCTGATGCCTGGAATAGGATAGGCATTAGGTCGTTAAGGAAGGGTTGGAGTAATTGAAAGTGAGAGTGAATGAAAGTGAAGACAGAAGGATGATTCCAAGATATTCCCCCTGAGCTGGGTGTATGGTGATGACCTGTACTGAGATGGCAACTGTGAAGGTAGAGGGCTTGCAGTAGAGGTAAATAATTAGCAAATTTGTTAAAGAGGCTTATGGAGTAGGGGTAGAGCAAGGCTTTTCTTGGATGTGGACAAGATAGTATTCTGCTTCTTAGCACCATTACTTTATTCTTTAAAAACATCTTCAGAGGCCAAAAAGAAAGGGGAAGTGTAAAGGAGGCAAGCAAGTGAAAAATCCAGTGATGTTGATATTTGCGGGCTCTCATTGTGTCTGTTTGTGTCTTGTTTCTGGGGAACAGGGCCCCTAGATTTGAGTAGATCTTGAAAGTGTCCTGTGATCCCGAAATGATTAAAGGTTAGTGATCTGGAAGGAAGGAAAAGTATTAAGTATTAGGCACATTCTAACAAGGAAATAACATTGTGAGAAGGAAGGACAGGAAGATACAAGAACCCTCAACCCCAAACCCCACCCCACCCCCGACAACAGGGACATGGGTTCAAATCCCAGCTCTGTTAACACCTGGGGAATCTCTTTCCTTATTTCTAAAAGGCAGGCACTAGCTCTTTACATACGTTTTAGGGATTAAATATATGTATGCTGTAAAGCATTTAGTAAAGATTCTTGATAAATGGGAGTTAATTATACTAATAATTTACTTGGTGATGTTTAGCAATACCAACCAATTGCAGAGTAGGCTCACGTGGGCAATTTTATTCTCATACCAGTGGCTTGTTTCTTTCACTACCTTTAAACCTCAGCATTACTTTTTCTAAGAATTCTCAGTGGATATACCTGATATTACAAAAGGATGTAAAAGCTGACAGATTGCCTCATAAAGTAAAAACATACATCAGATTCAAGCAAAAAAAATCAAGAACAAGAAATTCTTGGTTTAAGATCAGGAGCTTCAAATAGAAGATAAAATATATTTACCCTTGTTGGTTTATACAAACTGACTGATGAACTTAAACTGTAGTCATCCAGTATTTATTTGATACAGTAATCCCAAGCTGAAAAATAATTAGCAAATTTGTTAAGGAGGCTTATGTTTACCTTTCTTTGCTAATTGTGATCATTTTTTGGTAATCGAATGTAGAACTGTGTTCCACTGACTTGATTATAGCTGTCAGGAGGGAAATAATGCACTTGAATTTCACAAATATGTGTGAACTTTATGTGTCTCATACTGTATTTAAGAGAGGCCCACTCTCTCTCAGAAGGTATGCATAATGACCAGATTTATTGAGTTATTGATCATCCTTTATAAACGAGACCACAAAATGCTCCCTAATTAATCCATTTGTTAATATTAATTTAGTGAATGGAAATACACTCAAATTATCAAATGTGTCTATAACAATTATTAATTTATGCATACATTATGTATTTTTGCTTTTATAAGAGTTCAAAGTCTTCAATTTTTATTTTTTAAGGAGATCATGTACAGTTTTCTCTCAACCCTTTCAAGATTCCCTTTGAAGATACCATGCAAAACTGTGGGCAGTGAATATTGAAAGTTTAAAAGAGAGGAAGGTCATATTTTAAGTAAATAATACAAGTTATTCCTAATTTGTAATCCTATATTCTGTCTTTCCATTTCAGAACCCAAACTAATTTACATAGAAATATTCTCTTCCAAATTTGAACCTACAGTAAACCTCTTAACAAAGGGCTGGTGTTTCAGTAATACAATCCAAGGTAAAAATAATTCAGGACTTGTGGGAAGAATTACTCCATCAGGGAATACTCTAGGACAGAATTTCCTCCCTGGCCACCCTTGAAGGGTAACTCTAGACCTCCTGAGACTGACTGACTGAGGTGGGCTATAGCTCCCAGGCACAGTGGCTGGAGACTGGGCATTCCTGGAGGGCTTCTGCCCTTCTCTCAGGAGATCAAGAGACTGGTCTTGGGCCCCTGAAAGAGATCTCTTCCCTTAGCTTGTTGCACTAATGCCTCTTCAGTTATAGAGTTGCTGGGTGTAAAGAAGAGTGAGGTTCCTCTCAATTCCTTTCATGGTCAGGACAACATCAGCATAAAAAGAATTTAATTTAAGCAACGTGGCACAGTATTTAGCTTCCTCATAATTAGTTATGTGATTATGTATGCTTACTTTGGAAATAATGTCAGGGTATGTGAGAGTCAGACCTGGTTTGAAACTTGTCATTTATTAGTTGTGTGACCTTGGATGGGTATTTGATATCTCTATGCCTCAGTTTCTTCCATTTAAAGTTAATTACCAACCTCAAAAGAATGTTTTGAGTTTTAAATGAGATGATGAATGTAAATAATTTAAAACTTACTGTTACTAAGTTGATGATGAGTTAAAACTTAAGTCATCATTATCATCATCATCATTATGGAATTGGAGACAGCTGTGATTGTATTGCTAGAATATTCTGTGTCTACTCATTTTTTCTTGTGCCTTTTCAACTGAATTGCAAGCTGGTTAGTTGATTGCTATCCAGGAATCCATTCATTGCTTTGTTCATGTTGTCTGTGGGTCAGTTGGCAGTCTCATGTAAATGATTCATACTATCTCAATCTTGGATTTAGTGGTGCAGCCGTTTTGTGTGTCTTGACCCAGCTCTGTCTATGTGAGTCCATTTATCAGTCATTAGGCTACCCTTCACCTATGTCTTTGCCAGTCACTGTGTTTAATTTTCCTTAGCTTGAATTTATTCACTTCTATAAGGGAGATACTAATCAATTTATGTCACAAGTGGTTGTCATATGAGACATTCTATGCAAAGGTGCTTCAAATCTGTAGAAAGCCATACAGCTGTGAGTTCTTATTAATATTTAAGAGTCATAGACAATCCCTACAAGGGATATTAGAAAACACCTAATGTAACTGCTTCTTTTTAGAACAAGGAGCCCAAGATCCAGGGAGGTCATCATTATTATTGAGCCTGGTGTTTTCATTGTGTATGTGTGCATGTTTGTGTGTATGCTTGTGTGTGTGTATAAATGATGTTCTTGGGCTTCAAGAACTATAAAGTGTTTTGGAGAGTGAAGGTGTATAAAAACAAAACATGTAGAGAACAAGTGATTTTTATCATTTAGAGAAAAACTGTGCAGAAGAGACAGTGAATGCAATGGGAAATTTTTAAAAATTTTAAATTTGTATTTAAAAGGGGGAGATTGATGCTGTTCAAAACTTGGAGTATCACCATGAGAAAAGTGGCCTTGAGTGAATCCTTGAAGGATAAAAAGCAAATGCTGAGAAGAAAAGGGGGCCTGGCACGGTGGCTCACGCTCGTAATCTCAGCATTTTGGGAGGCTGAGGCGGGTGGATCACCTGAGGTCGGGAGATGGAGACCATCCTGGCTAACACGGTGAAACCCTGTCTCTACTAAAAATACAAAAAATTAGCCAGGCGTGGTGGCTCATGCCTGTAATCCCAGCTACTCGGGAGGCCGAGGCAGGAGAATCACTTGAACCCAAGAGGCAGAGGTTGCGGTGAGCCGAGATTGTGCCATTGCTGGGCAACAAGAGCGAAACTCTGTCTCAAAACAAATCAAAACAAAACAAAAAGAAGGAAGGCAGTCCAGGCAAAGAGGTAAGAATAAAGGCCTAGTGAGTCTAGGAAAACAGACACTGTGTCATGTAATTATCACCATAATCTCATTGGAGATAAGGAAATTGAGGCTCCAAGAGGCTAAGTGATGGTTCCAATGCTGCATGATTTCTAAAAGAGGCATAGGTGGGAGTGAGGCTCAGGTTTTCTAGTGGCAAGTCCGGTGCTCTTTGCACTGTGTCACAGCTGCTTTGTGTGTAAGACAAAGCCCTGGAGATGCTGTCTGTTCAGTCACCACGCTATATGGAAAGGTTATGCCAACTCTTTCCATGAAAATTTAAATGCAAATAGCTCTGAGGCAGTTCTGTTGCTAAGAAGATAGGCTTAAGTCACTGTTTAAGAATAAGTGTAGTGATTTTTCTAGATACAATTACCGCAAAACTCCATCTTATTCCTTGATAGAATGAATGTTGAGAAACAAAATAAGCAACGGTGGATGTGTTTGCTTGATACATTTTCTTTTCCACAATTTCTTCTAGGTTTGGGTGCACATTAATTTGACCATTAATTATTGTAATTGTATTCTGAGCATAAAAATATTTAACATTATATACCTATGTGTATGTGTGTGTGTATATATATATATATGCATATACTCATATACAGGTGGAATCATTGGACTTTAGAAATGGAAAGTACTTCATATATTATATATAGTGTAATAGTTAAAAATAGGAAACAGATTGCCTTATTCCTAATCTTTGTTTTTTTAAAGTATATTTTCTGTAGACAGTAGATAGCTGAGTCTTGTTTTTTTTTTTAATCCATTCTGACATTTTATCTCTTTCTTTTAATTCAAGTTGTTCATGCATTAACATTTAATGCAATTATTGATACAGTCAGAGCCAGGTCTACCATTTTACTAGTTACTTTCTATTTATGCACTCTGTTGCTTGTTCTGTGTTCCTTTCATGTCTTCTTTTCGTTAATGGGATTTTTAAAGAATTTTATTTTAATTTACTTATTGTTTTTAACCTATATCTCTTCACATTATTGTTAATTTTTTAGTGGTTGTTCCCAGGATTACAATATACCTCCTTAAAAAATCACAGTATACTTAGAGTTAATATTGCACATAACATGTAAGAGCCTTGAAACTATATACATCCATTTACTCTCTTCCTCTATTCCTCTTGCTATGGTTGTCAGTCTTTTCCCCCCGTGTTCTTTATTTACTTATTTATCTTTATTTTATTTTATTTTTTTGAGACCAAGTCTCACTCTGTTGCCCAGGCTGGAGTGCAATGGCATAGTTTTGGCTCACTGCAACTTCCACCTCCTGGGTTCAAGCTATTCTCATGCCTCAGCCTCCTGAGTATCTAGGATTACAGGCACCTGCCACCATGCCTGGCTAATTTTTGTATTTTTAGTAGACACAGGGTTTTGCCGTGTTTCCCAGGGTGATCTCGAACTCCTGGGCTCAAGGGATTCACCCACCTTGGCCTCCCAAAGTACCGGGATTACAGGTGTGAGGCACCGGGCCTGGCCCCACCTTGTGTTCTTTAGATTAGATAACTTCTATTTGTCTGTCTTTAAGTTCATAAACTTTTTTGTCATTTCCAATCTGCTGTTAAGCTATTCTGGTGAATTTTTTACTTCAGATATTGTACTTTTTAGTTCTAGAATTCCACAGCCTAGTAGCCACTAGCAACATCTGCTCATTTAAATTTAAATGAATTAAAAAGATTTCTTTAGTTACATGCCACATTGCCAGTGCTCGATAACTACATGTGACTAATGACACTGATTGAGCAGCAAAGATACAAATCTTTTCCATCATTGCAGAAACTTCTATTGGACAGTATTGCTTTTGAATTTTCATTTGATTTTTTATAGTTTGTATTTCTCTGCTATTTCCTATCATTTCCTTTTTTGAGCATATTTTTCTTCACATCGTTGAGCATAGTTTTAATAGATGCTTTAAAATCCTTGTCAGCTAATTCCAGCATCTGGGTCACTTGAGGGTTGGCCTCTGTTGATCATCCTTCTTCTTGAGTATAGGTCATGTTAATAATTTTAAATTGTATCCTGGACATGACACATTATCAATAACCTGAATTGTTATGTTCATTCAAATAATATTTATATCTTATTTTTGAAAATTTCTAGTAGACAGTTAACTTAGCTGAACTCAAACTGCAAGCTCTTCCCTGTGGTGAGCTCTAGGGAAATAATCTACAGGGAATCTCAGTTCAGTTCTTTGATCCTGAATCGGCTACTTGGAGTGTGTGTGTAGGTCAGGGCTCAGCTAGACATTTGGATAAAGCTTATATATAGAATTTGGAGCTCCTCCTCTCTGTGTCTTTCCAGGTTTATTCCCTCACTTTCTAACTTCTGTGTTTACCCCAGATTCGGTCCTCTGGTTCTTCTAGTCAGTAAAACTATAGGTTTTCCATCTGAGTTTCTTAGTTACCTTGTATGACGAAAGGCTGTAGGAACAGGAAAATCAAGTTCCAGTCCCTTCTTCCATGTGGTGACTCCCTTTCAATATCTGCCTACTTTTGGTCCATTATCTGCTATCTTCACATAGTTGTTTCCCATATGTTGTTTACAGTTTAGAATTATCTGGGGGAGGTTGGTCTCATAGGAGCTACTCAGCCTTTACTGGAAGAGGAAACTTGTTTCAGATTTTTATTTTTTATTTGTTTATTTTTGAGACAGGGTCTTGCTCCGCCGCCTAAGCTAGAGTGCAGTGGCATGATCTTGGCTTGCTGCAGCCTCAACCTCCTGGGTTCAACCAATCCTCCCACCTGAGCCTCCCAAGTAGCTGTGACTACAGACATGTGCCATCACGCCCAGCTAACTTTTAAATTTTTTGTAGGGACAGGATCTCTCTATGTTATCCAGACTGGTGTTGAACTCCTGGGCTCAAGTGAACCTCCAACCTTTGCCTCCCAAAGTGCTGGGATTACAGGCATGAGCCACCATGCCTGGCCTCATATCTTGACTCAGTCACTTATGTAACCTTGTTAGTAACCTTGTTATTAACTTCTTATGCCTTAGTTTATTTATCTGTAAAAAGAGAATAATAATAACTGGCTTAAAATATTGTTGGGAAGATGAAATAAGTGCAACTATATAAAACACTTAGAGTTATTTCTGGTACAGACTAATTGCCCCATGTTAGTTGTTGTTAACAGTAGGATAAATTCAGTCTTCTCATTTCTCATATAAGGAAGTCACATTGCTAATGAGCAGCAGGGCCAGCACTGGAACCCTGATTCCCAGCTGGGCCACACAGATAGTCCATAAACATACTCAAACAATGTGTCAGTCTTGGAGATAGTGATTTGCCTAACAATAACATTTTTGATTGTTTGATGTGCTATAGCTCTATAAATTATTTTATACTTCCACAGTTTTTGATTTTTTGAGAGGTGAGTGAGTGGACAGTCTGATAGGTTTTACTAATAACAGCCTCTTCTTCTGTCAGACTCCACCAAAATTTTCTGTTTCCTCTGATTTTTTTTAACCCCTTATTCACCTATATCACTGTAAGGCTTTTTTTTACAGTGGTGGGGGTGGGAAGATTGCATGTGAGCACTTACTGCCTTCTGCCTTCAACTACATTGTTCTGTTCTCTTTTCGCATTTAGTGGGAATGTTCAATTTTACTCCCTTTACTCCCGCATGAATTAGCCTTCTAGACTATGTCATGCTGGTTGCCCTTCACTAAGTGGCCTTTGGTTTGCTGACATGTTTTGGGGACAGAGAGGCCCTGTCTTGCTTGGAGATCAAGCAGTGTATTTGCACATCTCCTCTGTGTGGGAGACTGATATGCTTTGGCTCCCTGTCCCCACCCAAATCTCATTTTGAATTGTAATCCCCATAGTCCCCACATGTTGAGGGCGAGACCTGGTGGGAGTGGATCATGGGAGTGGTTTCCCCATGCTGTTCTCATGATAGTGAGTGAGTTCTCAGAAGAACTGATGGTTTTATAAGTGTTTGACAGTTCCTCTTACACATGCTCTCTTTCTCTCACGTGCCACCATGTAAGACATGCCTGTTTCCCTTTCTGCCATGGTTGTAATTTTTCTGAGGCCTCCCCAGCCATGCAGAACTGTGAGTCAATTAAACCTCTTTTTAAAAAAATAAATTACCCAATCTTGGGGAAGTTCTTTCTAGCAGTGTGAAAATGAACGAATACAGAGACCTCTCCAATTCTCAGCTCAAGGCTCTCTTTTGCCATGGGGGAGGTATGCCCTGATGCACATTGATACCATAATGAGCATCATTTTGTATTTTGAGATTTCTACCCCAGAGAGATAAATTGCATTATTTTTCCTGACAATTGCACTGTGAGCTGAGATTATTTCTGGAAGCCATGTTCTTTCTATGTGGGATAAGATCCTGAGATAAGACAAGAACCACAAAGGAGTAAGATGTGAATAGGACATGCCTTTGCCTTTGTTGTGCAGGAGGAAACCTAGAACTCACTGGAAAATTAAGGTCTGCTTCATGTTTTATTCTAGTTGTGCCTCTGTGAATATGACTGAGTTGGATGGGGCTGAATCTCTCCGTTGGTCCACCTCCCTGGGTCTCACTCACGCTCCTGTGCCTCCAGCAGGATGCCAGCCACCAAGGGCACAGGTGCATTGTAAATATGGCCCTGTTGGGTGGATCACATAGTTCAGTCTTCATTGGGTTTCTGGCCAGATACTGGGACAGAGTTGCAGATAGGTGGGAGTGCTGCAGAGGTAAAACAGAAAGCTTGCTTCCAGACTGCAGGCCTTGTATTAGGCTCACTTGTACCCGCTTGTTAACTTTCCACACTGTGGACATAGCACTATGGGACAGCCTTGTGCCCAGCAACAGATGTACATCTTTATGTGATCTGTTTATGTCACATGCTAACAGGTTGTTACTGGATCTAAAATCTAGATGAGTGAACACTATGACCTCAACACAGCTCATGGAACAGATACTTTGCCTGTGGGCAACTGACCATAATCCACAGGTTTCTGTTTGAAACAGTGAGAAAGGACTAAACAAGCGTGCAGGTTGGTGTTTTTGTTAATGCAATTTTCTTTCTCTCGGCTTGTGCCATATGCTCTCCTCCTTATCTCTCCTTCCACTCTCATTGTTCTTCCTTTTCCCCCTAGTCTCAACCCTAGAAGCAGAGTGAAGTCATGCAACTTCCCCATTTCTATATTAGATAGAAATATTTTTCCATTAAAGTTCCTTGCTGGACTCTTTAAGTTGAGGTGGTGGCTGTCGCAGCTTTGCCCTTTCCCCATCTTTGAGAATTCCCTGGTAAAGGCCTCTTAGTGAGAAGGATTTACAATGGAGACAATGCTGCTTTCACAGCTTTTAATTATACTTGACTCCTTCTGAAGCTTCCTGCTGGCAGCAGCTACCTTGTTGAAGAGGGACTGGATTTGGGCTGTGATCAGTGTGGGAGTCCCTCCCTTCTTGCTTGGGCAGTGTGTCCAGACCCGAGTGGCTCCTATAGTCCAGCTTCAGCTTCATTCCCTGGTGGTGGAGTGCTGTGGGGCGAGAAACCTGAGGCTGTCAGTGGGGAGGGGATTCCTAAGCACTGGTTGTTCAGAGCAGTGGAGGAATGGCTGCCCTTGTGTCTGTGTCCTTTCTGGATGGGTTCTGGGATAGGATCTGGAGTTCAAGACTCAGCTCCAGGATTTGGCAGCAGTTCTGACCTTGCCTTCTGGTGGTTCGGCACACTCAGAAGGCCATCTTCAGTGGCTCTTTCTCTAAGTCAGGCTTGGCTTTGTTGGGATCAGGGTGACCTGGGGCTTTTTCTGGGTGTCCCTATCTACTGCAGTAGTCCTTTGAAACATAGCTTGGGCCTGTACTTGGTTGTATTGCAGAGGTAGAGTTAGCCCATTGTTTGGGTTGCACTTGGATTTCTTCTCTCCTTGGAGTACTGCTGCTTCCTCCTTTTGGTCCCTCTGTGGTCCTTTCCCATAGTCCTCTCCTTATATCTCTTTTGCCTACCTTCTTCCAACCAATGAACTTGTCCACTCTCCCAGTTTCAGCTGGCATCCCAAGAGGGTGAATTCTGGATCTCAAACCTACCAAATCCATCTCCACCCTGGTCTCTAGATGCATGTTTTCAGCTGCCCAACAAGAACATTTCAAGGTAATTGAGTTGTTGAGCCATGGTGGGTATAGTAGGGTTTCTCTGTGTCAGTACTATTGCCAATTTAAGCCATATGATTCTTTGTTCTGTGTGTGTGTCTTGGTGTGGAGGGCTGCCCTGTACGTTGTAGGGTGTTTATCAGCATCTCTGGCTCTACCCACTTGATGCCAGTGGTGATTGCAGTTGTAACAATCAAGTATATCTCTAGACATCAAGAATCTCTCCTAGTTGGGGATCACTGGGGCATAGTGATACAAGTCACTGAAATAGGAACTGCATGGAACTGAGCAAGTTTGGGGGAAATGGTTGAGTTTGACAGGAAACAGGATGAAGAGGGCCTAGGAAGGGCTGGGGAAGAAAAGGATGCAGCCACTTGCAAAAGGAAGATGTGCTGGAGATCAGCAGGCCAGGGGGCCGGTCTAGAATCTCCTCTTAACCAGCTGGCCCAGGCACACTTGACTTTGTTGGGCTTCAGTTTCTTCATGAAAGAAATGAGAAGTTGGCCTAGATAAAATGTAAGGCCCTGCTGCCCTGTGATCCTTTCCCCACTTGTTTAATACCATTGACCAATTCTAAAAGAATACCATCTCCATTGATGAGTGATTCCTCCAAAGGCAAAGAAAGCAGGAGAGAGAGGAGCACATTTGCGGGGAGTCTGCAGAGCAGCTGCAGTTAATATTACCCTGATTTGCAGACATTCCTAGTGGATCCTGAGAGAATCATGCCTTGCCTAGAGGGTGCAGGAAAGTACTGATCCTCAGAAGCCATCATATGGAAATCGGACTCAGTGACAGCTCAGGCATGTCCAAAACCCAAATATCTTCTCTCCTATCTCATCTACCCCCTTCCCCTCCTCCCCATCTCTAGCTTCTTTAATCATCATTTCCACCCAGCCTTCTCACGCCTATTGGAAAGATCTGGGAGGCCGGTGATGGATTTGACTGAACAGTGTGTAATATAAAAGGGCAGAGCTGGGCCTGAAGGGACCAGGGGCTGCACGAGCTCCAATATTGCTTCCTCCAACAGGGCAGTGCCGGGGAGCCCCTCTGGGATTACTCACACAATATTACTGCCACTGGTGAGGATGGGGGAAGGAAGGGGAGGCAGGCAGGCACGGGGGAGGGTCTTAGGGTAGCTGCAGATGAGGCTGAGAATAACAACAACAATCATAATGGCAATATTTTAATAATAGTAAAAGTAGTGATAATTGTGTTTTCCAGGTTTATTAACTTTGGGAAGTCTGGTTTATTAACTCTCCTGGCTTATTAACTTTGAGAAGTCTTTGCTCGTCACAGCATATGCCTGAGGCTTGCTGGTGTTTGAGTTCATCAGTCTCAGGCTCTCGAAGAGAAAGAGGGGCACAGGAGAGAGGGGAGGGGGGAGACACGGTGATATTTGAAGTAATTAGAGAGACTTTATTGAAATCAAATGCACAGGCAAGAAATGGTAATTAACTGAGAAGAGGATGCTCTGTTCTCTCTTATCCAAGGACTGTGGGGCTGTCACAGATAATCTTCATCTTGGGGGCACTGGATAGCTTGTGAAAAGGCAGAGTTGGAAAGAATGTATACACACACATAAGTATATATATATGTGTGTGTATATATATATAAATAGTGATCTAAATTAAACAATGAAGGAAAGGAATTATACTATCCTCATCTAGTTATCATTGGTACAGAATACACAAAAGAAAAAATAAAAACATTAGAATGGTTTCATTACAATTTATAGTTCTGTTTCTCCAGTTATTCACTAGTACAGATAATCCAAGAGTAAGTAAGGGGAACAAACTGATTTTACAGGTTTGGGGAGGCCAGATAGAGATCTTTTAATGAGAATTATGGTGAGGAGCAGGATCTTGTTTTGAGACCGGTATCATGATATTGGGAGTAAGAATCTAGGAGGTAGAGTTTGCTTAGGTTTGTTTTAGGGGCTGTGCAGTAGTCTTTGGAGGATTTTAGAGATGATAATGTGGTGGTTGTCTGGGGGCTTAGGAGTGGCAGGGGCTCCCTGGAGAGATGTTTAGCTCACATAAGGAAGACTTTGTAACAGTGCTTTAAACTTGGGGTGAATCTTTGTTATAACATTGGTATAGAAGGCACTCAAGAATTCTTCTTATATTAAACGTTTACTTACCATGTTTCAGCACAAAGAAGAAAGCTGGCTTAACTAAATGACACCGAGATCAAAAGAGCACTGTATTTGGAGTCAGAAAACCTGGGCTTAAGATGCCCTTTGAACCTCAGTTTCTTCATTTGTAAAAATGGGCAAATTATTTCTCTGATAAGGCTGGTATAAAGATCATATGGGATAATGAAATTTGAGTAACACTCTGTAGACTGTAAAGAGCTGTACACCTTTAGGATTAAAAACAATTCATGTTGTTATTAATATTTATTATTTTATTAATCCAAGACTCCATGGTCCTGTAGTTGCAAATATTCCTTTTCTCCCTATATCTCCGGTGGTTTTGCTTTACGTTTGCCCTCCTGGAGCTGGATGATAAAGAGCTGGTCTGTCAACATTGACACAAGGATTGCTCTGGGTCTCGATGTATTCAATCAGTAATTTCACTCGCAGTTTCTTTTGTCAGTGCTTTGAGACTCGTGGCCAAAATGCACTGTGGACCCTCAAAGGCTCTCCTGTATTACAGAGATTTACTTCTAATTAGGAGAGTAGCAAGTTGAGAACTGAGCTCCTCATCAGGGTAGTGCTGCTCTTGGGCTGGTAGAAGGAGGCTTTGACCAGAGCCCTGAGTTCAGCTGCTCACAACTCGAATGTTCAGCCCTAGGTGGGTGTTAGTCTTCTTATGCTGACTAGTCTGTGCCCCTCACGTTCTGCAGGTGGTCTGTCTGAGAAAGCAGGCGCTGCTAAGTAATCATCTCACTTATTCAACGTCCGTTCCACAGTGTGCCATGCATGAGTCTTCTTTTCACCTTTCTCATGGACTGCTATCTGTATTAGGCTATTAGTACAGCTACACATAGAGTAGGAAGTGATGTGGGTTAATTTTGCTGTATCTTTAGAAATGAGATGATAGGTTAACTACAAGCATTTAGTAGACGCTTAACATCCAGTCAAACTTTTGTCTGTTCAGTAAAGTTTTTGTGCTGTAGTTGGGCCCATGGGAGGAACCAAAAGAAACAAGTCAAGGTCTTTGCCTTTGGTATTTTACAATCTAGTACAGGAGAAACAGCACAGATGTGAAAGTATTAACAGTGAAATCAAAACACACAAAAGTGATGGGGTATAAATTAAACACTCAAGGACTTATCACGAAGGAGCAAATAAGTCCTAAAATGGGGTGAAAAGTAGATCAAGGGAGGGGGAAGTTTTCTAGAGTAGGAAAATTTGGATTCAGATATTTAAAAAGGCAGTTTACAGAGATCAGTATTTACCATGTGTGCTGCTAGAAGGTGACTTTACGTCTAGGTATACATTTTATATTGTTACGGTAGTGTTCTTATTTTTAACATGTATAGAAATATTATTACATGAAACCAATAATGTCATGGCAGTGGTATAAAGTTTCTATTTTAAAATGAATCTGTTTAAGTAAAATGAGTGAGTTGATTACAAATGTTAAGTTATAATTTTATGGTGGTGAGACTTTGCAGACACCGCTTTTGTGATATGAAAATTCCTGAAGCTTGGGAAACAGTGGCATAGATTATATTATGACCTTACATAGATTTGGTGCTTTATAATTCATGAAGCATTTCCATATATTTTGTATGGTTAACTGACCTATGTAGTGGGCTGGGCAGATAATATTACTCTGGAGCAAAGCAACATTTTGATACATATATTTATTAATTGAATTTTGACTACTCATTTTACACGCAAAGAAACGAGGCCTGGAGAAGTCAACTTCTCGAGGTAAGACAGTTAGTAAGTAGTGATCTGGAATTACATTCTGGCCCTTTTGATTCTGAGATTTTTTCCATGGTAGGGGAGTAAGGGAGGTATTCCAGGTGAAGAGAACAACATTTGAGGAAATAGAGTTTGGAATCAGCAAATTGTGTTCTGATCTAAGGGACACAGCATTGGTGTACTGAATTAGGACATGATGAAAAATGAATGGAAAAGTCAGAAAAGACAAGGATAGGAATAATTGAAGAAGTGTTTTCAAAGTCTAGGTGTTAGGGAACCATGGTGGGTTATTTTCTTCTGTTTGTTGAGATAAAAGTCATATAACATAAAATTCACCATTTTAGCCACTGTAAAGAGTATAATTCAGTGGCTTTTAGTACATTCACAATTTTGTGCAACCATCACCACTATCTAATTCCAGAATATTTCTATCATCCCTGAAAGAAACTCTGTGCCCATTAAGCAGACAGACTCTTTTCTTCATTTACCTCAGCCCCTACTTGGTTTTCTATCATTATAAATTTGCCTATTCTGGATATTTCATATAAAATAAATCATACAATATGTGGCCTTTTATGTCTGGCTTCTCTCACTTAGCATAAGCTTTTTGAGGTTCATCCATGCTGGAGCATGTATCAGTACTACGTTACTTTTTATGGATAAGTAATATTCCACTGTATATATACACCACATTTTGTATATCATTCATTTGGTAGAAATTTGGATTGTTTCTGCCTTTTGACTGTTATGAATCAACGCTGCTATGAACATTTTGTACAAGCTTTGTTTGAATACCTATTTTCAGTTCTCTTGGGCCCGTGTGTAGGTGTGGAATTGCTTGGTCACATGGCAATTCTATGTTTAACTTTTTGAGGAACTGTCAAACTGTTTTCCACAGCAGCTGTACCATTTTTCTTCCCACCAGCAATATATGAGGGTTCCAATTTCTCCGTATCCTCACCAACACTCATTATTTTTCATTTTTGTATTATGGCCATCCTAGTAGGTATAAATGGTATCTCATTCTGGTTTTGATTTGCATTTCCCTAAAGACTAATGATGTTGAGCATCTTTTCATATGTTTATTGGCCATTTGTATGCTATTTTTGGAAAAGTGTCTATTCACGTCCTTTGCCCATTTTAAAGTTGTGTTTGTCTTTTTGTTGTTGAATTATTTAGCACTCTTTATATATTCTGGATATTAGACTCTTATATCTGATTTGCAAATATTTTCTCCCATTTGGCAGGTTGCACTCTTTATATATCCTAGATACTAGACCTTCATATGTTATATGATTTGCAAATATTTTCTTCTATTCTGTGGGTTGTCTTTTCATTTTCTTGATTGTGTCTTTTGATGCACAAAAGTTTTCAATTTTGGTAAAGTCAAATGATTTATTTTTTCTTTTGTTGATTGTGCTTTTGTTGTTATATCCAAGAAGCTATTGCCAAGCCATAAAAATTTATCCCTATATTTTCTGGTAACAGTTTTATAGTTTTTGTCCTTACAATTAGGTCTTTGGTTCATTTTGTGTTGATGTTTTATATGGTGTGAGGTAAGGCATGGTGGGTTCTTGACCATAGAAATTATTTGATGGAAGTATTAGGAAGATTATTCTGGCAGTTATGTTTAGAGTGAAACAGAAAAACTGGGAGAAAAACAAGAAAGCTATTGCAGAGGGGAGAGGAATCAAAACATATATTTTTTTTAGTAGTGATTTTATTGAGATATAATTGACATGCCATAAAATTCACTCTTTTGAAGTGAATTGTACAACTCAGTGGTTTTTTAGTATGTTCATGGAGTTGTGCAATTATCACCCCTATTTTCACTATCATTTTAGAACACTGTCATCACCCTCCAAAGAAACTCTGTATTCATTACCAGTAACTACCTATCCATAACTCCTTAGCTCTTGGCAACCATTAGTCTACTTTCTGTTTCTGTGGATTTGCCTATTGTGGACATTTCACATAAATGAAATCATACAGCATGGGGTCTTTTTTATTTGACTTCTTTTACTTAGCATAATGTTTTTAGGGTTCATCCATGTGTAGCGTGTATCAGTACTGCATTCGTTTTAATGGATGAGTAATATTTGGTTATATGGATGTACCACATTTTATTTATCATTCAGCTGTTGATAGATATTTGGGTTGTTTTAGCTTTTTTTTGGCTACTATGAGTAATGCTACTATAAACATTTATGTAGAAGTTTTAGTATGGACATAATACTAAATAGTTTAGCTTTTGTGTAATACTGCATAGCATTTTGTCATTGTTTTCTACCTTTATCTTTTTTTACAATGTATCTGACTTATCCCATGGAATTACTATTGAGGCAGCTAAAATTACTGGCTTCCTTTTTAGATGGATGGCCTTATCTCTAGGCAATACTCCTAGCATCCCAGACAAGCTGGGTTACTTGTGATGACAATCCTATTTAGAAAGATATGCAATGAGCAAGACCAGGCAAATATTAATATTTCACAGGGTACACATTTGATCTTAGGGATGCCTCTGGAGTTTCTGCTGAATGTATGAATGTCTCTTTTAGGTTTGAGATGACTCTGTGGAGCCCCCTACTAGAGTACTGGTCTGCCCTTGAGAAGACCCTTATGGCCAGTGACCAAAGCTTAATGCACACAGTCTCTTCTTTTCTCTCATTCTTCCTTCTGCCTTGCAGAATATCCTTCAAGACTCCCATCCTGACTCTTAATTTTTAGGGGAAAAACACATTTCAGTCTCTATATTTAATTTGTGCTTAGTGTCTTAGCTAACAATCACATTGGGGTGGGCTCAAGACCTCAGCAAACCAAAGACATTGACCTCTTTGTGGCATGCTCTCTATGGTGTGGGTGTTAGCCATCCTCACTGTATTCAGCACTTCTTGGGTTGAAGAGTCCAGGTTATGAGATAGTTATCAGTAGTACTGCCTTTTAACTTAATGTCAGCAGGTAGAAAACCAAAGGACAAAAGACATGAACAGATACTTATCAAAAGATCTCAACTTTCTACTCCAATTTTCTTAAGTGTTTATAAAGAAGTTTCTAGCATTTATAAAAGAAGCATTTTTACTTCTGTACTAGGGAGAAAACAAATGTTCCATACTACCCTATAAAGAAAAAAAATCTAGGTGGAGGTAGAGGTTGTACTGTCTTAGTGGTTGTTACGCAGAAATATAACCC
This sequence comes from Papio anubis, assembly GCF_008728515.1. Taxonomy (NCBI): domain Eukaryota; kingdom Metazoa; phylum Chordata; class Mammalia; order Primates; family Cercopithecidae; genus Papio; species Papio anubis. The sequence continues at coordinate 195,694,394 of NC_044976.1, forward strand.
CGAAAAAGCTGGTGGCCCATGTGATTGAGAGTTACCATGTTGTAATGGTCAGAGACGCTGAATTACAAGGTAAGTAAATGCTTAGTAGAGAACATTTGGAAAATATTAAAAATATAAAGAAATGAAAATAATCTATGATCCCACTATTTACAGATTACTTTCTTAGTATTTTGGTGTATTTCTTTCTAGTATTTTCCCCTCCCCCATTATTCATGTGTGTTTTTGTGTGTCTGCCAGTCTGTCTGCCTTTTGCCTATTCATATGATATGTACAGTCTTATAACCATCTATTTTCATTTCACATTATATTGTTAATGTTTTCCCATGTCATTAGTTTTTGAGAGTATGGTTTTAATGTTATGAAACTCAAGTCATAGAATGATTTGTTCTATTTATGATGTTACTAACACTTAGGTGGCCTTCCTGATAATATGTATTTTATTATATCTTGGATTATTTTCTTAGATTACTGGAGGGAGGATTATAGCCGAAAGCATATTAACATGTTTAAAGGTTTGATTTCTCTATTTTAAATTTTGTTTGTTACTAGCAACATAGAAATGTTTTTAGTTTTTATATATTGTCTTGTGTCTCTATACTTTACTAAATCTATTGTAAGCCTTTCCTTTATTCTCTTGGTTTTATTCATTTGCAAATCATAACTATTTTATCTTTTTCTTTCCAACAGTTGTATCTCTACGTGTTTATCTGTTTTTTAAGACAGAACTTCTTAAGTATTTAAATAGTAGAGGTAATATGGAGCATTCTTGTCTCTCTCCTGGATTTAAAGGAAAATGAATGTCTTTCAACTGATTAAAGTATAATGTTGGCTGTGTGTTTAAGATTGCCATTCTTTATCATGTTAAGGAATGTCTAGTTCCTACTAAGAAGTTGGGGTGTGTGTGTGTGTGTGTGTGTGTGTGTGTGTGAGAGAGAGAGAGAGAGAGAGAGAGAGAAGAGATCTCAGCTGAAATACTTTCAGCTTCAGATAACAGAAAACATAATTAACCCGGGCTTAACCGGGAGGGAAGTTTGTTTCTTCCACATTACAAAATATCTGAGGATAGGCAGTACAGAGATGGTATGGTGGCTCATCGATGCCATCGGCAATCCAGGCCCTTTCTATTTTTTTCCTTTCCATCTCTTTAGCGCATAGGTCTTTATTCTCAGGGCTACAGGAAGACTGTGCAGCTGCAGTTTTGTAATCACATTCCGGGCAAGAAGAGTGTAGGGCCGAAAGGTGAAGGGTAAAAGGCCAAAGAATCACACTAGCTGGGTCTTGTCTCCTTTAAAAAGCTGTCTTGGAAGCCACCCAGGGGCTTTCACTTACATCTCATTGAGTCAAATGGGCAGCTCTTAACAGTAAAATTGTCTGGGAGGAGGGGCCTGAGGATGTGAGCTGAGTTAACGAATCCATAGCATCTACCACAGCTTACAAGCAAATGGCTTGGAGTCTTCAGAGAAAAAAAAAATTATATAATGCCTTAACAAATTCTCTGAACCTGAAGCCAGCAGATTTTGTTTGAATTCTGACTTCTCTTTTGACCCTCTGCCAGCATGAACAAGTCACCTCTCCGTCCTTTGGCTGATATCTGTCTCAGCTACCTGGGAGCATGCTTGTGGAGTGCAGATAAAGTCAAATCCTGGAAGGACTCCGATTTTCATTTCTTTTTTGCATTAGGATAATTTGTTTTTGGTTAATTAGTAAACTGCTCTTTCCTCATGATTTTTATGGTGTTATTATTAAATTACTTTTGCCTGAATAGAACTGTAAGGTAAACAGGATACCAAAAAAGGTAACATGGACAGCTGTCAGCAACAGGAATTATTTCTTTATAAAAGGGGAAAAGAAAGTGCTAAGAGAAAAAGTCAGAAAGTTGCCTCAGCCTCTCTCCAACCAGGGGCAGAAGGAAGATAGAATGTGTAGCGAAGTGATTCAGTGCTATTCCTCAGTCAGCTTTGCTTTCCTTCCCTGCCTTGGGGCATGAGAAGTGCCGTGCTCTGAAGTTTTGTTTAGAAAAACACTCTGAATCATGTTGCTTTTGTGGCAACTATTAATTGCTTCCTGAATTTATACAGCATAAATAAAATAGGTTGCCAGGGAATGAATTACGCAGTGGATAAATGGTGGGTCATTAATGTAGCGTTGACCCTGAACCCAGAGGATGACGTGAGATCCGTGAGAGCTCTCAAGAAATTTACCAGAACCCATTTCAACTGGAGGTGATGTGTTTTAAATCCCCCTGTAATGCAATGAGGGGAATCAAATTAGATAATAGTTTGCAGAAATCTTCTGGGCCTGGAGCCCCACTCAGAAGGATTTTGTCCTCTTCTATTATTAGGCTTCACATTTAGGGGCTGGACCCGTGTCCCAGTGGTTCCCAGAATGGCTTTATTTTTTCCCCTTGTGGTGAGAGCCTGGGCTGACACATCTGAAATGCTTGGTGCATGCATGCTCTGTGCCTCTACTTTTTAATACTGTAGTTATTTTGTATTAATATGTACATTTCAATTTCGCCTTATTCTGAAGTCCAAGATCCTAACTAATACAAAGAGAAGGGTAAATCCAGAATGCAATTTATTCATCCTGCTGTCTCCTTTATAACTTTCCCTGTAAAAATATTCAGGTATTTCCCACGTATCCCGCAGTTGGAATCATTGGAGCATGTGTATTAATTGTATCTATGGATAGTTGCATTTCTATGGGATTAAAAATAAGCTAGACTTGGAACTATTGGGGTTTCACCTCTCTACTCTCCTTGTTCTGAGTGGGTTCCACGAATTCAGAGCACCCCTCAAATAAGCAGAGTAATGAACATGGGCTGAGGGCTCACTGTGTATGATGCACATGCTGGATATTGTGGTGATGATGGAGGGGATTCAGAAACATATGAAGGAGAGTTCACTTTCTTCTCAAGCCATTTACAAGTATCAATTCTGTAAATAATCCTATCAGGCTATTTTTTTTTGGAGTGTTTTCTTTTTCCTTCTAGGTTTTCTAAACTCATTCTCACTGAACCAGATCCTGATCAGAAATGTACATGTCTCAAAAGGAAGGGAAGCCTCCATCCTGTTTAGGGAGGCAGCTTTGCTCGGGTCCGAGTGCCCTGTGGGATCCGGGTGGGGAGGTGTTGCCGCAACAGGGCTGCTGGGCTTCTCTCCAACTCCTCCTCATTTGCCATTTTTCTCTTGTGCTGTAAAAGTACAAGTACATCTGCCTCCATGGCCAGCCTCCTGTGTGTAATTCAGATGCCCCTAAGAAACTGCCTGCATGTGGACGAAAATGAGGGCATGTTAACCTTAAAGATTTCTTCTCTGGCTCCAGCCATCTCCCCCACCAAGTACTTGTGTGTGTGTCCCTGTACCAGCCTGGAAGCCCCAGTTTTTCCTGCCCAGCACCTCCCTGCGGTATTCTCTGCCGGTGAAACAGCTTGAGGGAGTCATAGGCTCTACTGCCAAGGGTGCCCACCATGAAGTTGCTAGTGTAGGGATCAAGAGGCAGGTGGTATCAGTGCTCCCAGGACCTCCAGCCCTCAAAGTGACCGTGGTACTGATTCCATAGGCAGCTGGGCGTTATGCTGTGTCCGTGGGCCTTGAAGCAGCAACGCTGCGCTCCCAGGCCTCTCCACTCTGCCCTCCCCATCTCCCCGTGGTAAGGTCTCAGCTTGTGCTCATGGGGCTGGGAAGGGGACAGATGCTGCCCAGTGTCCGCCTGTCTCTCCTTCATGCCTGTGTGTGCTCTGTCTCACGCAACATACACATGCAAACGCTGCACATACACAAGACAGAATGTCACCAAGGCAGCTACCCAACCAAGAAAGAAAAACCTTCCTCCTTCTGTCAAAAAATAAAATGTCCCCTGCACACCAAGTCCCATGGACATACTGTGGGTGAGGGGGTGTCTATGCACCCATCGCCTGACCTTGACTCTGGCACTCTATTATGAGAGATGTCCAGTAGGTCCTTACTTGACCAGTGCACATCCACCTCCCATGACAGGATCTGAAATACTACCAGAGAGAAGCCCTTTGGGTGTTTAAGATTTCCAATTTTCAGAACGCCTGATTTAAAATCAATACTGCTGAGAGAGGTGCTCCTTGAATGTTTTTGCAGGCAGCACCCTTGTGAGGATCAACTCTTAGCTGCTGAAGTCAAGGTTCTAGGAGAGAGGCAGAGGTATTTGGTGCATCACGTGTGTCAGGAGTGGATGGGACTCTCTGAAACCGCATGGTGCCTCCTTGATGGTTTTGAGGTTTTTCCTGGGGGTAGAGGGTGCCAGATCTCAAGGCTGTCAGACACAGTGTGGGATTGTGGAACGCTGTGTTGTACTTCAGCCTAACAAGGAGTCAGGGTGACAAGGATTTAGTTTTACAGTGTTGGATTAAGGACCAAATACAAGATGACTTGGATAATTTCCACTTTGCTGGCTCCTTAGCTACAAGTAATTTATTCTAACCTTCTTCCATAATGCCAATTACAGCTGTTAGCACATACTTCAAAGCCAGTATTCAAAGTACAAAGCTATAGTTAAGATTTCTGAAGTTCCTCTGCTGATGTCCTGGGCCTGGGGGGCTTTAAACCAAGGTTGGAATGGGTAGAGATGAAAGGAAGTAGGGCTTTTCCTGAATATTCTTTGGTTAGTGTGGATGTTGGGAGAGGGGAGTTTAGGAAGGTGGCTGGAATCAACCCAAAGGAGGGAGTGCCCAGAGGGGAGTTGTAGATATGGTTTGTGGGGACATCCCCTTCATAAACATAAAAGTTGTGACTTACTAGAGTCTTTTACTAAACAGGGAGGGGTAGAGAACAGAATGAAAGGGAAAGATGAAGATAGAGAACAGCCCTAATAAGAGAATTAATTGATAAGACATGCCTTGCCGAACATGTCAAGAGAGACAAACAGTGCAACTCCAGACTGTCCTGTCTTGTGTAGGTATCTGACCAGTAACCTAACCTAGGGGCTGGGAAGCAGGAGAAGGAACTAGGTCACCAGTCTAGCAGGAGCCTCTGGGGTGTTGGTGTTCAGGGCTTCTGCCTGGGATGAAGTGGGGCTGCCTGTGATTGCTGTGCTCCAACTGATACCAAGTGGAATCCATCCACCACTATAGTTATGCCCTCATTACTCAGATAATTCTAACAATTATTGGGTGCTTAGTATGAGTAAAGACAACATGCTGGCTACTGTAGAAAACAGAAACTGCCAGTTTTGCTTAAAGGGAGAAGATGCTGGACCCTAGAAATCTTGTGGGTGTGGAGACCATAAACATCTGTGTTCTCTCTTGGTTCAAGCCCTGAGAGACTAAAAAAAGAGAAAAGAGATGGGATCTACAGAATGAGAGTTAATTAAAAAAAAAAAAAGATATTGGAAGAAATTACAGTTTTGAAAAGCTAGAGAAAAAACTAGAAGAAACAAAATGAAGAAAGAAAAAGCTAAGACCTAAAGAAGGAAAAAGGTCAATAAGATGGGGGACCAGCTAGAAAGGGGACTGATCTCACATTAGAGCTACTGCACCCTGTTTCCTGTCAGATCTTAAAGGCAGAAAAGGGTGACTTGCAAAAATGCTACCACTGACCTGGGGCACCCTGCACTTAAGATGCAAATGTAAAAGCGAAGTTGCTTGAGTCCTTTTTGAAGCATCTGGGATGCTGCATTCATAAAGGTTGGTTCCAAGAGGATAGTGGGATGTTCTTAGGCCCCTTTGCCATGCTCTCTGCTTTGTTCTGGAGCTCAGATGTTGCACTTGTGGTGACTGTCCTTAGGCTACTCCCCTCCCCCCACCCCCACCTGCTGCCACCCTCAGGCATGTTCCGTACAAATGACTGAGACAGCAGTTATTTCTCAAGGAGGTGTGAGCTTGTGGAGATATTTGCTTAGGGAGCTGGCTTGATTGCCTCTCTCTGTTTGTTGTTAACACTCCTTTCCATTGCTGTGGGGTGAGGGCTGCCCCTGCCATCTCTAGCATAACCACTCACTGCCTTCATTACCTCAGCTACCTAGCTTAGCCATGATTTCTGAAAGCAGTTTGGGAAATGTCAGCCAAGGGGTACCTCCTGCAATGCTGTTTTCTGTTGTTGTTGTTATCTGCAGGGATAAGTGAGAAAATGTTGAGATTTTCTGAAGAGGGCTTTTCCAGTTTTCTTAAAAATACCTTAGCTTTCATGTATACTCCTATGAGACTGGCTTGCATGCCTGCCTCAGTGAACTCATCTGTCCTCTGGCTTCTCTTGGTTTGACCAGCAAGAGGCCCTGGCAGAAGAGCTGAAGGCAGAAGGGAAATGAGCTGGGAATTTATTCCCCCAGCTTGTTCGTGGGTTCTGGTAACTGCTCCCTTCAGGCCTAGGGCTGGCAATAGCTCCCTGAAGTTTCCAGCCTGGGATTCCATACCATTTTTTGTTGCTTTCCTTAAGCCCTGCCCACACCTTTAAAAAACTCTTCTCTATTACTCAACCCTGACCCCCATAACAACAACAACAACAACAAAAAAAAAAAAAAAAAAGAAGAGGAAGGTATGTGTGACTACATATGAAGAAGTTGGTTGATCATTTTAAAGAACGGTTCATGACATAAGGCAGATTTTGCCTTGTTCTAAATGAAATAACAGAATGCTTCTTCTAAATGAAATATCAGGTAAGGAGTGGAGGAGATGGGTGTCTAGGGTTTAGGATATGTGTTTCTATGATATGGATCAGATCAGCTAGGCCGTTAAGCTGGAATGAAGGGCAGCTCTTGGTTTAATCATCTGCTGTTCCCTCTTGAAATTATTTATACTTTTATATGTAATTCTTAATTTTTCAACATGGAACCCTGCATTTTCACTTCGACACTGGGTCCCATAAATTATGCTGATCCTGCTGGGATGAACTTACCTGTGGATTCTAGATTGTTTCTGATTGGCATAAGTTGAGCATGACTAACCCTCAGTCAATGATGAGGATATAAGGCCATTAGACAAGAATGCCACTTCTTCAAAGGACTTTTTTTTCCCTCTGATATTCAGTCTCTTTGTGTGAGCTAGAGAGGTATAATTGAAAAGGATAATTCCTTTATATTTGGTTCCGTTCCATTTTCTTCCATCGAAGTCCAAATATAAATCCCTGTCATTCATTGGCACATAACAAACCAAGCCAAAAGTTAGCAACTGGAAATAACAACCACCATTTACTTTGCTAATTAATCTGCAGTAGGGTAGGGCTCAGCAAGGATGGTTTGTTGCTGTTTGGTATGGTGTCTGCTGTGGGTGGACCAGCTGGGGATGGAAGATCTGTTTCCAGGATGGCTGACACATGTGGCCATTAAGTTGGTCCTGGCTCTTGCCTGGGAGCTTGGCTGGGGATGTTGGCTTGGGGATCTTATTTCCTTTCCATTTGAGCCTCTACATAGAGTTGCCTGGGCTTCCTTACAGCATAGTGGCTGGATTCCAAGCATGAATGATCCGAGAGACAGGAAGTGGAACTTACCAGTCTTTTAAAACCTGGGCTGGGAAACTGGCACAGTGTAACTTCCACTGTCATAGAGCCCATCTAGACTCATGGTGGGTGAAATGGTCCCAATTCTTGGTGGGAAGAGAGTCAAATAATTTATAAATAGATGTCTTTAATTTGGATAAGCATACTTGTTTTATGTATGAAAAAAACTAAAAGTAGCAGCACAATGAAATTTTCTCAGAGCAACAGCAAATAGGGCCAGAGCTGGACTTAGAGCTCATAAGCTCCTGATTTCCCAGCTGTACTGTGCCTATCATACCATACTGCTCTTTTGCTAATCTAATATACAGCAATAACTCTTCCTTGTCCTCATGGCCCTGGTTTTCAACCTCAAAACCCATTAGAATAATAATAAGGGAGAAATTCCAGTACTTTTTTAGAACTGCTAAAATAGAGTCCAGGCATTTGAAAACAAAGGAAAACATCCAAACCATTAAAAGAAGAAGCAATTATCATTTGTCAGAGTTGAATAAAGAATATGAGGATATAACAGTACATGGTTGCCTCTTGCTCCTCTAGAGGCAGAGTGGGTAGCTCAGGACCATCTGCTAGAATGGCCATGGTGGCACAAGGAGTTCTGTTTTGGGTCATTGCAAAGCTGCGAGTTAAGACTGAAGGCTTTTGAGGAGCTCTCAGCCATCATGAAGGGCACATCACACACCAGTGCCCTCTGAAATGCTCTGAGGGAATTGGGCCTTATGGTAAAAATTGGCCCCATCATCCTTCAAAGATCTTGAATGCTTTTGTGCAGGGGAAGCCTGAAGAGCTTGCTTTTCCAGGAGCCTCTGGGGCAAGCAAACCCAGGCCTTTGTCTCTCAAAGCTGGGTCTACAGTTTAGAGCTTGCCCAACTCAGGGTGGCATCCCTTAACCTTTGATGACAATTCTGGGAAAGAGGCTGTTGGTCTTCAAAGTTTGGAGTGTGTGGCCCTTGGTGTGGTATGCCTATCTTCAGGCATGTCCATGCAGTAGCTTCAGGGGCATGAGGGTGTTAAGAGCCAGCCAGTGGGCTGGGCCTCCACAGTTGACAGCCTGCGGTTCTGAGGGGCAGGCTGCTCCTGTTGTGTTATCCCTTCAGTGGAGATAGAATAGGCTTGGGAACTTCTGATGATTTCAGAATCCAGTTGAGAGGAGGCTTCTTGTCACACAAACCCACATGAAGCTGGGAATGTGGTCCGAGGATGGCTCGGCCTGAGATTCTTTTTATAGATGGGAGATCATTTTTCATATAATTAGGAACTTCCAATAAAGTATTTATCACTTCAACCCTTTGGGCCCATCATTTTGAAAATCTCTGATGAATACTGCAGTTTATTCTGACCACTCCAATTCCAGTCAGGCATTTCTAGGGAAGAGCAAGGGGCCCTGGCAGAAGAAAAAATGTAAATCCTGTTGATTGAAATACTTAGTTCTTGGGATTCCATTACATCTGCGGATGAGATTCCAGATAAGTCTTAAACTTCTTGAATGTTAGAACTAAAAGAAGTGAGAAAGTCAAAATAGAAATAGACTCTCAGATCTGGGGGACATTACGGGAAATATTGTCATAATGGTAACTTTTGTATATAAAGTTCTTTCATTGTCCTGTGGATGATCACATGTATCCAAGATTTTTAGGGGAATCATAATCAAATACAATATACTTTCTCAAATCTTTGTCCGCATCGCATTCTTTCTGTAATGCAAATGCCTGAGCAATGCAGATAAAAGCAGAGTTGAGCTCTCCTCACTTGTGGTTCGACATTTCAGTGGTAATTACTTTCCAGCAGCCCTCAGTACCCACACCTCAAATAAACTAGGATCATTCACTAACATGAAGCAATGCCCAAAATACAGGAGTGTGGAGAAGGAAATGGGGAGAATAACAGTGCCTGGGCAACATCTGCATCTCCACCCCACTGGATGCATGAGCCTTCTGTTGGTTGCTCATACTGCACAGACAGCCAGATTGGCTTGGCTTCTAGTTTTGTCAGGGGGTATAATGATGGCTAGCTATGCATGATAACTCACTTTTACTTACTGTTCTATCTTCAGTGACCTGTGGCTTTTGATAGTGGCAGCTTTGAGTTTATAATACTATTCCTGATGAGTTTCTATTAAGAACACAAAACAGGCAAAGAAGGTGCTTTTTTATCACCTTACCCTGTTCATTTATTTCATCATTGGAAGCCTGTCAAATCTTCCTGCATGGTAAGAGTTTGGAGGGAAAGTACAGAAAGTTAGGAAGGTGGAAAGAGACCAAATCTGGGTTAGAGAGGAAGTATCATTGTCACTCATCAGTAATGAAGAATTCAAATTCATACTGCATAGAGCTGGGAAGAATTTTGTTGGGATGTCAAATGTCCCTACCTTTATGAAACTATCAAGCCACTGTGGTGGACAAGAATTCAGAGAGCCTGAAACTCTGTGAAATGAAGCAGAGAGCTATGCCCTTTAGTTATAATACTGGGATTCAAATTATGACTGCCACTTACTGGCAGGAGGGCATGGGACAACAAAGCTGAGGCTTTTGTTCATCTGTAAAATGAGGAGAATATTTGTGCCATAAGATGGTTGTGAATATCTAATGAGACAGCTTTGAGGACATGACTGTTCAGGGTAAGTGGATGAGCATTTTTCTCATTTTTATTTTTTCTCGTGAAGGCCATGGGATGGAATACATCCTCTCTCTGGCACCTTACAATGTGGTGACTGTAGTAGAGGTTGCAATGCTGTGATTTGGCTTGCCAAGACCAGCTTACCAACAAGCTTTCAGTTCCAGACACAAAGGTCATGGGGAAGGTGGGTGGTTCACTGGTCTTCTTGAGCATCCAGCAATGTCTGGTCCCAGTGGTTTCTGCATTCCTTTTTGGAGAGGCTGCTGAGAGCCATGTGGGGAGTACAAATTACCCCAATAATCTATAGCACAAGCTGAACCTACAGGAAGGATTGGGTGGATCTTGGCTGGAGATGGTGGGAGGGGCTTCCTCAAGGAAAAGAAGAAGAAGCCACTATGTAGACAGTTGCTGCTGTTGTTGGCTTTGAGGCAGAAGGCCTAGGGGAAGGTCACAGGGTGCCCTTGCATCTCTGGCAGAGGGTAACAAATGAGCTGACAGTCTGCCCTCCAGCCCCCCACCAGGACTTCCTCAGTTTTGCCACTGGGGGCTCTTGCTAGGCAGAGGTGCCTTCCCTGCCAGGTTTTTGTTATTAAAGTTGATCCCATGTATCAGAAAATGGAAAGCAAGCCTTGGAAATCAGCATCCAAGTGGGATTCCAAGCTCTCCGTAGCAGCGTGTGCCAAGGGCTGGGGGTGGGGAGCGTGCAGCAAGCTCTTCGCTCAGCATCCAGGAGCGAGCCCTCGGCATCATTCACTCTGTCAGGGTATCTCGGTGGTAATCACTTCCAAATGGCGGCAGGGCGGGGAGGGGGCTCCCCTCCAATCACCCAAGGAATGTCTTGACTCAGGACGGAAAGGGAGGTTTTCCATAAGCATCTCTTCTTTCCAAAGGGGACTGGAGATAGAATACGAGACACCCATGAGCCTTTGTTAGCATCATCTATAATAATATTCAGGTCATCAAAACAGAGGGAGAAGGACCAATAATCCAGGGTTGTGTCAGGTCCCATTGGCTAACTTGGGATGTGCTTTCAAGATGAGTGGATCACCCCTCCAGATGACACATGACTTCTCAAGCGTCTTCTGAGGCAGAGACTGTGAGTGGATGCACTGGCACAGATTCTGTCTCTAAATTAATAGGCACAGGAAAAGTCCCTCATTACACTCACATAGACCCAAGCTGTGGAATGTAGTGCAAGGGAATAAAAGGTCACAAGTCCAGGGGACCAATCAAGTCACTTAATCTTTCAGAGCCTCAATTTTCTTACCTGTAAATTGGGGATTATAATGTCTGTTGCATAGAATCTTTGTGAGGACTAAATGATACAACTTTGAGAAAGCGTGAATCACCAAGTGCTCGGTATTGTTTTAAAAAATTATATTACAGAGATTCAATGTCTTTCCTGTTGTTTTACCGTAGGGACTTTGCTTTCTTCTGTTCTTAGCAGACACTTTGCAGAATCACGGAATGACATACACATTGTATCTAAAATTTATATAGAGTCTTATTGAATTCAGAATGATTCTGTTTCTTGCTGCAATTCTTACCATTTGCATTTGAGTAACCGGAGTAAGGCTGGTGTGACTTGGCCACCAAGCTTGTATGGAAGGTGTTCTCGGCTCTCCTCCCTGGCATCTGGTTCTCAGAGGGCTAACTATGGTTCCTTGGCATCCAGTGAGTATTCCCCAGTGGTCCGGGGACCAGCCTCCTGTCCTGTGGATACGTTGAATACATCAGTGTATCTCTTTCAGACTTGGACTAATAATTTCCTTATGAAAATACTGACTGATTTTTCCTCAAAACTATGTCTTTAATGTGTGATTCCTTCCCTTCCTTTTTTCTTCTTATGTTGTCAAGCAGGTTGCAGAAGCCCTTCTCTGGCTGCTTGACTTCCTGAAGTTGTTCCGTGACTCAACATTTATGGAACCAAGGAGGAAGGGGGAGGAGCATTTGTAGTCATGGTTAGTGGCCTTCACACAGTCTTTTAAAAAATAAAGTTAAAATTTAAAATGTGTTGTTGTTCAGGAACTATTTTTCATTTAAATTCTGAGTCCAAATGCCAGTCTAAATACAGATGGTCAAATGACGGTCATGCTAATAACTCATTGTACTTCTCCTTGGTCCTTCTACCTGTGGTCCAGGCTCCTAAGGATGTAAATTCCCTGGAGGTATGTGCAGAATGCCAGGACCAGCTGAGGTGGGTAGGGGTTAGTTGCAAGCTCAGATGGATCTGTTGTAAGGGTATTGAGGGTTGGAGGTTATGGGGGTGAATCTACTAGAATCTCAGCACATATGTATAGCATGTATGCACTGCACACCTCCCAGAATCCCTTCTGGGCATAGCATAACCTTGGGGAGGGGATCCAGATGCTCTTTTTCATTCTGCCTGTGGCACAGGCACAGGCCCATTTGCAACTAAGAACTACCCCAAGTTGTACTGTGGCCTTGGGCTTACTCAAACTGGCTCATTTTTTTCCACCTATCTGGCACCTTGGCTATCTAGAATGCTTGTGGAATGTCACCAACCATGTTTTCTGGATAGCAAATATTCATAAGTTTTAAGCCTTTCTGGAGCAGGATGTGGTAAGGTTTGAGGGACAGAACTGTGAAGGCCAACGATGTAATATAGAGTGATTCACACTAAAGTTATATTTGCGCTCCCACTCTCTTTGTCTCTTGCTCCCTTTATCTTTCCTCTCACTTTCTTCCCACTTCCAGAGCTGTGCCCTGGCAATCCTTCCTGTGTTGGTCAGCACAAAGAGTTTCCTGCCATTTGTTTCACTGTCATTTCTGGAACAAGAAGGGAAGTTTGGCCTGCTTTGCCTGCACTGCCTGATTCCCTTGCATGAAGCCACAGGGAATTCTCATTACCACTGCCCATATGCACAGACGCAGCATCTGTCTTCTGCCTGAGAGGACATGGGGAGAGTTGCTGCCAGCAGCTCAGGCTGAGCCCCTCTCCTGCTGACCGCTTCACTCTGTGTGCTGCCTGGGCAGAGGGAGGCGGAGGAGGGTGGTATGGCACACACAGCTTCCAACAAGGACTGGAGTGGAAATCCTGCTGATGGTGGGAAGTCAGGCAGAGGCAGCCAAACCACTAGCCATCTCATCTCTGGGAGGTACCGGGCACTGTGTATTTTGGATATATTGTGGTGTGAGAGCCACCAACAGGCTGTTGGGGATATTCAGAGCCCATCCTGTGCTGACTGCATTTGGGAAGGAGCCATCACTGTGTGACACAGGAAGATAGAGAAAGAGCAAGCTAGCAATCAAGTTGAGCTTTTCTAAGAGTGTATGGGTTAGCTATAGCTACAGGAATGTTGCATAACAAAGCATCCTAGAACTACAGACTTGAAAAAGCCAAGCGTTTATTCTCACTCTTTGGTCTCTGGGTGGGCAGGGGCAACAACTTTGTTTCAGGCTGTGGGTCACCTGGACTTACCCAGGCTTCAGAAGGGGTCCAGGTATTGTTCCACATTCTCTTTGGATCAGGAGCCACTTAGATGTGTTCTCATGGAGAATGACAGAAGCCAAACCACACACTCACATTTACTCACATTCCACTGCCCAAACAAGTCATATGGTGAAGCCCAACCTAAGTGGAAGAGGGAAATTTATATCAAAAGGGAGGGGCAAGAGGAGAGTGACTATCTATTAAGTGCTATTAAGGGATAATCTAAAATATCAAAAAGGTTATATATCTACAATTTCCATTAACCTGAGCTCTGGAGACTAGATGAACAGGTGGGAGGAAGAAGGTTGGAGGAGTAAAGGATGTCTGATGGGTAGGTATGAATTTAGTGTGGGGAGAGCTTAGGGATACAGGTCCAGGCAGGAGCTGGGCAATGAGAAAGCTAGCTTTTTCTGTATGCACATCTGGGACATAGTTTTCACAAATGACGTTCATGCTAGTAACGCATTGTATTTGTCCTTGGTCCTTTCACCTGTGGTCTGGGCTCCTATGGATGGAAATTCCCTGAAGGTGTGTGCAGAATGTCAGGACCAGGGCTGTGCTGGTTTTCCATATGCTATGGCTTTTGGTTGGTCACTCCTTGGCTCACTCACCATATCATATCTCGTTGGCCCTAACTCTGGAGTCTTGGTACTTAACCTGCTGTGGTTTTCAAACAACTGTGAATGTGGTCTGTATGCCCCTGAGTGAGACCAATAATAAAGATAAAAAGAAGCCAGATTCAAGTTAGATACTGCCAGTACTTGGGTCAGATTTCTGTATCTCTGTGTTTCTTTGGAGCAACTGATGGATATCCAATTTGACGTTTCTACTGTGGAATGTGCAGTTGGCTAAGCTCTGCCCAGGAGCTGTATCAGGAAAGACTGTGGTTGTAGGGACCCCTCTGCTTCACAATACTTAGCCCCTCTTCTTGCTTTAGCCCTGAGTGGAGAGGTTTATTTTAAGATGCGCTATTTGGCCTATGGGGTCCTTTCACACTTAAGCCTTAAGATTCTCTGCTTGATGTCTTTGTTCCCTCTCATGCTTGCTTTCTAGAACATTCCATCCCAGATAGTGTTATATGTCATAAATTTGTCTCCCTTCATCTCTCTTTCCTCTCCCCTTTGCTCCGTCATAAATTTCTAGTGGAGGGGCCCTTTCTCCAGGATCCTGCCACTGCTGGGTGGCAATATGTGTCAATGAGTCCATCGACCCCATTACCTGGGCAGTGTGCTATTTAGCTAACTTACTGCTATCTGTTGACCAGTCCAACTGCACATGTCTCTCACCTTCCTTTCTGTGTTTCCTTTCACGAGCACCTACTATGTGCTGGGCACATGAGACACACAGACACACACATGCAAAAGAGACAGACACACTCCTTGATCTTGGGGCGGTGGGCACGCACTCTCTAGAGGGCCCAAGAGACAAGGAATAGAGATCCTTATAATGCAAAGTGGTAAGTGTAGAGTGATGAAACAATGTGCAGGTTATAACTGGAGCATGAGATAGATGCACCCAGCTTGCTGTGGGGCAAATGGTGGGGGAAGGTCCATGACAGGTGTCCAGAAGGACATGATGCCTGAGCAGATTTGGCAGACGAGGAGAGGGGAAGTTTTCCAGGCTGATGGAACAATCTGGGTAAAGGCACCAGACAAGGAAGAGGATGCCGGGCACCAGTGAGAAAAAAAGAAGTTCAACATTGCTGGATTATGAAGGTCCAGACAGGGACTAGCAGGTGATGAGGCAGGGAAGGGCAACGAGGGTCAGATCATGGGGGTCCTTGGATATCGTGGAAGGGAATTGGGTTTAGGGATCTTTGAAAAGCTTGAAGCAGGGGAATGACATGGTAAGATTTGCATTGTGTTTATATAACAGCATTAACCATGTGCAGTTAATTCTTAATTATCTGGGTCAAGGGAGTAGAAATAAGTAGAAATGAGCAGACCCAATCATAACTGGTTTTCATCTTTCACTGTATATCCAAACCAGTCCTGCGTGCTCCTGAAGACCAAGTTTAGAAGTGGCATATCTTGGGTGACATGGTCCCCAAACAGAAAATGTGTTGTTTCTATAAATAATTGAGAGAAGGCTGAACTAACTCTCATGGTTATTGAGTTCCTTTTTCTTTCTGAGACTGGACTAAAATCTTGGAGGACAAGATATTTTTGGGGCGGGAGAGGCTAAAGTTTGTATGACACTTGCCTTAAGCCAGGCACATACCATGGGCTTTCTGATCCCATGAGATGGGCTCCATTATTGTTCTCACTTTATAGATGAGGAAACTGAGGCCTGGAGAGGTTAAGTAACTTTCCCAGGGTTACCCTATTAGTAAAGAGTGGAGCCTGGCTTCACCACCTCAGTTCTGATCATCTCCAGAACTAAGGATCAGTAGAACCAGTAGAACTGAGGATTAAACCAATGTGTAATGTAGTGACCACTGTGACCCTTTCCTTTCTCAGGCCCAGGGTTTGTGCACCTTAGATGGAGGGTGTGATAAACTTTGCAATTTAAGAAAACAACAATCTCTGGCCTGGGGTAATCCCACCCATATACCAGACATAATATCTGTGTGGAAGGTATGGAAAGCTTTACGCTCTGTTCCTACTGCTTTAAAGTCCACCCCAGCCTCCACAGCTTGGACTGAGGCTGTTTAGAAAGATAATTGTTAGAGCAGAGGGGTCTTAGAATCCAGCAGGGGGCTGACTCTGGGGGAAGTGGCTTCCTTCCTGGTCTTACCTTGGCCCCTTACATTTCTGTCCAGTACCCGCCTACTTCCCATCATGCTTTGCCTCCCTGGGACCCAGAGGGCTGGTGGTCTGAGTGAAGAATAACTGACTGCAGGCGTAGGTGATGTCTGGAGGAACAAGTCATTGGGCTGCTGAAGCCAAGTCCGTGACCAGCACAATCCCAGGAGGGCCAGCAGTTTGTGGTTACTTGGCCACTCTTCCAGCTGAGGAATGTGCTTCCCCCTTCTCATCTGTCTTGTGCTTTTGTAAATTTTGACGAGGATCAATGAACAACCCAAAGCACCAGAGTGGGTACAAGGTCAGCCAACCACGAAGCATTCCCAGCCCCCAGCACATTGGGAAGAAGTAAGATGCCACTTGTGAGCCATAAAGGAGATGATCACTTTTGTGGATAAATGCAGCAGAAACACCGTGGGCTATGGAACGGTGGAAGCACAGGGAGCTGGTCCCAGATTTACCTTAAGGTTCAGGAGCATCTTGGAGTTCTCTGTTTTGTGTGGTAATTTTGGCACAAAGGGAGTGTTCTCACTAGCTCAACATTCCGAGTTTTGGACCAAGATGCACGAAAATTATACATTATCTTTCTCCTCAAAGCTTGAAAAGTCTTGAGAGTTTCGTTACGATTATTTATACTCTACCCTTCCAAAGAAGATTTGAAGCAATTTACAGTGAAGACAAAGATAATACGATGATTATAAAAAGAATAAAAGAATAACAGCAAAGTAATGAAGGGAGTAGTGTGGAGCAAGAAGTGTTCCAAACAACATAGGCTAAGGGGATCATTTCAGTTGAGCACGTGAAACCTAGTTCTGAGCTTCCTGGAAGCTGGGAGGAAAATCAACTATGCTGAGTTACAGGAGGCTACATTTCTAGCAACTGGTAGCCTCCTCATGCACCTAGAGAGAAAAACCTAGCCCTGGCACTTTTCTCTAAGGAGGAGGAAACATAAGGATGATTGTCCTAGGATCATTGAGCAATTAGACAGCAATAAAAATGACCTTACCAAAAATTCAGTGGTACTGCTGTGTCATTCATCTTCATTATGGCCAGGTGAAGTAAAAGTGATTGTTTAGGCACAGATGTTTTTGATGGATAGAAGTGGAAACTGAGGGCAAGGACATGGATTGTCATTGCAAAGGGTAGTGAATGAGTAAGGGGGAAGATTTTGAACAGAAGCAATGTCAGCATCACCAGCCACATCTCAGAACATTGTCTGCTTTCTTTTCTTCTTTCTTTTCTTTTCTTTTCTTTCTTTTTCTTCCTTTTTTTTTTTTTTTTGATGGAGTCTTGCTTTGTTGCCCAGGCTGGAGTGCAATGGTGTGACCTTGGCTCACTGCAACCTCCACCTCCTGGGCTCAAGCAATTCTCCTGCCTCAGCCACCTGAGTAGCTGGGATTACACGCATGCACCACGATGCCTGGCTAATTTTTGTATTTTTAGTAGAGATGGGGGTTTCGCCATGTTGGCGAGGCTGGTCTCGAACTCCTGACCTCAGGTGATCCACCCCCACCTTGGTCTCCTAATGTTCTGAGATTATAGGTGTGAGCC
Source organism: Papio anubis (assembly GCF_008728515.1). Lineage (NCBI taxonomy): Eukaryota > Metazoa > Chordata > Mammalia > Primates > Cercopithecidae > Papio > Papio anubis. Next base: position 195,712,219 of record NC_044976.1, read on the forward strand.
ACCGCGCCCAACCTCATTCTCTTCTTTCACTAGTACAGAGGGAGGGAAAGCAGAAAAGGGGGTTTGGGAGACTCAGTTTCTTATTGTCTCTGCTGTTTTGAGTGTCTATCTGTGTGAACTTGGGGAAGTCACTTAATTGTGGTTGAGTGAAATTCAGGCCTTGCAGTTTCTTCCTCTGTAAAATGAGAAGGTGAATGATGTTTTGAAGATCGCTTTGTAGTGCAGCATTCTATGAGTTGATATTCCCCCCACCCCCAACCAATAGCTATAAACTTAAGTGGAACCAAGTGAAATAAGTCATCTCACAAGGAAATACTTCACCTTGAAAAAGTAAGTGGCTTTCCAGGGATAAATAACTTGGCAACAGTTTAAAACAAAAGAAAAAGAAAAGAACCAGTTTAATCTGTTCTTTCATTCTTTTTATTCTTGTTCTTGTTTTGTTTTGTTTCTGTGTTCACTATCCTCATTGCTTGATTTTGTTTTCTTTTAAAAGTACATCTTGGAACCTGGCAGTCATTTTTGACACTGGAGGACCATATTTAGCAGAGCATTCTCACCTTTTTGTTTGTTTGTTTTTTTAACACCGAATTTCCTCAGATTGGAAGCTGCCTGTCTGGGTAAACAGGGAGAAGGGCACTTCTTGGAATGGGCATTGAGTAAGCAGGAACGTTAGCTTGGCATGATGCAGTGCATTTCCCAGCTCCTTGTCCTCTGTGTGTGTGATGTTAATAAACATTAGGTCTTACAGAAATCATAATGTGTTATAGTATTATACTGGCAGAGAAGTGTGTGTGTGTGTGTGTGTGTGTTGTCGGGAGTGTAATCTTGGACTCAGGCTAGTTTTGGTGTAAGCCAAATGTTGTGCAGGGATGGAGGGCTCTGGAGTCAGGTATTCAACCATATAGGTGCCAGGTGGGATGAGAGGCAGGTGGGTGTAACACCCAATAGAACCAGAGCAGTGGAAAGTTCACGTGTTAAAGGGGAAGGGATATTAAAATGACCATCAGGGGTTTCCACAGATGGCACAGTGTAGCTGCCCCACGGGTTCTCACCAGGTTTGGAATTGTGTTAAGCCGGTCCTGAGAGTTGGTGGTTTTGTGTCAGCATCATGCATATTTGCACAGTGGGCAGTGAGGAGAATTTTCCTATGATTTCATAAATAAGGAAAGTAGATATCTGGGCTCCATTTCAGTACAGATTGAGCCTACTGCTGTCAAACGCCTGCCCCTCAGATCCTCTAGCCCTTAGATGCAACCTGGAGTTTCTCTACTTTAGCTCCCCAGTGTGCTAAGTCCCTCTGTAATATACCTGGGTTCACAGGCATCCTGGGAATCATGAATGAGGAGAAGCAGGCAGGGTGAAAAGGGGGAAGGCAGAGTTCTCGGCATTTCTACAATATTATATGCAAGTGCTCTGCAAATAAAATGCAAATTAAAACTGAGCGCTCTAGCAGTGAGCAAAGGTGATGCAAATTTGCTTTTAATTTCTCTTCTGTGCAGTTGCAAGCACTGCAAAAGCATCCAGGGAGCTGTCATGGGGAGCAGGGAAGCAGGGAGCCTCAGGGAGGAGCTGAGGCTGTTTTGTGGTCAGTTATGACTTGACCGTTGGTCCTTCTGCTTGATGTATGCATAAAGTGCTGCTCTTCTGAGAACAGCTGATGAGAACCACTTTCACTCTAGAGTTTTCTCTGTAGTAAAAGTAAGGGAGGCTTGGGAGAAAGAAGAGCCCTTAACTTGGGTCAGCTCAAGGTTTTGATGGGAAAGAAGGATGAGTTAGGCATTTTCTTGTGAGTCTGAGCAACTCTGTTGAGGAAAGTCTTGGAAACTGCCCCAATCCAAGTGAACATTAGAGATGAGAAAGCCCTTTCCAGAAAGTTAAGTGGGGAGTTAAGTAAACTGGTCACACATCAGGCCTAAGGTTGTGAGCATATTTTAATTGATGGCAGGCTTTGGTCAGCTCCAAGCTCAAGATGATTTGGCGAATGCTCAGGATGTCAGCTGAGAGTTGTAGGGGTTCTGAGGATTGGACAGGTGAAGGAGTTGGCCTGGGACCACCCGCTGGGGGCATGCTCTGCAAGGTGTCTAGTGAGATCAGAAGCACCATGATACTGACTCTTCCCAAAAGGGTCTGAGAAAGATTCTCCTGACCCAATGGCTCTTATCCCACCCAAGATTCTTGAGCAGCCAGGCCTCGGTGTCAGAAACAGTGACCCCACAGTCACACTGGGTCAAGGCTAGGCTCCAAAGCCAGGCTTAAAATTTCCCTCTCTCGGGGGAGGTCAGGGAGAAAAGAAGGGATTTGGGAGATAAAGTAAGGGATCAGGAAGAACTAACTGCTACCTCTTGCAAGTTGCTAATAGTACAGTATAGTTACTAAAAAAATACTGCTCTCTTTTTTTGAGTGTGCTTCTTGGTTGCCCTGTTATCAGACATACATGCTGAAACTCCAAGAGAGAAATATGTTTTAACATCCCGAAACTGAATTATTAAATGGGATTAACTTGGTGTTGACTTTTCTTCATGGTCGATTTGCAGTATAAACTGGGTTTAAGGCATCTTTTACTAAACCTTCTGGATTTCAGTAGATCGCATTGGATGAGCCATTCATTAAAGATTTCATGCTGATGTTATTTGTTTAGGCTTTGATGCCCTTTTTCTGTTTTCCCTCCCCTTTTGTTCAATAATGATATCTTTCAGGCAGAAAATACCTTCCGTCCTATGGTATTAAGGGCTTTCCAGGATAGAGAGCATGGCCTCATGGCCAGTGTCTAGGCAGGAAATAGAGAACTTAGGTTCCCTGCCTTCCTGATTCCCAAATAGCCATCCAGCTAGGACTGGCTACAAGAATGGAGGGGCGCTGGACTCCTTTAGCTGCTTATTGAAGCCTCAGATTCATTAGAAAGGGAACTTCCCTTTTCATTTTACTCTTAAACACCCAGAGACAAGTAATGGCTTAAATTTATACTGATGTGTAAATGTCCATTACAGCATTCTTGTCAGAGGGCAGATACTGAAGAGAAGAGGAAGAATGGGGCATCTGGGGCTGAGATATACCAGAAGGATGCTGACTTTGTTAAAGTCATGGGTCTGAAACATACTACCCTTGGACAAGTTATTCAGCCTCTCTGAGTTTCATTTTTATCATCTACAAAATGGGAATAATAAAAATATCTCTTGGAGCTGTTGTAGGGTTAAATAAAATTATGATTGAAGACAGCTCAGTATATAATACATGCTCAATATTTGATCTCATCTCACATGCAGACACTGTGTATAGCTGAAATCATACTGTTTGTATCATTTTAATATGTTGCCTTATAAAATAAGCACCTTCTGTAATTCTGCAGTCTTTCACTCATTATCGTTAGTGGCTGTCCAATGTTCTATAGGGTAATTTGCTAAATTTATAATTATTGGTTATTTTAGTTGTTTCTAAAAGTTACAGTCCTTTCTGTAGGCCTTGGAGGCTCCTTTTAAGTTACACCTTGTGTGGGTTCATAACAGAAAATGCCACCTTGGTTTCTTTTGGAACACCGTGACAAGAGATGACCTCAGATGGTGTGGCAGCATTTCACACGGGCCAGCTGCCTTGGCCCTGGCCAGGGGTCAGCTGTCAAAATCCAGAATGGCAGGTAAAATGTCATTCCCAGCCCTTTTGGCCTCGTTAATTGTGTGTTCTTGCACCTGGACCTCCCGACTGCATGTGTCCGGAGCAGCACGTCCTTCTCACCATTTAGAACTGTGTGGCCAATTGTGCTGAATTCCTCCTTTTGTCCCTGATGGCTGCCTCAGCCCCAGGCTGTACTTTCACCCTGATGGTCTGCAAGCCTTTCAGCTGAAAAGTTGCTCTTGAGCCCCCAGAGTCATTTCAGCCTTCAAGTGATGGAGTTTCTCACCGGCAGTAAATCAGCTCTCATCTCCCCAAATAGCTGCATAAAAACCAGTCTGGTCAGAGGGAAGCACACCTGCACTGAGGCACTGGCAGGCTCTAATGAATGGAAGGAGAATCAGTCCTGAGCTTGGATACTTGCACCCAAGGAGGTGCCCCTCTGGTACATTTTAGGTTTCAACTCTTATCTCAAGTTTATTTCTTTCAAGTCCTGTAAGGTTACTTCTTCAAAGAACATCTTGCATTGTCTTTATGCTACATATCTGCTTTCCTGGCTTAGGAAACAAGAATTAACTTTTAATGCAACAGACATTTGAAATGCGTTGTCACATTGAAGCCTCATGGCTTGATGCAGTGGACTGGGTTTTGTTATTTTTATTTTATAAGTGAGGAATCTGAGAGGCTGAATGACTTGCCTGAGTTCCCACAGCTATGAAGCACTGATGCCGATGATGGGGCTCAGTTACACTGACTCCAAAGCTTGGCGGTGGCTCAGAAGAAGAGTGAGCCTTCTTCTCCCTGGGTCACAGGCTTTCCTGGAGGCTGGTCGTGGAGGGTCCCAGAAAGGGTCATTTGGGACACAGACCTGGAAGTAATAATAAAAGCTCGATGTTGGGGTCTGGAGTCTCTTGGGAACCCCTTTCTATTTCTACCAGACTCTAGCCACTATCCCATCCTGATCCCCACTGTCTCCATCCAGAGTGCGGAGGCAGTATAAGACCTTTGCTTGCCATCTCGCTTTTCAGTGTTGAGTGTTCTGCTCCTTAAGTACAAATTGAGGACATCCAGAGACTTTGTTTTAGACTGTTTCAACTTCCACTAAGAGTCCAGACTTCCAGGGTTGTTTTCAGCCCCATGTCTGCCATCTGAGATAAAGGATACAATATTCCTTCCTTTAGAAGCTTTAGAAAATACTAATGCCAAGCCCCTGCCTGGGCCAATTACACCAGGATTTCTAGGAATGTGGCCTGAGCATCTGACTTTTTAAAAGCTCACCTGGTTATTCTCATGTGCTGCTAGGGTAACAGCCTTTATTTTAATTTCTGAAGGAAAGAGATTTCCAGCACCTGGGTGAACACAGGGGCAGAAGTGGCAAAGGTTTGAGTGAACAGAGGTAGAGACAGGGAGTTTCATATGCTCATTCGTTTAGGACCTAGTGTGTTCCAAGCACTGTGCTGGAAACTGAGCTCTACAGATGTCTAAGACATCTACTTGCTTCACAGTCTGATGGGGGAGACAGACACACAGAAAATGAACTGTGATTGCACTCAGACCAGGACACCTGTTAGGAGTTTGGGAATCTTCCTGTATGTCTAACTCACCCAAGGAGCTTGTTGCAAATGCAGAAGTCCTTTGGCTAACACTCTTGCTAAATGTGGGTCCACCTTCTTGCTAAATCAAGCAAAATTAAACCCCAAGCCTTTCTTGTAATACAATGATGGAAAGGAAATATGCATTCTTTAAAACAAAAATATAAAGATACATTGCTTGCAACATTAGCCAGTTCAGGAAGCCTTGTTCACCCTGAGATATCTACTCATTCACAACAAGAAACAGCAGGTGTGAGAGGGAAAGGGGCAGAGGCCTGGATCCCATTGTATGAGGTCTGATATAGGAACCTTGGGTGGGGCCCAGGCATCTGCTATTTATACTGCACTAGAGGTATGAAGAGAGTGTCTGAGGGAGCAAGGGGAAGGAGCAGTTAATTCTGAATGGGGACATTGAAAAAGGTTACATAGTCAACGTGATACATTAACTGACTTTCTAAGAGCAGGCCCTTCTCCACTGAGCCACATGCAATTGGGCACACAAAACACTTTGCAGGGTATGATGGTGCCTCTCCTTTGAGAAGGTTCACAGTAGCGTGCCCTGTGGGGCCTGCTCCCCTGCCATTCCCTGCCTCACTCTTCACACTGTAGTATGTGTCTCTGTGCCTTGCATGTGTGCTCCCCCTGATTGAAACACCCTTCTCACTTTTCCTCAATGGATTAATTTCTCTTTGTTGTTCAAACTCAAGCCGGGCCCTTCTTTTGTAGGAAGATTTTGCTGTATCTGAGACTCGTACTTCGAGAAACATGTACGTTTGGTGCTCAGTGTTTCATCATGTCTTTTGAAATGTAGGGATGGACAGAGTGTGACAGACGAAGGAGGGGAGATATGTTGGGAAATATAGCTAGTTTGATTGGTGCATCAGTTTCTATTTACGTATATGTTTTGAGCGGGATTGCTAAACCAGATCTTTAATCAGTTCTCTAAAGGTTACAACTGTTTCCAACAAACCTTTTCTGGCCAAAGAAATATTTAGAGCGAGAGAAGAATAAATATGCAATATCCCCTCCTGTCGTCCGAGATGGCACCCCAGACCTGGTGTGCAGATTCCAGGCCCATCTGTTCGATTTGCGTCTAACAGCAACATGAACTTTATGTTTATCCTGGTTCTTTTCCTGTCTGCCTCTGGGAGGTAATTTTCTCCTGGGCATATGACTGAGACCTGGCACTTGGGAGAATCCTCTCCTTAAACAGCAGGGACAATCTCACCTTTCTGCTGATGGGTTTAATACCTATTGTTTCACCCTATCTCCTAAAAGGGGAGAAAAGTATCTCCACTTCTACACACAAGTACGTGGAATGTACCAGCATCCACTGATCATGCACTTTGATTTCGGTTAGGTGGCTTTGACACAGATACCCTTTCCTGGGAAGGCTGGGATCTTACATCTGGGAGTTGGGAAAAAATGAATCTTCAAGTTTGTCAAAGTGATGTCATTAGGTCATTTCTCTTTAAAAAATATTTATATCTGATTATAATAGGGCTACCTATTTATTACAGCAAATTTGGAACTTACGAAAAAATAATAAAGAACAAACAAAAATTACTTGTCATCTTACAGTCTATAAATAATCACTGTTAATGTTTTGGTACTTAGCCTGCCATGATTTTTTTTCTTTTTTCCTGCCCATATATATTAGTGGGGATTATCTTATACATCTTATTTTATAATCTGCTTCTTCGTTTAACAATTACCGTGAACACTTTCCCATGTCATTAAAAGTTCATTTACATTTCCAACATCAGTTTAAACCCTGCATAATATTAAATTGAAGTCTTATACCATATTATACAGGTATTGAACATCAATGATTTCTTTTTAGGTATTTATAGCTGAAACTTACAGATGAGCTTCCGAGCAACACTGATGCATCCTCTATATTTGTATGCAAATGTTATGTGCGTGTGATTTTTTTTCTTTTGAGATGGAGTCTTGCTCTGTCACTCAGGCTGGTGTGCACTGGCATGATCTCAGCTCACTGCAACCTCCGCCTCCCGGGTTCAAGGGATTCTCCTGCCTCAGCCTCCTATGTAGCTGGGATTATAAGCATGTGCCACCACATCCGGCTAATTTTTGTATTTTTAGTAGAGATGGGGTTTCACCATGTTGGCCAGGCTGTTCTCGAATTCCTGACCTCAAGTGATCCGCCTGCCTTGGCCTCCCAAAGTGCTGGGATTACAGGCGTGAGCCACCATGCCCGGCCCGCATGTGATTTTTATAAGGAGATGGACCATGGCTTTTATCAGATACTCAAAGGCTTAACTGCTAAAGGGTCAAAAATAAACAAACTTAGGCAGTAATTGTTTAACCTCCATTCTTAGAAGAGAAACTGCCAGGTTTAAATGATTTGTATGTTTTTGAGGTTTCTGATGATTTTGCCGGATTGTCATCCCAGAGGGGCTAGGGCGGTTTATACCATCACCAGCAGGAGCTAAGTGTTCTTGTTTCTCTGTGTCCTGGCCAAACTGTCCAACTATGGCTCACTCTGGGCATGACCTCTTTTGGAATTTATTATCAACCTATTACTGGCTGTTCTGGCACTTTGCTTATAATTTACCATCAAGCATGGTTGAGTTAGTGCAACCACTGGAGTCACAGCCACTTGAAAATACTGTGCGTGAGCGGTTCAGCTGAAGGAGCCTGGGCTTGTAACTGCAGTATCTAGGTTTGTGTCCCAGGTCGGTGTGGTCACTTCCCATGCAGGGCTGACCAGACAGTGTGGTGGTTAGAAATGCAGTTGCTAGGGTCAGACGCGGTTTTGGTTCCACCTTAGTCCCTACTGATCAGCTGTGTTACCTTGCACAAGGTGTGTAAGCTCTCTGTGTTTCGGTTCCCTCATGTGTAGAACAGGGACCTGACGATAGTGCCCATCTCTTCCATAGGGCTATGATGAAGATAAGTGAGAAAATTAATGTATGGCACTCTCCTTAATATCCAGCATATGGAATGCTATGGCCTGAATGTTTATGTCCTCCCAAATTCACATGTTGAAATCCTAACCTCCAACATGACGATATTAGGAGGTGGAGGATTTGGGAGGTGATTACATCATGAGGCCTCAGTCCTCTTGAATGGGATTAGAGCCCTTATAAAAGAGGCCTGAGGGAGGTTGGTCATCCCTTCCATTCTGTGTAGACACAGCAAAAAAGCCCTGTCCAGAAAATGGGCCCTGACCAGACACTGAATCTGCCTTGACCTTGGACTTTCCAGCCTCCAGAATTGTGAGAAATAAATGTCTGTTGTTTCTAAGTTGCCTGGTCTATGACATTTTGCTGTATCAGCCTGAATGGACTATAACACAGAACATGTTTAACAACTATGAACTATCATTATTAGGTGTAATGTTCTTAGGTCTCTTTTGCTCTCTGAGTTTTAGTTCAAATGCTGAGAATCACAGCCTTACAGAGCTGGAAAACGTCTTGATGATCTTGTGGCCCAGTTCTCCTATTCTACAGATGAGAAAACTGAGGTAAGAGTAGGGACTTGCTCACAGGGATGTTACTACTACCTGATTCAGATGGTTATTTTGAGGACCAAATATTATTTGTGAAAGTGCTATTTTAAACGTTTACACATTTGTCCAATGTTAGTTAATTGTGCACTGTCTATATGGCCTGTGAAAAATAAAACTCAAATAGAAGGAACACACCGTGAACTGGGTCTTATTAAGCCCTTGCTTCCCTGAGGACATCTGGTCTAGTGTCTTGCATACAGCTGTAACCCAGTAAGATTTTTTTTTTTTTTTTTTAATAGAATCTCTCTGTCACCAGGCTGGAGTGCAATGGCGCAATCTTGGCTCACTGCAACCTCCTCCTCCTGGGTTCAAGCGATTCTCCTGCCTCAGCCTCCTGTGTAGCTGGGATTGCAGGTGTGCACCATCACACCTGGCTAATTTTTGTATTTTTAGTAGGGACATGGTTTCACTGTGTTTGCCAGGATGGTCTCGATCTCCTGACCTCATGATTTACCCGCCTTGGCCTCCCAAAGTGCTTGGATTATAGGCGTGAGCTACCGTGCCTGGCCCCCAGTAAGTTTTTTTATGAAGACAATGAATGTGACAAGTGGGTAAAGCCCAAAACAAGAGACTGGAGTGGAAAATCTATGGCCCTGGGTTGTATTTGTTTATCTGTTTCAATTCTCTGGGTCTTGTTCATCTCTGAGTCCCAACATATAGCATAAAATTTCAGAGAATGAGCAAATGAATGCTGTCTACTTGGAGGAAATAAAGTGAAATAATTTTCATCCTCAGGCATTTTAATGTACAAACCAGTCAGGCCTGTTAGCTGATAGGTGCACAGACTGATGCCACAGTCTGAATAATCCTGCCGCACAGGTGACCCTCCTGGTTGGAGGCCACCCACTCTTCTCCATATGAGCCTTATAGCCACTTCATATGTCTCTCATATCTTTTCCTTCCCTCACTGCCTTTTGATACATAACAACTCCTTCTACTTCTGACTCACTTTCCTGAGCTTTGCTTCCAGCTTTTATCTGTGTGGTTCTCAGAGCTTTAAAAATAAAAACAAATGTTATCTGAATAGGTAACTATGAGTCTTGAGCTACTTTGAAAGACATGTTCCCAGTAGCCACACATTTTTATCCACTTGTTAAAAAAAGAAAAACTCTAGCATCCTATTGGAACACGATTCCAAATTCTGCTTTTTACAGTTGGTTCACTGTGGCAGTCTTTTAAAGCCAGAAGTAAGTTAGACTGCCTTCCTGATGCATCCCTGCCTGCCTTAGTCCATGGTGAGCAGGCATATAGTATATTGTTAAGAGTACAGGTTCAAATCCCAGCTTTGCTACTTGTTAGCTGTATGATCTTAAGAAAGTAATTTAAAATTTTTCTGTGCCTCAGTTTCCCATCTTTAAAATGGAAATGATGCCAGAACCTCTCAGTGTTGAAATGAAGAATAAATGAATCATAAAGTTTTAAACCAGTACTTGCCCCAAGTCATTCTGTATTAGGCATTATCATTATTTTCTGGTAGCACTTCTGGCTGTATTCAGAGTCATAGATGATTAGACATGCTCCAGTTTATTTGATTCTAAAATGATGGGCCCAAATTCAGTCAGCTGGAACATGGGAAATTCAGTCAGATGGAAAGAGGCAAGCCTGGACTTTGAACTCTCTTCTTCATCTCTAAGCCAGGGACAGGTACCTGCTGCTACTTTCCATCAGCGCTTCACATGCCTTTGATGGGTTTCTCCATTATCATCACATCCTTAAAACCAGAATCTCTGTGTTATATCCTTTTGTATTCCTTTCTGTGCCCAGGACAGTGCTATAGACCAGAAGTTGGCATTTCATCATTAGCTGCTTAATTACTCAAGCATGGGGCTGTGCAAATTGAAACTGTTGCTAAGGTGGAGAATACTGGTGATGTCTGATGCTTGTAGGGTTAATGGTAATAATCTTAGATCTTATGTTAGTAATTTTAAACCATTTTTAACCATTTTAACTGTAAGCAATGCAGTGGGCAGGTGTACAAAATTGGTAGTATTTAAGCCAAAGCTGGATATAATTTAGCAGAGATGCTGGGGAAAGAACACTAAAATAAAAAACTTCATTCCCACTAGACCAGTGTTTCTCAAACATTAGCATGCATCAGAATCACCTGTAAGGCTTGTTAAAACACAGACTGCTGGGTTCCACCATTGAGCTTCTGAGTCAGAAGGTGAGAATTTACCTTTCCAACAAATTCTCCGGTGATGTTGGCGGTCCGGAGACTACACTTTGAGAATCACAGTTCTAATGTGTTTTCCAAATCTAAGGATCTATGATCCTTAATAATCCTTCATTCCTTCAGAGTACAATAGGGTCTTGTTATCTGCTATGTTCTCAGCATTTAGCACAATGTCTGATCCATAAAAGGCATAGTAAACTGAAAATGTCCCCCAAAGACATCAGGTCCAAAAGATCTTATAGATGTGATTAAATTAAGGGTCTTGAGATGAGGGCATAATCCTGGTTTGTCTGGGTGGGCCCAAAATACTATCGTAAGGGTTTTTATAAATAGAGACATTTTATACACATACACACACACACACACACACACACACACGAAGGCAATGTGAAGACAGGCAGAGATGGGTGTGATGTGGCCATAAGCCAAGGAATGTTGGCATTGGCAGCCGCCAGAAGCCAGAAGCAGCAAGGAACAGAATCTTCCCTTGAGCCTCTAGAGGGAGCATGGCTCTGCTGATACCTTTGTTTCAGTCTAGTGAAAAGGATTTTGGACTTCTGGTCTCTAGAACTGTGAGAGAATAAATTTCTGTTGTTTTAAACCACCAATTGTCAGGTAATTTGTTACACTGACCATAAGAAATAAGTATAGTAGATAGTCAGTAAACATCAATAAAATGAATACGGGAGCCAGACGTAGACATTATGATGTCTTTAACTGATACATAAACTGAGGACTTCATGTCTCAGGTCCAAATGTGCAGTGTATGTTTACTGAAAGGGAGGCCCAAGTCTGTCACCTACCTCAGTTTCCTTTCTACTAGCCCAACTGCACAATGAAATCAGACTCCCTAATGATGGGCCTGTGCTTCACTATTGTTTCAGAAGTTCACCAGCCAGGGTTGAAAACTGCCTAGACTAGACTATGTCATAGAAGCTGGCTGATCCTCAGTATGACTGCTGAGAGCTTAAATGCACACCGGAGGCTTTAGAGTTTGCAAAGTACTCCTATCAGATCTAACCCCACAACAGCTGTCTGAGGCAGGCAGAGTGGGTGCCATCGTTTCCCAGATGAATAATGAGCCCTGGGAAAAATTAGCTGTCTTGGAGCAGCCAATCCTCCACCCAGACTCAGCCCTCTGACTCCATATCCAGAGCCTCTGTGCTACATGGCAGTTCCTGCCCTCAGCAGTGGTGTGTGATTGTGTGCACCTAATGACTATTCAGGTAAATTCATTGTCAGCCCTGAGATTTTGGACACTGGAAACATTAACATTTTACATACTGAATTACTTTAAACTTATTATGGGAGAAGATTTGAGACCAGGGAGCCTTGGCAACATTTCTTCAGAGGGAGTTTAAACTCATCCCAAACCAGTTCCTGGGGCATTTTGCATCTGACTCTTGGGCTAGACTTGGGTGACAAATGATTCCAAACACATGCTAGAATGCTTGTATCAGCAAACGAAGGATCTCCCTTTGGGATAACTAGATCTGCAGTGCCATTTTGCTTGTGTGAATATCCAGGCAACTGGCTCTCTCTCGCTCGCTCGCTCTCTCTCTTTTTTTTTTTTTTATCAATAATCAGAGAAAAGCACTTGAGCACACATTTCAGTGACTTTGGGTCAGTGGATTTTAAGGTGAATCAACAATACCCTTGCCCCCTCCCAACTCCAGATGGACATATAATCATAGCTTCATAAATGTGACCACAAAAGATTAGATGAAGGAACAGGGCAAGGAGGCTGGAGTCTCTGGTGTGGGTGTTTTGTAAGACACCCCCAGCGGGGGCCAGAAGTCTGTTTGCTCTGCCTGCTTGGCCCAGCTGCCAGCTCTGATGATTCACTCTGCCAATTGGATATTACCTAGTGATTTTTATGGAGTTAAATCTAAAGGAAATTTGAGGAGGAGATCGCTTCCTCTATTTTAATTAGACTTCTGAGACTGTTTGCTTCAAACGCAACTGCACCACCGCACATCTGTAGCAGACTGGCTGCTGGAACAGCAATAAGGCACCATGAATTTTAACTATCTGGAGAGGGTTATTTGAAGAGCCAGGTTATGATAGCTGCCGCCTGAGCGTGTGTGTGAGCACAGGCGCGCAAACACGCATACACACGCACACACACACGGTATACCTCATACAGATGTTTGAACAGTCCCTGGGGAACACACATTTTCTGTTGTAATAAAGGAAAACACAGTCCTCAGCTGTAACCTAGGAGACATGGGATCCCATCAGAATTGGAATCTTTAACCGCATCTTGGCTGCTTGCAGGACCGGCCCAGGAGGTGTTTTTCTAGCGCAGGCTTCACGTTGCCTTGTAGTTCCCGGTGGCAGCCGTGGCCGAGGAGACAGCTGCCTGCTGTTGGCTCACACATAAATCCCTGGGGAGAAATAAGAGCTAAGTGGTTGTTACAAAGGGGTGATGGGTTTGACTCCCATAGCTAGTCACAGACACATTCCTGCCTCTTCCAGACCACACTTTCTCATCCCGAGACACCTTTCTGCCCCAATCTCTGTGCATGTTTTGGAATCACAGAGCTGGAAGTAGACTCCGGGGGCCACCTACCTGTTTCCCCACTGCTTGTCACTTCCTCATCCAAGCAGGCCCAACCCAGGAGAGCTGTCCATCCCTGTTACCCCCTGGGAAGGGCATAAATATTGTTATCTCCATTTAATAATGTGGTGCTAGAGCAAGGTAGAGAATATTTGTTCCAGGAGAAATGACAGCGGTTTTCAGCCTAGTGACTTGGAGGTGATTTAAACCCCCTCATCTGGATTTGTTTAACACACTTCAGTTTTATTATTCGGTTTTCATACAGGAAGTTAATGAATAACGCAATCTGGCTCTACATCTATGCAACCAAACAAGGCACCCTGGCTGGGAAGCTCACTCTCAGGACAAGTGGACCTTGATTTACACAATAGCAGCATTCCTGGGAAATTGTCTATAAATCAGAATTTTGAAATAAAAGAGCCTTTAGAGAAATATAAGGCATATAGTACGTCAGTCTGTTTTTAATTTTTTAATTTTTAATTTTTAATTTTTTTAGCAAAGCCAAGATCCATCTTGGAACATGAATAATTTTCCCCTAATAGATTTTTAAAGTAAATTTGCTGAGTTAGAGTATTCCTCAATAAAACTCTGTATTAAACATGGCTCACAGGGCTGGTGTGGCCCTTGTAGGAGGTGTTGCCTGGGAGTTGAGTGAATCCTGGAATGTTTCGGCTGGGAGACCTGGGCAGAGGGACCCACCTTCACCCTTCCCAGATGAATAACTGGAGCATACCAGTGCTCTGGGACACAAAGGAACAAAAGAATTCACAGTTGTAACTCACCCTGAGGGCCCAATTCCAGCCCAGTCTTGTCACCGCCTCCCTTTTGGCAAATTACTTCTTGAATCTGGGCTTCTTTCTTTTAAGAGAGGTGTAGTCCGAGCTCCAATTTACCTACCAGGAATAGAGGGAGAGAGAGTTCAGTTTTTTTATTCCTTTGGAGAAACGGACTGTGTCACGTGTGAAGAGGATTTCTAAAGTCACTGGTCATATTCTGCCCCCGAACCATCTTCAGAGTGTGATGATTGAATCGGATCAGGTGGATTTTATAGAAGGAAGCCCATTCTCTGCTACTTGGGGCAACTGGGTAGCCAGTGGGGTAGAAGGTAGTGCAGATAATTAGCAGTTTGCTTTGAAGCTCCCGTGTTTCCTATTATCAAGCATAATAGGGGACTCTTTTGATTTATTCTTTCTATTAACATATTATTAATATTAATTCCCATTGTATTTACTCTCTGCATTTTAATCTGACTGGGTGATGAGAGGGAGCAGAGAGATGGATGAATTAAGCTGGATTCACCTTGGGCTCCGTGGTACTCAAGAATTGTTCTCTTTTAGCACCAAACGTCACTGATAGGGTAACATTATCATTTACTTTTTTCCAATTATTTCCAGATACAGTCTTGTAAATGCTCAGAACACCTCTGTGAGGTCTTTAAAATTGGAAAGAGGCTTATTTTCAGAGCTGAGTAGGCTGGGTTTGAATCCTGGTCAAACATAATCTATATGATCTCAGGTAATTTGCTTTTTTGAACCTCAGTTTCTTCATCTGTAAAATCACTTAATAGCAATAACCCTACAGTATTCTTGTGAGGATTAATGTACAGAAATGGAATATGCAGAGTTCAGTGTCTGGTACTTGGTGGGCACTCTCCCTTTGACTCTGGATGCTCTCATTTTATGTTTACCAAGTCAGGGGAAACTGAGGCACAGAGCACTAAAGTAACTTTCCCAAGGCAAAGCCAAGTGCCAGAACCTCAGATTCTGGTTCTGAAACCTGTGGTCTTTTGTTGTCCAGATATTGTCAGAATGGGAGTAATTTGGGCTAATACATGGTCCATCAAACAAACTGGCATGTCAGACCCATCCTGTCTCTTCCCTGGCTCCTGTCTTTCAAGTGGGATTTCTGCAGGCTATCAGGGCACTTCCTGCACATATCCAGAGTCTACCAGGAAGTAAAGGAAGCTGACATTTATTGAGTGCCCACATACTCTGTGCCTTTACATAAATTATCAGACACAAGAAGCCTTCAAGATTGGAATTATTGAGCCTATTTTACGAGGAGGAGATTAAGATTCAGGTGTTTTAAGTAGCAGGTTGTTCATTCACACAGAGATTGTGAAAGCAGTGGAAGTAAGAGTCAACCCAGGCCCCTGAACTCTGGACAGGGGCTCTCATGCCAATTCCACTTCCCCCTGTACAGCAGCCGCTCAGGGGTCTTGCCTTCCCTTGGATTTTAGCCTGTGAGTCTGGATAAGCCTTGGGCTGTGTTTTCTTTCCTGGCTAAAACGAGGAGCTGTAATTTTCTTAATTAACTAGTCTATATCTCTGATCAACACCAGGGAGCAGTGTCACATGGCTGGCAAAAGAAGGATGTCTCATAGTCCCTGTCCTTCCTCCCCACATCCATACCCAGACAACTGAGCCACCACAGATAGACAGGGGTCCATTGGGCCAATAAAAGCATTTGGAAAAGAAGCTTACACGCTTTCCTTAGTAACCCGTTGCTGTGTTTAATAACGCACCCTGGCTGAGAATGCTTCCCTACTTCTAGCCTAAGCACCAGTCCATCAGGCTGAGCCCATTCCTTTTGGTTTGTTCCTCAGTGGAGATGGTGAACAGCTGGTCCTCAGTCTCTGTAATAATCTTCCCGAGGAAGCCCATAAGCATGTGTTCACCTTGGAGATTGAAGGCTTCTCTTGTTTTCTGTACAAGAGGACTTTACTGCAAGACAACACAGAGACACAGAACAGCTCTCAGAACAGAAAAGGTGTGCAGCGTCTCTGAGTTGTCACTGATTACTTTGCAGAACGGGCTCTGATTTTGTGGGTATCATGGGAAGGAACAGTAAGACATGTAGAATCATTGTGTTTAGAACTGGAAGGATTTTCAAACACAGTCTGATTGAACCGTCTCACTTTATAGCTGAAACTCATCCTATAGGGCCCACACTTAAGCTGCATGGATAGGGCAGTGGAGTCTAGAGTTCCTGCAGAACTCTCTCCACCTAAGGATTTCCTTCTGGGTGTGCTGTGGGCCAAAACTATGAAGCAGAGGTGAGGATTATTTTATTTTCTTCACTGGATCCTTGCATCCAGGCTGGGAGATCCTTATGCCTTTTGCATATTAATATTTAAAATCAGGGAAACTAAACATGTAATCTTTTTAAGAACAGCACTGTGGATGTGTGGCTAAGGTATACATTGACATTCCTCCAAACACCAATCACTTCCCATCTGTCATAGCCAGGCAAGGTCAACCCATTTCACAGATAGAGAGACTGAAGCACTCTGGCTCTCCTAAAGGCAACAACTATACGTGATTTTCCTCTGGCTGTGGCTCTTGGTTCTGGCGGCTATTGCAGGCTGGTCAGAAACCCGAAAATCTCCTGCCATCTCTCCACGTGCTCTTTCTGGTGGGAAAGAACACCCTGATGGAGGCGCTTTTCTTCCCACGAGGGTGCTACGGCGGGTGCTGGTCGGCCAATGCTTTGTAAGCTGAAGGACTTCCGTGTTGGCAAACCTGCTTGCGCTCAGCAGACGAGCCTATAAATCTTGCTGAAAACAAATGCTTTAACTAGAGGAGGAAAGTTTAAAAGGCCCTGTGGGCATATTCTAATCACTGCTCACTAATATCAGCTGGCTCAGATTTAGACTGTGGTTGTTCCCAGCGGAGGGGGTCTGGGTAGGCATGGTGTAAAATGCCGCTAGCTGTAATTAACTCTGACCTCCACAGCCTGCCTGCTCACTCACTCTTAATATTAGCTTTGACTCCCAGAATGAACATTCACTGTTTGTTGTTAGGATGTGTTCTTTAAAATTTTTCTTTAGCTGTCCTTCGTCAGTTCCTATTCTAACCTCAAACACACATGGAGCCAAGGTAATCAGGTAGTATCAAATGAAATCAATAATTAGGTAGATTTTGCAGTCTTGGAAAATTCCACCTGTCTCAACACTGTTAATCCATACATTTACAGCTCACGCTTTACAATGTGCAAAGTGCTTTCATATACTTACTTGTTCCTCATGACAGCCCTGTCAGGTGGACAGGGCTGATATTATAGTCATCTTGAAAATAAGAAAGAGCACAGGTGAGAGAGGAGATGTGGCTTGTTTGGCATCCCCTGTGCAATTAGGGGCCGAGGCCTGGATTCACATTTATGTCTTTTGACCTCAACACTGTTTCTTAAATACCTGATTCAGAGTGGACCATAGAGATAGATTGTAATGATGAAGGTTGGGGTGAGGGGGAATGAGTTTGTATCTTTACGTCCTGCCAGTCAGGCCATGAGTATTCAGCAATTTCTTTCTTCTGCCTCCTGGCAACAAAGGGGCATTAGAGATAAAGTAAGCATAGGCTTGTGATACATGGCATATTGTGGACAATGAGAGTAATGAGGACAACCCACCTAATGTGTTAAAAACTAAATGTTTGTGTTTGTGTATATTTGATTGGTTAGAAGACCATACATTTGAAAAATGTTTTGAGAACCTGCCATGTGCCAGGCTCTGTTTTAGCCATTCAGACATGGTTTCTCTACTTATGAAGTTACACTGGAGTTGGAGGAAACAACCAGGAATAAACAAGCAAATGAGAAAAGCAATGCTATGCAGGGCATGTGGTAAAGTGACCAGATGGCTACATTAAGTTGTGTGGTCAAGGAAGACTCTTTTGAGCTAAGAACTGAATGTCAGGAGCTATTCACATGGGGGATGAAGATGAGTGTGGGGACAAAGAAGAGAAAGAGGAAGAGGAGGAGAAAGAAGAGGAGGAGGAGGTTCCAGGCAGAACATTTGACCAGTGAAAAGTTTTACGTTGAAAACGAGCTTGACATACAGTCATGTGTTACTTAATGACTGGGATTCATTCTGAGAGATCTGTTGTTAGGAGATTCTGTCATGTGAACATCACAGATTGTACATACTCAAACCTAGATGGTGTAGCCTGCTACTACACATTTAGGCTGTATGGTAGAACCTATTGCTTCTAGGTTACAAACCTGTACAGGATATGACTGTACTGAACACTGTAGGCAGTTTTAACACTATGGTAAGTATTTGTGTATCTAAGCATATCTAAACATAGAAAAAGGACAGTAAAAATACGATATAATAATTTCATGGGTCCACCATTGTCTACACAGTCTGTCATTGACCAAAGTCTTTATTCAGCTTATGACTGTAGTTGAGGCATGGAAAGAAATTGGTGCCCTGGAGCTGAATGAAAGAGTGTGTGGGACTTGGGGTTGGAGACAGTGGTGAGAATCAAACTGGAATATGTTTTATAAGTCAGAGTAGTGGTTTGGGTTTTCTGAATCCATTAGGAAACCACTGGAAAGCTTTACACTGAGGACTGATGATTTACATTTTAAAAAGATTACTCTGACTGCCTTGTGCCAGTTTACGAAGGCAAGGGATGGAGGTGGCAGTGGAGATAGTGAGAAGTGCAGGAACTCCGTACATGATTTGGAGGCCTAGCAGGGCTGGTTTCAGACTTAGAAGTGGGGCGAGGGGTAGACAGGAACCAAAGGTGACTCCTAGGTAGATGGAGACCCTACTAACTGCCATGTGAATGAGTGGAAGCATGGATGGAGGCATAGCAAAGGGTTCTGCGTGGCCATGTGAAGCTTATATATGTGTCATAAAGTTGGCCTTCATATCTGAGGGTTCCAGAGCCGCAGGTTCTGCATCCACAGATTCAACCAACCATGGGTTGAAAATATTTTTAGAAAATAACAATACATAAAAATAATACAAATTTTAAAACAATATTGTATAACAACTATTGACACAGCATTTATGTTGTGTTAGGTATTATAAGTAACCTAGAGAAGAATTAAAGTATACAGAAGGGTGTGCATAGGTTACATGCACATACTACATTTTATATCAGGGACTTAAGCACCTGAGAGTTTTGGTGTCTGAGGGGCTTCTGGAGCCAAACCCTTGAGAATGCTGAGGGGTGACTATATGTCTAGGTGGCGATGTCAAAGAGGCAATTGGATAGCATGAGTCTGGAATTTAGAAGAGTGACTAGAGATAGAGATTTGGGATTTATCAGGCTATAGGTAGTATTGGAAACCATGAGTCTGAATGGATGACCTGGGCAGATAGTGTGGAGAAGGAAGAAACACAAGCCTGGGGCCCAGGGGTCAGTGCCCAACAGGAAGCAGAGTAGTAAGGCTGTAGTCTGAGGTCTGGCACGTGCCAATGTATTTCCTTCTCCCTGTTGTCTGAGCTATCTGTGCTCCTAACCACAGTTGGCCATTTCACAACTGGGGGTCATTGATCACAAGAGAGCTAAGTAAGAAGTTGATTTATCAGTGAAAACTCATTGCCATCTCTGGGGAAAAATCATATGGATAATCTAAAAGTCATCAGAATTGCTGGCCAGTCAACAGGTAACTTTCTGGACATTTAGCAATATGCTGAGCTATATAGCTTCATTTTGAAAGGACAGTGCATTGTGGCTTCACACACACACACACACAAACACACTATTGCCTGTGTGTACAGTTGGCTAAGTGGGCAGTCTTTAGCAAACAGTCGCTGTTTACACATAAATGCACACATTGATCTCCTGCATACAGTTGCAGCCATCATTCATAAAACCTGCTTTCCTCTCTGCCTATGGTCAGCCTGAAACCTTTCCTCCAGTGCAAGCTCCCTCATCTTCACCTCCAGAAATCCTGGAGTCTCTTCAGTCTCCTGGGGTTGGAGCTGGACTTTATTGCTAAACTCCATGCTCAATGTGTTTCCTGGCCTCCATGTTTGCAGTGATCACCACTTAAATCTACCAGACCTGAACTGAAGAACATTTAGGTCACAGGTCCAAGGAGACTTTGCTCCTAATCCCGATGGAAGCCCTGGTCTGTGCTTTAGAGTTGGGTATGCCAGCTCAGCTGATACTTTTCAGTGGGAGACAAAGATTTAAGGTGGTCACATGTAGGAAATTCAAGAACTAAATAGTCCTGGAAATTTTTCAGAGAGCTTAATGTCTTGCATTTCTGCTTTTTTTTTCTCAGAGGCACCAAAAGTGCCTTCTACTCCTTTTCCTGTTCACTCCTGAATGAGAGGAATTGTTTTTCTCATTTTATAGGGGAGAAGGTTCCTAACACAGAATCTTGCTTGAGGTCACAGAGTTAGCAAGGAGTGTCAGTGGGGCTCCAGCCACCAGACTACTTCTCTATGTTCTGGGGTGGGGTGGTGCCACCTTCTGCAGAAAATGAGTTGATCTCAATAAATTTGTAAATAGTGTATCCATCAGGATCATAATCTGGTCTCCAGACCTTAAGTTTCTGCCCCCATTGACTGTTACAAAGGCCCCATCCAATGCACAGATCCTGGGGAATTTGAGTAAGGGATCACTGGGATACCATGCAGTGGGGGTGGGGTGGTAAAAAAGAGTGGAAGCTGCATTGAGTAATAATAAAGTTCAGTACTGTTTCTGTTTGGCCCCAGATATATAAGTCTGCTTCCATAATTTTGCTACTTCTACCTAGTCTTACACCGTATGCAATAGAAAACCAGACTAAACCACAAATGCATGCCACTAGTTTATCAAGCTGGCTTTCTGTATGGGTGCATGAATACTAAGAGCACTAATGATAACTATTGTTTAAAAAATAACAGTGATGGTCGCAAAGCCAAAGAAAATTCCTCAAGTTGAATTGTTGGGATTGTAGAAATAAACAGTCTAATACAACATTGAATAAATATGTGAAGTGTCACAATGGTGTGACATAGAGGTGAATCCCTGAACGCTCCCCTTCATCTTTAAGAAGTCAGCCCTCAGCCCACTGAAGACGGCTGGCTTCAGATGATGGCTCATCAGGGTGGGGTACTTTGGGTGGGAGACAGTTGTTTTTAAGGGTTAGGATCAAATTTAAAAGCACCACCATTTACCTTGGTTGCTAAGCCTCCCTGAGCCTGAGGTGAGGAATTCTGATTGGCAGAATCTGTAGGAATTTAGACAAGGGGAGCAGCACGGAAAAACGGGAAGCTTAGGATGGGGACCCTGGCTGCAAAGCAAGTCAGTGCTTCAATAAGCCCGAATCTGCTGAGAATACATTTTACGAACATGCAGCTAAGTTGGCTGCCTTTGTTTGGGGGTTTGTTAAGCATTATCTAAAGAATGCCATGGTTCAGCCTGCTCGGTGTGAAGCCTAATTCTTCCCCTTTCTGGAGCCACGGCCTGGTGTGTTCAATTTTTCTCTCTCCGTAGGACTGCAGGCTCTCTGGTACTCCAGCCAAAAAAACACTCATATTTTAGCAAGCTTAGTCCCAGTCTGGTTGCCAGGCAGTAAAACGAGCACTTGCCCGCCCCAGGGAGAGGGGGACCACGAGATGGAAAAGGGTCATGTAGACGACTCACTCAAGCCCTCCCCCAAAAATCCCCACTTGAGAATCTTTGGGGCAGTTGATATGTTTATTGATGTGGAGAGACACTGCCACATAAGCCCAAATGGTGGCCATTTGTTGGAACTAATAATACAAATTATTTTTATTATTATCGAGTCACTAATAGCAGGATAGTTTGCCCTATGCCATTTCTGTAGCCCTAGATATACTCAAATGAATAATGTTGTTCTGGACAGGCAGCATCAGCCCCATTTAACTGAAGGGGAAACTGAGGCATAAGGAAGCTGAGCTTCCCAGAGAGGACAGAGTCAAACATTAGCACCAGCCTTCTCTCTTGAGGGCAGATGGCATTGTAGATGGAATTAATGCCAGTTACTCTCTTGGATCTTCTCTCAGGTTCCCTTGTGGTAGAAAAGGCTGTAAGAGGGAAAATTAATGCAATGAATTTCAGTCCTGGAAATGCCTAACTCTGAGCGTTATTGCAAAGAGGGTGCTGAACTGGGCACTCTGGTGCTTCTTCCAAGGTCACCTGGAACAGGAAACAAACTTAAGGCCTGTGCTTGCTGACCGCAGAGGCAGTTATTGGGGACGAGGCCTCTTCCCACTGGATGAAGTCCCCATCCACTTATTTCTCACAACCACAGGAGCCCCTGCAAAGGATAACAGATGTCAGACTTTATTGGACAGGTTTTGTAAGTTTGCAATCCAAAGTGAAAAGGCTCATAATTCTATTCTGGAACTCATTGATGAGGGAAAATGTATTGAATACTCACAGGCTATATACGGCTGGCAGTAGAAGTTTAACTTCAAATTTTGGACTCCTCCAAAATTCCAGAAAATGTCCCCATGAACAGAGAGAAGCCTACCTTCTTTGACGCAGAGCAGCTCTTACCTAGTGCCCTCCTGGGCTGAGGTTCCCTCAGGGTGTTGTATAACAAGTCTGACCCTCAGCCCCTGGCCCTTGCGGGGTCCTTCCCTGTACCTTCTCTCAGCCTTCTGGGACCTCAGCAGCACTGGGTGCAGGGTTAATGCTCCAATTCCACCCTGTCAACCTCTTTGAGTGGCTTCCTGGCAGGTGAGTTTTCTCTGGGTGAGAAGTAGGGTTTTGTTGTGCTGTGCCTGAGGCCTTGCAGTCTCCTGGAGGAGAAGGTGTGCTGAATTTCAGTCCTGCCACCTCCTGTACAACTGCCACTCAAACTAGGAGGTAGGCCTGAAGAAGGTGGTTGTGGGCTGTCCCCGGGGTTTATGGAGCAAGTGAGGTTCAGAAAGACTGCAGGTAAGAGGGAGGATGGGGAAGAGAGAAGAGAGAATGCAGCAGACAGGAAGGAAATAAAAAACCTGTGGCAGTGAAAATCCAGTGTTTGATTAGGAACTTGGCAGCATGTACTCAGTGCCAAGTAGTGAGAGAATGTGAGAAAGAGGTTACTCCAAAGAAAGAGGAAAGCTGTCAAAGAGGGAGCTTAGATTCTGGAAGCTCTTCATTTTTTCCTGGAGTAGCTGCTGAGCTACGGGAGCATGTGCCAGACACAGCTCTTGACTTTCAGTGTACAAAGATGAGTAAGTCATAGCCATGCACTAGATGTTGGTAGCAAGATGTCTTCGTGACAGTTCAAGTTTGTGAGGTCATGGACCTCTCTGAGAATATGAAGTAAACTGGGACAGGATGTCAAGGTGGTTATGAGCAGGAGCTCTGGAGTCAAGTGGCCTGCGTTTGAATGCTGGCTCTACCACTTATTAGCTAAGTTATTTAATATCTTGGTACCTCCATTTCCTCCTTTTAAAATAGAGGTTAAAAACAATTTATATCTCCTATCCAAGGATTAAATTAGCTGATATGTATTAAGCTCTTAGAATAGCAACTAGCACACAGTATTGGCTGTTACAACTATAGTTATTCTCAGAAGTTCACATAAAAACACATAAAGCTATATAATTTCTGGGGGTCCATAGACCCCCCTGATGCTCAACCATATAGTCCCCTAGATAAGAACTCCACTTTATTTCTTTATTTATGTCACCCAGCAAAACGAAAGAAGCCTCATTCTTCTTGCCCCAAATGACACCAGATCCCCACCTTCCCTTCTCTGCTATTTTAGCAGCAGGCATTTTAGGTGCTATGTGGAGCTGTAGGGGTTGAGGCTGGAGTACTTTCAACAGAAGGATCAGACCTGCCCGTGGCCAGCCCTGACAGAGCAGGGGATTCCAGGAATCTGAAGCCCAGAGAGGGCTGGTAGAGCAAAGGCAGACTTGGGTTTTCCTGGCAGTCAGGTGCTTCCCATGATTTATATGGTGTAGTGACAACTCAGGATAAATCTGTCTCTGACACTAACATACATTTGCCCGTGGAGAGAGAGAGTGTCAAATGAGGGAAGCCCCAGTGAGTGATATTGGAATACTCTGTGACCCCTGAACAGTCTCCCAGATTCCTGCACAGCCCTGGAATGCCCCTTCCCAAGGGGGGGGATTTGGCACAGATGTTTTCTGGAAGCTGGCGCTCCTGGTAGTGAGCCCTGGCAGAGAGTGAGGAGGTGGGATGATGCCAAGACAACTTCATCGAGTGGACATGCCACCCACAGAGCCTTTCTGACCCCCCACCTTCTATGGCCAGTGTCTTCCTACTCTGGCTCACCCTGCATTTGCGGTCCCACTAGCCCAGTAACCTTGCTGTACCCTCCTTACGTGCACCTTTCACCAACAAACCTATGCAAATTCTTTTCTTGGGCAATCACCATTCCTGTGGCAAACAGTCAAATGGAAGTCCCCAGAGCTGTTGTACTCTTGCACCCTGCATGTAGCTTCTACTGCTCAATTGTTCCCTCTCTTGAAGCTGCTAATAGTTATTGACACGATTGTGGCATGCCTTACATTTGGCTGATGGCAGTCTTCAGAGCCCAAATCTTGGGCTGAGGTGAGTTTCTCCCTTTACCTCTCTGTATCTCTTTACTGTTCAAAGCCGTGTTTCCCCTCCTGTAAGTTGGAGTTATCAGCAATAATGATAACAATATCCAATTACATGTACAGAGTTCCTATGCACCTCATAAAGTGTGTTCGCATGCGTTATCTTACTAATGCTATCCTCCTTCTTAACTTTCTAAGTGTATGCTTTTTTCCCCCAACTCCTCTCTTCAGGTCTGAGTTTACTTCTTCCAAGAAAGATTAACATCAGCCACATTTACACAATTTTTTTTTTTTTTTTGCTTTTCTTTACAAGTGCTGCATCATGTAGTATAGCACTGTCCAACGTGACTTTAGTGGCCCAGTCAGGACAGGGGGATTCTAACCTCAATCTTTGAGTACTGTGTTCACCCTGGCTTGGAGCGTACGGTTGTAGGGCCACTGGCTGTTCATTCTCCTGAGGCTGGAAATGAGAATTGCTATCAATCGTCAGGGTTGCATGTGCTGATTCTGTCTGGGACCTATAGCTACATGTTTCTGCCTGGGCTTTGCCAAAGATAGGAAGGGTGAGGGTGGAGAGACGGCTGCCTCAGCTGGAATCTTTTTATGTTTAAAGAGCTCTTCATCCTCAGGGGTCTGTTTTTAAAATCCCAGCAGGCTGTCAGTATCAGACAAGGAGGAGCTTGTCTCAGCGTTCAAGACCTCTCTATCAATCAATTGATTGGTCAATGAGCAGGAAAATGTAGAGAGGCTTTGCCAAAATATACGGTGATCCAGGAGTTGAAGTTTGGCAAGAAGAATCAGAAAATGTATTCTCAGGATTGTAGCCAGGGATGATGCACTCTGAAGGGGCACACTTGATTTTTCCTTTCTTCATGACATCTTGGGCCCCTCCCCCTCTTCCTCCTGCCAGCCTCTGGGATGTGTGCGTCCCATCACTCACACTCCAGTTTTCCTTTGTGAAAACTCAGCGACATTCCCAAACACAGTTGTGGCCGTCTCCTTGCCTAGCCCCAGTCTGCTCTCATTCTCTGAGTTGGCTGGTGTTCAAACTCACAGGGAGGAAGACACACACACACACACATACACACACACACACGCGTGCGTGCACACACACACACACACACCCCAGTGCCATAAAAGCTCTAGAAACCAGAGGCATGAGAGCACAGTCCTCCCAGTTGTCTTTCCTGTATGCTACACATTTTCATCCCTATACTTTTTTCTCCCCTTGCATCTGCCTCCTCCCCTCCACCAGCCCCCTTCCCATCCCAAGAGTGATTCAGTAGCTCTTCTTCCCTGGAGAAGGATTACTTCACGTTTGATGAATGGATTTGCTGTAGAAAAAAAGGAAGGGGGTTTTGCCAAGGAACTGGATATGATGGGGGGCAACAGAGGGTAGTTGAGGGGGACCCAGTAAGGGTATATGGGAAGGAAGGGTATATGAATATTGGGAGATGACTAGAAGTTACCTGGAAGTACGGAAACCTCTGTCACCCCAGTCAGATTTAGTGTGATAGCCTTTGGTATTTTTGTTGGGATGTTTCCCACAAATGCGAATGAGCAGTTGTAGTGGGCTCTCCAACAAGGCCCAGACTGCTGCTTATTGGGGGGTGTTGTTCACACTGCTAATGAATAACTGCCATTAATGTATTAATCAGCAAAGTCAAACAAGTGCCTGGAGGGACCCAGAAGCAAATTACTTGCTTGATAGAGGCTCTAGCCTAGGACTTGGGGCTGTTGGGTGCTGTGAGGTGCTGTGAAATTGGGAAGAGTTGAGTTCTGTGCACTTCAGGGGCAATTTCAGATGTCAGTCTGGCTGTGTTTGATCAATGGGAAGCCTCATTTACTGGAAACCATAGGGTTCCTTTTGTCATTAACTCCAGAGCTCCTACGAACCTATGAATCCTGTATTTAAATTAAAAATTAAAATAAGACCAAAAAAAATTCACCCTGGCAAAATGAAATCATGCTAGAACTCATATTCCCTCAAACAGGTGAGAAAATGGGAATTACTACCAATTATTGAGCACCTACTACGTGTCAGTCACTGGGCTTTATTGTGTTTAATCCTCTCAACTACCTTATGAGGTAAGTGTTATTATTTCCATTTTACAGATGGGGAAACTGAGGCTCAGAGAGGTTAAGTAGCTCAGGGTTGCCTGTGAATGGGTTCCCACCAGTGTTTCACCTCTAGGGAAATTTCATGTTTTACCTTCATGGCACGTTACATCCGTGACCACCATGGCAACGATGCCATAAAGTTTCAAGGGACATAGCAGCCCTGAGGCTGAGGCTGGAGACTGCATCCCACAGCTCTTTATGATGGTGGTGGCCATCCATCAGTCCCACTGCCACTTCTGATTTCTGCAGTAAATACTCACTCCTCGAGGCCAGTGCTGGGAAGGTGGATTAGCTAAGGGCTGTTTGGTCATTCCTTAGCTCTCAGAATCAGCAATAAGTCCTGGCTTCTATGCCCAAAACCCGAAACCCCAAATTAGTTCAATTCATTCCAATCTAAATCAATCTGGCCAACATTTATTAAGTACCTACTGTGTACTAAATACTATACTATGTTCTGGGAGTACAAAAATGAATGGATTCCTCTAGAGACATAATGTAGTGAGAGTGGCAAATATAAATATTTATAAATATTATAACATAAACCAGAGTAGATGTGTAGAATATTCCTTGAATACAAAGATTAAAGTGCAAATACATATGTGTGTAGAGGTATTGGCAATGGGCGGGGGTGGCCAAGGAAGGCCATAATTGGACCTGAAAGGTAGAGAAGAGAGAAGACGTCATTCCAGAAACCCAGGCAGGTGTGCACTGCCCAGGACCCAGGACAGATGCATTACAGTCAAGCTAAGATGAGATTATATGGTCACGCAACCTCTGCATACCCAATTTCCTAATCTGTAAAGCAGGGATGACAATTGTGTTTGACTCAAAGGATGGCTGTGAGAAATGAATGATGTAGTCTAGCAGCTTGAGGAACGTCTTGGGCATGTAAGGGTTGGTGAGCATGATGATAGCCACATCTCTTGTCCTCACTGGGCACTACTTGTGGCAGCTCCCCATGGTCCTGTATGCCCTCCCACGGGTGCCTGATGTGTAGTTGGCCTTCATTAAATGTCCTCTTGCACTGTCATCTTGAACTCTCACCTAAATCTTGTATTGTCACTTAGTTTTTTTCATGTAAATGCTTTGTGCCTCCAGCTAAATGTTAGATTTATCTTGGTAAGGACAATATATGTTTTTGTGATACCCATAGCATGGGGGAACTTGATACAGTGGATGCTTCATAAATATTTGTTTATTACAAATAAGATGGCATATAATAAAGTTCTGAATTGTGTTCAGTGGCGGGGGGGGCGAGATTCATATCTAAGGAGACAAAACAAGATAAGTGCTCAATATACAGGAGCCCAGATGGGAAAGTGAGGTCTCAGTGGACAGGCTCCAGGGGGTTCCTAGTTGGTTCACCTGACTTTCATGACAGATTGTTTTCTCCTTCGAGTTGCCTGTGTGAATTGGCTGTGTGAATGGGCTTTGTATGGATGCAGACTGTGTGTCTTGGGACTTGCCGTTAGGAGGTGCCTACTGAGGGATATTGGGTTGCTTGAGAAGATGGCCAAGTGAGCCCCCTTCTGCAGACCACACATGCTAGTCACTTCTTGGAAGGGCTTGGAGTATGAGTCCCAAGTCATGACAGGTCATTCAGTGACTATGCTGGCATCAGATATTCCTTCTCCAAGTGGTTGCTCAGAAAGAGTTCTCTGTCAGCCAGATACAACACATCTGCACTTGCCCAAAGAGCAGTTCAAGGAATTACTCCGGAGACGTCCTCAGTAGTGCTCTTACCTGAGCCAAGAGAGCACTTAGAGCTCCTCCCAGTTCGTATCTCCAGCTGGATTGGTGCAAATTCAAACCGTGAATGCTTCTCCTGGGACAGATGGGAATATGGAATGTGGAGGCAATGCACAGGCTCCTACTTCCCTTTCATGCTGCCAGGGATGTGCTTATTAATGCCTCTCTGTGGTCCATGGTAGAATGTTGATGGAGATCTAAGTCCTTCCTTCCTCCCAGCTATCTATGTTGTCTGGGGACTTCTCCAGGCTGCATTCTAAGCTGAGGGCCTTGTTAGCCCCAGGTTTACCCTCACTAAACCACACCATCAATAACTATTGCTCATAGACCTTATGCAGACCCGTAGCAAACCACTCTGACTGCTCTGGGTATTCTGGAGCTACTGGGTTTCTCTGTGGCTCTTATTTCAGCACTCACTGGGCAATGAAATGCAGCCAGCAGACTTCAGTTCATCCTCTTCCTTCCACACTTTCCTGACATCATCTATCCCTGCCCCCAAAGCCCTGATCCTCCCAAATCTCCACTATGGTCGTCGTTCTGTGTTGATAGAGGGGTGCACACCCTTGGGCCTGGAATGTGCCCTTGTTTGGACCCAGTTGAGGTGGAAACAGACTGAAGGGGAAAGCAGGGAAGGAAGTAGTGAGGGTCTCTTGCACCACTTGGTTGCCACCCTTACTTTGCCCTGCTGCTTTTAATGAGTGAATGAGGGTGGTTGATGCTTCAACCACCAGTGTAACCAGATCTCTGTGGGCTCTTAAGAAATGGAGCTCTCTTCAGCAGCAAATGTTTGCAATTAACTTTAACATATGGTGGAATTTGTTTTTGTGTTCGTAAAGTATGATAGGCAGTGAGGATCTGGCAGGGAATGCATCCAGCTTGTCATGCCCTGGGCCTAGCTGATGGCAGGGATCTTTCTTCTCAGTTTGGAGCACCAAGCCCCTTGGTGGGCAGTGTGGTCTTAGATGAGTCAGTTGGGGCCCTGAGCCTTTCCTCTGGCTTCGCACATCCTCCTTCTCCCAGGTGTTTCTACCTGCCCAGCAGTAAGGGAAGAGTGTGGCTCTCTTCCTATTATGATGGGGATCAGCAGCCACTAGCCTTGGTGACTGTTGCTTCTCAGTCTTGGCCACTGCCCAAGACCTGTGCTGTTGGTCCACTGCACCCTCAACTGCAGGGAAGTCCTGCAGGATCCATGTACTTTGATTAGCTCTAGGAATAGGAATCACAGATCAGCTCTGTGGCCAAATCCCAGGTGAACTATATGAGTTTAGGTTTTGGGCTTCAACTAACACAAAACTAAATGAACAGAGGCTTAAACCAATAGGAGAACTATTTTTACTAAACCTGAAGTTTGGAGGTATGTGATACTGTGTTGGTTTGGCAGTTCAGCAATGTCATCAGGGATCCAGCCTCTCTCTAAATTCCTACCCTCTATCTTTGGGATGTTGGTATCATTGTCCAGTTTGCCACCTAATACCTGCATGATGGCTTCTCATCCTCATAGGACAGGGTCCAAAGTGTGAAGGAAAGGTCCAGGACGTGGGGGTTCTTCATTGTTTGCTTCTTACTCACAGAGGAAAAAATTCTTTCTTAGCAGACTTGCCCTTATTTCTCTTTGGCCATAGCTGGACCACGTGTCTTCCCCAAGGCCAGCACTGGCAAAGGCGAAAGAGATGAGATGGCCTGGCTAGGATAAATTAGGACTCATCCCTGGGGTGGGAAATATTGCTACCTAACAAAGTCAGGGTTCTCTTTGCAGGCTAGAAAGTAGTGATTGGGAGGGAAATGGCTGTTGGGAAGGTCGCCAACAGTGTCTGTTGCAGTGCGGCTCCACTGTTGGAAGAGGAAATTGTCACTGTGATGCTTGAAACCATCAGAAAAGGAAAAGTCATTCCTGAGAAACGAAAGGCATTGGGATACAGGATCCCAGTGGTCCACACTTTTCCAGGATTCTTTCCCATCTGTCCTGTGTGCTGGCCCTAACAGAGTATTTTTCCCACAGCGTTCTTTGCTCAAGTTATCCTTATGCTAAAAAATGTGTTAAGACTCCCCATTTCCTATAAAATAGAGACTGAAGTCAGCACTCAAGGCCCTCCTCCACCCCACTCAAACCAATCTCAAATCTGGCAGGAAATGAGAATTTTCTAAAACATCTTGATACTCCTCTCTGCCAAAGAGGTATCAGTCAAGCTGGTTCATTTTCTAACTGTTTGACACACCTTGAGTGGCTTTTGGCCTCTACACCCTTGCTCACTCTAGGGTCTCCACCTGGCTTGTCTGAACATATAACTTGGCCTGCTCAGATTCTTATTATTTAAGGCTCCCATTTAAGTTATCATTTCCCTTTAGAATACTTCCTTGATTGCCCCCACAGGAGTTTCCCGTGTCTCTAAATTTCTCTAGCCTTTGTTTTCAGTGTACCCACATGAGACACAGAATTGGACAGCCATAGATGATCTTCTGGGGGGTATGAGCCTTGAGATGACTCTTGAGGGCTGGGAAGGATTTAGGCTGGTGGAGAGGACAGAGTCATGCCAGGTAGCTGGGGGCAGGATAAGCCTGTCTATAAGAATGCACCAAAGTCTTCACTTTCCTACTTTGGCCTTACTTTAAGGCATCTTAGTACTTTTTCTCCAGGAGCATATAAACTTGGCTTATGGCTACCATGTGTGGATAGCACAGATAGAGTACATTTTCTTTCTTTTTTTTTTAATATATATTTTTTAAAGTTCTGGAGTACATGTGCGGGATGTGCAGGTTTGTTACATAGGTAAATGTGTGCAATGGTGGTTTGCTGCACCTATCAACCCATCACCCGGGTATTAAGCCCAGCATTCATTAACTCTTTTCCCTAATATTCTCCCTCACCGACTCTCCTCCCATAGGCCCCAGTAAGTGTTGTTCCCCTCCCTGTGTCCATATGTTCTCATTGTTCAGCTCCCACTTGTAAGTGAGAACATGCAGTGTTTGGTTTTCTGTTCCTGCATCAATTTGCTGAGAATAATGGCTTCCAGCTTCATCCATGTCCCTGCAAAGGACATGATCTCATTACTTTTTATGGCTGCATTGTATTCCATGGTGTATATGTACCACATTTTTTAATCCAATCTACCATTGATGGGCATTGGGTTGATTCCATGTCTTTGCTATTGTGAATAGTGCTGCAATGAACATAGGCATGCATGTATCTTTATAATAGGATTATTTATATTCCTTTGGGTATATACCCAGTAATGGAGTTGCTGGGTCAAATGGTATTTCTGGTTCTAAGACTTTGAGGAATCTCCACACTGTCTTCCACAATGGTTGAACTAAGACATTTTCATCATCGCAAGAAGTTCTATTGGACAGGGTTGATCTAAAGGGACACCAGGGGAGGTGTATAGTGCAGTTGAAATTCTGGTATCTTTTGGTGCAGGGGCAATTCCTGCATTTATTCTATTAGTTTGCTGAACTCTGATCTGCAGTGTCTATGATGAGGATGGAAATGTAGGCTCTGTGCAAACAAACCTTAGGGAAACTGATTCTCAGCAGGATATTCTAAGCAGCCCTGCTGTCTGCCCTGGGAGAGATAACACCCTCTGGTGGTAGTCTCCAAATTGAGAGTCTAAACTCATTATCTCACCCTCTTTTGTCCCAGAGCCTCCAAGGGACTGAAATGTGCTTGGTGAAGTGATGGGAGTAAGTGGTGAAACAGGAAATCCATCTCTGGGTAGCTCTTGGTGGGCCTTTGGAGGCCTAGCCAGGGATGAAGTAATGAGTCTAGACTCTAGAAGAGGCCACATGCTCTGTCCTATTCCTTGGCTTTGTTTCCAGTGCATAGAAAGTATAGCTCCACTTTTGAAGATTTTTATGTTGCCTGGCATATGGTCTTTGCAATGGCTTTCAACAATTTTCATAACAATGTGAAGCACATCTAGACAGCTAAAGCCTGACTATCTGGATAACCATGTACTACTTTAGAAACTGCTTTTAGAGATATCTCCTCATTTGCTGCTGTTGACTGGTGCATGGGTGTCACTAAGCCCATTTTACAGTTGAAGACATTCAGGCTCAGAGAAGTTAATTACCTTGACTAAGGTCACACAGCTAATAAGTGGTAAAGTGGGACCTCGAATCCAGACCTTTCAGTGCTCTTTCTGCTATACCATAGCTGCCCTTAAATACTAGAAAAAGATATTTTAAACATACCTCCATCTTACTTACTATGTGTACGTATTGGCATTAGAGGTGGGAATATTTACTAGTGATCTTGGTAACAGCATCTCTCAATGCCATTCCTAAGGCCTCAACATCATGCATGTGGTTTGAGGTGCAGGGCTTAGTTTATCCAGTCAGTGTGCTCACTCCTGAGCCATCTGCTTCACCATTCATGAACTTTGCTTTAACACTGGTCCCAAAACATCGTGAGAAGAGTAAATATGTGGCATAGCAAAATTATTTAGTATATTATACAGTCAAATATGAGTGCTTTCGTTTATGCAATATTTTGGCTTAAACTTGGCTTCTCTCGTTGTTAGATCAAATAATCCAGAGTGGTCCAGACTTTAGGCTCTTTCTAATATGAGTTTCCCAGAATTCTGCCTAGAGCCTCTAGGAGTCTTTACTTGCTCTAAATTAAGGCCAACACTCACTCCACAAGTGCCCTAGCTCCCCTCTGATCTCCCTCTCATTTACTTGTGGAATGTCACTCCGGTACTCCTCCCCCACTTCCCTCCTACATCCTTAAGACTTCTCTAGTACAAAATTATTCTTATCAGCAAACATTCTATAATTACTCCCATTAAAAACAATCTTTTGACCCTAGATCCCCCTCTGTCTGTCACTCAATTTCTCTGTGTTCTTTAGTAAAACTCTTTGAAAGAGATGTTTACTCTGGGTCACCATGTCCTCTCATTCCACTGAGGCTTTCTCCGTAGCCATGTCCCCTTCACTGACCTCCCCAGTACTGAGTTCCACTGCCAGTGCTCAGTCATCATCTCACTTGATCTGTCAGCAGCCTTTGGTGGGTTTCATTATTCCTGTTCCCTTGAAATATTCACTTCAGTTGGTTTCCACTTCACTTTCCTGTTTTCTCCCTAGTCTCTTCTCAGTCTCTGTCATCTCTTACCTGGAGTATTTCAATAGCTTTCTCACTGGCTTTCTTCCTTCTGTTCTTATCCTCCCCACAAGTATCTCTCAACACAGCAGTGATAGTGATTTCATTAAAACTTCATCCTAGGTGTAGGATGAAAGAATTGAAAACAGGCATTCAGATAACTACATATGCACATAGGTTCATAACAGCACTATTCACCACAAAAGGTGGAAACAGCACGAATGTGCGTGAATGGATGATTGATTGGATAAACAAAATGTGGTCTATCATACAATGGAATATTATTTAGCCATAAAAAATGGAGTATTGACACATGCTACTGAACACATGTACCTCGATATATGCTGCTGAATGCAATGAACCTAGAAAACATTATGCTAGGTGAAAGAAGATAGGCACAAAAGTCCACATATTATATGATTAAACATATATAAAATATCCAGATCAGGTATATCAGTAGAGACAGAACTCAGATTGGTGGTGGCCCACATTTGACGACAGGGAAAATGGGGGGAAACTGCTCAATGGGAAAAGGGTTTTATGTGGAAATGATGGAAATGTTTTGGAACTAGACAGAGGTGGTAGTTGTATTACATCGTGAATGTACTGAATATCATAGAATTGTTCCCTTTGAAATCTATGAATTTCACCTCAATAAATAAAGGAAGGAAGGAAGGAAAAGAGAAAGAAAGAAAGAGAGATAGAGAGAGAGAAAGAAAGAGAGAGAAAGAAAGAAAGAGAGAAGGAAAGATAATTAGTTCATCCAGCATGTCATTTCTTTGCAAAATGCCCTCCCCTGGTTTCCAGAGGAAAAGCTGAAGTCCTCCCTGTGATCTACAAGGTTTCTCTGACCTATCCAGCCTTTCCCTTGTGAGTTCTCTAATCTCAGCTCTTACCTCTCTTTTCTTTGCCCCATCTTTGCCACAGCCACACTGCACTCTACTATTTGTCCAAAATGCTGGTCCTACTTCTACCTCAGGGCTTCTGCTCCTGCTGTTTTCTCTGCCTAGAATGCTCTTCCCACAGATATTGGTAAGGCTAATTCCTTATCAGCTCCTTCAGCTCTTTGCTTTAACATCAGTTATCCAGGGAAAATTATAACTCCCACAGAACTGGCACTTCTCATCCTCCTTTACTCCTTCATTTTCATCCATTGCACTCATCTGACATTTCGTTGGTACCTATTTGTTTTCTATCAAATGTAAACTCCAAGGTCAAGGATTTTCCCCTAGTGTGTTTACTGTTACATTCCTAGAACCTGGAGTAGTACCTCAATATTAGCAGCTAGAATCATGGGCACCCAATAAACATTTGTTGTTTATATAAATAAAACCCCTTCCTTAAATAATCAATCATTTAGGTTCCCCAATTACCTTTTTCACTATTTACTAATTATAAGGATCTTTGTGTCCCTTTGTGGGAGGTGCTATGAAAGTCATATTTCTCCCAGTTGTGCCTATAAATTAGTTGGTCATGAGCTTTAAGTTGTTTCCTGGTTGGTGAAGCTGTTGTATGGGTTTTGTCTACGCCTTTTCTCTCTGCCCATCTCATGCAGTTTGGGAAAGGAATATTTTTCTTCATGGAGGTAAGGTACTGACCTGTTCTTGGAGGGATTCAGCCCATGACTGAAGTCTAGATAACAATACATTTCAACGACAATAACAATGACTAGGTTTTTTTCCAGGGTAGCTCTCGTTGGTACAGTGCAATGGAGGTTGATGCCAGTGTGTATGGCTCCCTGTTCACAGTGGAAAGACGTGCAGGGCTCAGAGAGGCACTCGTGTTTGAGTGACAGAGAAGTCTCTTCTTCCTGGATGACTGGGGCAGTGTCTACAAGCCTTGTGAAAGGGAACTCCACAAGAACTCCTCTGCCTCTTCCTTTGCCAAAAGACAAAAGGCTCCCTGCCCTTGTGCCTGGCTCTAGGTAATCTGCCAGTCACTGAATGATAGAGGCAGGTATTTCTCTTGGAACCAGCAAGAGAAGCCTCTGGCCTTATCTTTTGACTTGGAGGAGTAGGTCTGCAGCTTCCTATTTTTGCGATTGTAACTTGGAACCTGAAGGTCCCAAGCAAGGAAGGGGTGGACTCCTGGGGCTTCTTTTCCTTTTTTTTTTTTTTGAGATGGAGTCTCACACTGTCACCCAGGCTTGAGTGCAGTGGCACAATCTCGACTCACTGCAAGCTCCACCCCCCGGGTTCCCGCCATTCTCCTGCCTCAGCCTCCTGAGTAGCTGGGACTACAGGTGCCCACCAACACGCTCGGCTAATTTTTTGTATTTTTAGTAGAGACGGGGTTTCACCGTGTTAGCCAGGATGGTCTCGATCTCCTGACTTTGTGATCTGCCTGCCTTGGCCTCCCAAAGTGCTGGGATTACAGGCGTGAGCCACCGCACCTGGGCTTCCTTTTTAATTTCGAGACAGGGTATTGCTCTGTCTCCCAAGCTGGAGTAGAGTGGCTTGAACATGGCTCACTGCAGCCTCGACCTCCTGGGCTCAAGTAATCCTCCCACCTCAGCCTGTCAAGTAGCTGGGACTACAGGCACACATGACCACACCTGGCTAATTTTTAAATTTTTTTTATTGAGACGGGCTCTCCCCAAGTTGCCCAGGCTGGTCTCAAACTCTTGGGCTCAAGCGATCCTCCTGCTTCAGCCTCCTAAAGTGCTGGGATTGTAGGCATGAGCCACCGCACTAGACCTCCTTTTCCTATATCAGCATTCCCTTTAGTTTCACCTTGTAAGATCTGAGAGTGCACTGCCGCAGCAAAATACAGACATCCCTCAAAGGTCGTGCTCTCTTGAAGACTTCCTCTGGTTGAGGACACCCTAACTTGTCATTATTTATTTCCATGGTTGGGAGGGGCTATCATTAAAAATTCCTCCCCAAACTTCTGGCTGTAGCATGCTGTGTGGATTGCTAGTCTAAGGCAGCATGTATGTGTGTGTGTGTGCGTGCATGTGTGTGAGCATATGCATGCTTTATGCATGTCTGTACACATAACTTGTCACTGTGATTTTAAACCAAGAATCCTGTTTCACAGAGATTTTTGTGGTTCTTTAGCTACTCATGTCTGTCCCTCTTCTTTAATCCTCTGAATGGAGCTGGGTATGGGGAGCAGAGCCATATGAAAGGCATCCAAGATGAAAATTATATTGCAGACTTGCACATGAGTTTTGTGGTTGGAGTGGTGGTGGGGGCTGTGTGCAGGCTGCCACCATTCCTCCTGGTTTTTCTATTTTTACCCAGTCCCTCCTTGCTTGTTTCAGCATAAGTCACAAAGTTGATCCTCTCCTGGGTTAGACTCATCCGGGATTGTTGATCTCAGTCTGGGTTTTCTTTCAAGTATTGGAGGGGAAACTCTTGCCTTTCCTTTCTAGGTAAAATATTTCAATATAATTGATAACCTTCTTCATTCAGCACTACCATATCAGGAGCTTGTGTTGATAATGGTGGTAGTACTACCTTGCAGTCACACAGAGCTTTTAATTTGCAAAATACCATCCTACCATTTGATGAGGACAACCCCCAAAGCTAAGTTAGGCAGTGATATAATGGCAGACTTGATTTAAATCCTGGCACCCCCAAACACTAGCTGTGTAAAATTGAGCACATTATTTAAACCTTCATAAGTCTTTGTTTTCTTGTCTGTAAAATGGGAATGAAATAGATTGCTAGATCGCAGATGAGGGACATGATCTGATTTAGGTAGTAGGATAACCCTGAGTGCTGTGCTGAAGATCAGCATAGCAGGTAACAAGAGGAAGCAAGTGGTCCATTGAGGAGGTTGTGGAGGTAACCCAGGGAAGATACGGTGGAGGCAGGACTATAGTGGGAGCTGTGAGATAATGAGAAATGACTATCCTGGCTATTCTTTGAGGATGGAGCAGAAATTGCTTGTTGGCACATTGGATATGAGACGTGGAGGATAAAGAAGTCAAGAATGAGTCCACGAAGTTTGTCTTGAGCAAAAGGTAAGATGTAGGTACCATCCATCAATGGAAATGGAGAGGTTGTAGTTGGAGCAGATTTGAGCCAGGGTGAGGTGGGTGCGAAAAGATTAGGAATTTTGTTTTGGTTTTGTTACATTTGATACTGTGATTAGAAATCCAAGTGAAGATGTTGAGTAGGTAGTTGGGTATACAAGTTCGATTTAAAAGAGCAAGCTGGGGTGGAGATAGAAATGTCAAAATCATTTAGCAAATGTATGATATTTAAAGTAATGGGACTGGCTAAGGTCAATAAGGGGAGTGAGTGTAGATAAAGAAAACTAAACATTTCATGGTCAGGGAGATGAAGAGAAACTGGTAAGGGAGAACAAAGCAGGAGTGACCAGTGAGGTGGGAGGAAAATTAGGAGTGAGCAGTCCTGAAAGCCAAATGACTGATGATGTCCAAGCCTGCTGATGGGCTTAGTATGGTGAGGACTAAACACTATGGAGGGCATTAGTGACCTTTTCAAGACAGTTTTGTTAGAAAGGGTGGGATAAGTACCTGATTGGATTCGTCTAAAAAGAGAGGAACTGGAGATAGTAAATAGAAGTAATTTAAACAATTTTTTTTCTACAAAGGTCATCAGATAAATGAAAAGGTAGCTGGTAGAGGAAATGGAATCAAGAGAAGGGTATTTTTTCCCAAAATGGGAGAAACAAGAAAAAAAATTGTAAAACATATTTGCAAAGAGGAAGAATATATGATGTAGTTTTTGAGTAAGCATGAAGTGACAAACTTTAGCACCTAAGTGGAAGAGTTAGCCCTAGATAGCAGTGTAGGACATTCAAGACATCAGGTGGGAAGAGGATATCCCTTTAGCAAGTCAATATGAAGAGATTAGAGCAGGACTGCATTTGGCATCATATAATTCTGTCTTGACTAATTTAATCAAAGAGAGCTTTAATTTTTCTCACTAAGAGGGAGTCAAGAAGTAGGAAGTCCAATGAAGGTGTAACTGCTCAAGGAAGTTTTCAAGAATTCAGGCTTCTTTCTTCTTTCTCTGCATTCTTAACAGGTAGCTTTCATTCTCTTAGTCCCAAGATAGCTGTTTCATCTCTACGTATTGCATTTTAATTCCAGGCAGAAAAAAAAGGGAAAGGGTAAAGAGGAAAATGTATGCACCAGCTGAGATTGTCTCATTTTATTGAGAAAACAGTAGCTTTTCTAGAGCTTTTCTCACCAATAGAATCCATGTACTACCTCACATGGCTACCCCTAGCTGCAAGGGAGGCTGGTGAGTTTCACTTGGGAACATAATCACCTGTATTTTGGTTAGAGAAGGTAGAGCATAAATAATGATTGTGTCTTTCAGTTAAAAAAAAATCATTTTTTTAAAAAAAGTATGATAAAATACACCTAACATGAAATTTATCATCTCAACCATTATTAAGTGTACAGTTCAGTGGCATTAAGTACATTCATACTGTTGTGCTACTATCACCACTCTCCATCCACATACATCTTTTTATCTTGCAAACTAAAACTCTATGCTCATTAAATAGTACCTCCTCATTTTCTTTTCCTGGAAGCAACTGTTCTACTTTCATCTCACTGAATTTGACTACTCTAGGAACTTCCTAAGTACCATCATACTGTATTTGTCTTTTGCGAATGTCTTATTTCACTTATCATAATATCCTCATTATGTCGTAGTGTATGTTAGAATTTTCTTCCTTTTTAAGGCTGAATAATATTTCATTGTAGGCATATACCACATTTTGTTTATCTGTTCATCTGTCAGTGACACCTGAGCTGCTTTCACCTCTTGGCTACTGTGCATAATGCTGCTGTGAACTTGGGCATACAAACATCTCCTTGAGTCCTTGTTTTCAATCATTTTGGCTATATATGCAGAAGTAGATTGCTAGATCACATGGTAATTCTACTTTTAATTTTTTGAGGAACCTCCATGCTATATTCCACAGCACTGCACCATTTTACGTTTCCACTGACAATGCACAAGAGTTCCAATTTCTTTACACCCAACACCTGTTACTTTCTTATCTCTTTGAGAGTAGCCATCATAAAGGGTATGGTGCCTTCCAGTTTTTAGTGGGTGGAAGGAGAGTTGAAATGGAAGGATAGGGAGAGAGTTGAAGAATAAAATGGGTTAAAAAATTGAAGGATACAAATATTTTTAAAAATCAAGAAACAGGCCTGGCGCGGTGGCTCAAGCCTGTAATCCTAGCACTTTGGGAGGCCGAGACGGGCGGATTACAAGGTCAGGAGATCGAGACCATCCTGGCTAACATGGTGAAACCCCATCTCTACTAAAAAATACAAAACAAAACAAAACAATACAAAACAAAACAAATCCAAAAAACTAGCCAGGCGAGGTGGCGGGCGCCTGTAGTCCCAGCTACTCGGGAGGCTGAGGCAGGAGAATGGCGTAAACCCGGAAGGCAGAACTTGCAGTGAGCTGAGATCTGGCCACTGCACTCCAACCCAGGCGACAGAGCAAGACTCTGTCTCACAAAAAAAAGAAAAAAAAAAAAAATCAAGAAACAAGAACTGTGTCACTTCCACTGGATCAGACTTTATTGAAACTTCCGTGGAGTTCTCAAGACACCTGAAGTCTAACATGAAAGGAAGGCAACATAGTTCTGTGATAAAGAGGCTGCTTTGGGGTTTCAGGACCCCGAGCTTCTGTACACAGGCTCCATTACTGCTGGATTTTGGAGTGTGCATAATGTGCCACATTCTGCTGTTATGCCAGTTTTGTCCTCTGAAAAATGAGTGTAATTGAATAAGATCATAGAATCTGACCCCCTTTTCAATTATTTCAGAGCTAAGATGTTTATACAAGATTGCATGTGCTTTGAGATCGTTGAACTAAAGGCATTCTGGAAATTCAAATAATCCAGATATATTTTCCACCCATCAGTTAGAAAGGGAAAGCCTTATAGCAGCTCCCTGTGGTTTTTATGCCACAGGGAGATTTTTACTCAGATTGTCAGTGGATGCTTTTCTTTTCTTGTTTGTCTCTCCTACAAGACTGGGTGACCCTTGAGAACAGGAGTCATGTATAAGTAGGAGGAAGATCATCATAACTGTCAGTGTTTTGAACATTGTTATATGCTAGGCAGTGCACCAGATGATTTGGGAACGTAATCATTGGTTTTCAGAATACTTTTAGTTCCTAATATAGTACTGCTGGAAACAGTTGATTCTAGGAGCTCTTCATTTGTGACACTATGGCTTAAAAAAAATTTTTTTTTGGACATATAGCACAATGGTAATAATAAGTGAAAAGTGATGTTGACCAAAGCAAACAGGATTCATGGAGAGTTTGATGTGGCCCCCTGTTAGTATCCCAGAATTTTTCCCATCAAAACACCATCAGTAAAACCCTTGTCCTTCCTATTATCACACGCACACACACACACACACGCACACACACACACAGCCCAGGAAACATACATTCTTTGCAAGAGTGTACATTGTATTGGCCACGTGCCATCCAGCCAAGCCAAAAATTGTGGAACAATAGGAATCTGTGCCCAGAATATCAGCTAAAAATACCTCATTTCTCCTGCTCCGTTGTTTGCTGGATATGTTTAAGAGTGTCCCAGGAGGCTAATGAGGATGAAGGGAAAGGAAAACTGACATTTTCAAAGGAAACCAAACCTTAACTCCCTAAAAGGAAAACATATATTTTCCATATGTCTGTTTTATGTTTCTTGCCATTTGTGCCTGTCTGTGTGACAATATGCACAGTCTATAAGTTGTGCCACCTTGGCTTGAGTTATTGAAATACACACTTTCACCACAGTCTTTTGCTCTAGGGCTTGACTCATACTTTTCAGGTTTCAACAAAGAAGAAGAGGGGAGGAAAAGAAAGCTTCTGAGTGGGAGAGACTCACTGTCCCACACACAGCGCACTCATTCAGCTTGTCTGACATTGTCTCCTCATTTAGTTGTTCAGAACACTGCTTAAGAGCCTGGAGGAGTACCTTTTCATCTCTAATTGGGCCATGTTATAATCTCTTTAGTTTCCTGATCATTGACTAAGTCTCAAGCTCTGTCTGGTCCTCTCAGCAATCATAGCTTTCTTTGTGGTCTGGGGTAGATTATTGCCCCTTTATTGGCCTTGGTTTCTTTCCATTTGTAATATGAGGAAAGAGGTTGACTGGTCTCTTGGTGGACAGGAAGTCAGATAGCCAGGGAAGCAAGGCAAGGATAGGGATGTCTCAATACATGTCCAACAATAGTCAGCAGCCTCTGTAAGAAGCAGTCATCTGAGAACCAAAATGATGTGGGGAAAGGGTCTGTTTCAAATATTTGCCAGATAGTGTCAGCATTAACCAAATAGCAACTGTTGGCTGT
Organism: Papio anubis; assembly: GCF_008728515.1. Lineage (NCBI taxonomy): Eukaryota > Metazoa > Chordata > Mammalia > Primates > Cercopithecidae > Papio > Papio anubis. The sequence goes on from NC_044976.1 coordinate 195,754,221, forward strand.
GGTTGGCTAAACATGGAGCTGACAACTTCCTGAACATATGCTGGGTGTTAGGCAATGAATTTGTGTGTGGGTCAACACTCGTGGCTGGTGTCAATATTGACCTTGGGTTAGGGTAGACCATAGCCATAGCTGCCTGAATGAGATGTACCCTCAGTTTCCTCTCAAGTGTTTGGCCTTTCATATTTGTTTGTTGGTGTCTTCTCCAGTAATATATGAAAGGCTGGTTGAAGTTTGATTTGATTTGGTATAATAATGAGGGACAGAGCCTTGAGATACATGTAAAGTTCTGTTTTTGGCTCAATTGACTGTCTTGAAATAAATTATCTTATATAAATATTTACATGGGCAGATATGGTAAACTGATTTTAATAAAGGCAGTTAATGAGTACCACTTATCGAGAGCAACTAGTATGTGTCAGATACTTAAAATACACTATTTTACTTAATCTCCAAAATATCTTATAAGGTTGTTATGATCTCATTTTTAGAGATAAAGAAGCTGAGGCTCCAAGAGAGCTTGTAACTTGATCAAGTTCTTAATCAAGGTTTGAATCCAGGTTTTATCAGATGTCAAAAGCTGTCCTCTTCCCACAATGTCTTGCTGAGTCTGGAATGGACACTTTGTGAGAACAAGAAAAGCAGTTAGTCTACCATTTCAAGGTAGAAACCACCCATTGCCAGCAACATTTGTGATAGATGAAAAACCATGTGCATTATTCTGCCCTTCTTGGTGAGACCAGTGCCTCCCGGAGCCTCTGGGACGTGCAGACATCATACTTAGCAGTTCTCGCTCCCACTCGTTCATCCCATTGTATGGTCCTCCTTATAGCTCCCCAGGAGCTGCAGGCAGACAGAGACCCTGATTGGCTCTGCCAGCCACTTATTGTTTCCCATTTTCTCACCACTGCAGAGTCTTGAGACTGTCTCCTATAGAAGATCCTGCCACTCTATTGTCCATGCAGACTTTCCCACCGCCCCAGGACCATGTGCTCAGTTGCTTATTGTGGTGTTGTTGGCTCAGCCTCAAGGACAGAGACCTTGAGCCAGCTGACAAGGTTGCTTGTGTCACTACTTCTAAGGCCACAAGCCATGCTTTTGGTTCTCAATACTTTTGAATACTCTTCTCTCACCATCTCTCCTTCAGTTTAGCCACATGGTCTCCCAGACTCCCAGCAGCAGATTTTCCGGCAGACAGTTTTGGCTTATGGCCAATCCCTGTCTCTGCCTGGATGACCTCAGTTACCAAGTCAACATGGCACTGAATGAATGCTGCTATGCTGCCCCCTGGTGGAGAGGTGGAAACTGAATGATACACAGATTCCTGCCTCGTTAAAGAGCCCCAAACCCTCTCTTACTTTCTAAATCAGAGGGTTCATATACCTTATCAAAACTCATATCGGTGGTGCCTGGAGAAAGACAGCTGATCTGTAGTAGACTACTGTCCAAAGCTACAGATGGCTGTGATTTCTTATTTTGGTGGGGCAAACGCAGTACACTACAGTTGGCTCAAACTGGCATCAGGGTTTTTCATGGATTTGCTTTGTCCTCCATCCTTCTACTTGTTTGTCTATGGTATGGAGGCTTTAAGAAGCTCTCTTTAAGGTCTGCAGAACTTTGGGATGAGGTTAATGAAGATCTTAGCCTCTTTCTGGGTGGATTTCCTCAGGTTTTCCTGGGTCCAACCCTGTCCCCATTGGCTACATTTCTGCCTATATCTTGAAAAGAATGACCCGACTTACCAGGCTCCCCAGGGAATAGGGTTCCAGCAAGATTTGTCTTGTTTCCCAATCTCTTTGGAGTCACAGTAGACTCTTGGCTGGTGGTGTTGGGTCAGAGTGTCCCCACACACTATTTGTTCCTAACCCACACCCATAGAGGGTAGGCCTGTTTCAGAAATCCCTTCAGGTATTTTGGGGTCCATGAGCTGAGTAGCCTAAAGGGATCAACTTTCTTTTTTAACTCCTGCCTTTCACCTACCTACATGTCTGCAGTGGAGTCTCATCTCAGGACCTTCTACAAAACCATGGGCCTGTCTTGTGACTCTCTCATGAGCTGAGGCTGCCATCTTAACTGCTTGATCTTTCTACATGTTTCTCCTATGAAGACAGTGCTAGAGAGCATGTGGGAGAGAAATACAAAACAGGACCCATGAGTTCGCCATCCCAGAGTGGCTCTCTCTTACGGCGAGAACTGAAATATGGTCAGATTCTCTTTGAGTTCATAAAATGGTTCTATTTACCCCTATCCCACAAATTTAGTTAGATAATGGATAAAAAGAATATCACACTTTCTAGCACTGAGTGGGTATTCAATAAAGATTAATTCTTTTTTTCCTGTCCTCCATAAGCCCCCTTCCTTTGCAGAAATATGATTTTTGGAGTTGAAATATATTCTAACGATGAAGACACTGGTGTTCAGAATGGTAGGGTGATTTTCCTAAGATTACACAACAGGCATCGAAATCCAGGAGTCCCTAGAGTGTCTCGGTTGGTTGTCATCTTGTGTGGAGACTGTAATGCCTGCAGTACAGGAGTGTGCTTTGCATCCCGAAGTTCGGTGCTTCTTTGTTGATTGTCATAGACTTGTCTGCTAGTAGTTTCTCAGGCATCAACCCTTCATGTCTGCTTTTGAAACCTTCTTGTCTCCTTGGTTACAGAGGAGGCTTCTCAACTCCTGTAATAAAAACTTGAAATATAAAAATGGGAGTAAGAAATTATCCAGCCTAGTGGGTTTCCAATGTGTCTTAGGAGCAAAATGTTGTCTTCCAGTGATACTCTTGTATTAATAGAATAGATATCATGTCTTTTGGCTTTAGCTGTTTTATATTTATATATATTTGAATGATATGTTTCTGGAGAAGATTTTGTTCAAGAATTACCATAGCAAGGCAGTGTCATGTTAAAACGCTATCTGGAGACCTGAATTTAGATGTGAACGAAGTGGGTTTCTCTGGTTGAAAGTGTGTGGAGACCTAGGAAACAGAGTCATCCTTCCTCCTCAGCCTCTAAGTTCTAGACAACTCTGATCTAGGACAGAACACTTCCATTGAGAAATGGATGATAAGATAACCAAGATTCGGGAAAAGATGGTGGCTTTTCTGAGGCATCTTGGAAAAGGCAGCACTTTTGAGCCCAGGTTTCTCATTCCAAGTCCTGTGTTCTTTCCCCGACACCTCACCTAGGGCAGGATGACTGAGTTTGGTTACAAGAAACACTGCTTCAGTTCGATGATCTTGGCCCATGTTGGAGAGAGGGTGAGAGGCCCATGGCTTGGTGTAAGGAGCATGTTCTGCCTGCACCATGAGCAGTGTGTCTCCTTGGTTCATCTTCTGGGTCAGCACTATGCTCTGGAGATGCAGTCATGCACATGTCAAAGCAGGGAGGAGTCAGTGGAAGGGCTCATGCTGCGGAGGAAGTGTTCTCTTAGAATGGAACTCTTTAACTCTTTTTTTTTTTTTGAGACGGAGTTTTGCTCTTTCTCTCTTGTTGCCCAGGCTGGAGTGCAATGGTGAGATCTCAGCTCACCGCAACCTCTGCCTCCCGGGTTCAAGAGATTCTCCTGCCTCAGCCTCCTGAGTAGCTGGGATTGCAGGCGTGCACCACCATGCCTGGCTAATTTTGTATTTTTAATAGAGATGGGGTTTCACCATGTTGGCCATGCTGGTCTCAACCTCCCAACCTCAGGTGATCTGCCTGCCTTGGCCTCCCAAAGTGCTGGGATTACAGGCGTGAGCCACCGCACCCAACCAGAACTCACAAAATTCTTAAGCAACAAGAACCATGTTTGAGGCAAGAAAGAAAAATCCACAAGGGTCAAATGATAAAGGCACAAAAAAATTGTGCTACACCTTATAGGTCACAAAGTACTCCATGTACATTTAATCCTCATTAGTCCAGAAATGAAGACATCATTATTACCTTTTACATCAAAGCAAACTGAGGCAGCAAGTGATGAAGTGGTGTTCTCCCAGTCATGCTGCCTGGAAGTGGCAGAGCCTGAGAACCCAGGCTCTCTCACCAAAACTGAAAGTTATGCATCTTATAGCTTGCAGCTGTACAAGAAGAGATGTCAGCAAGGCATTGAATAGCATATCGGCCAACCTCTATTTTCCTGCTTGGCAGAGTGAGTGGAAAAGGGAGAGTGAGAGGAGGTACAGGGAGAAAGAGGAAAAGAAGAGAAAGTGTAAGACAAAAGATTCTGTGACCTTTAGTCTAAGCTAAGTGAAGGTCTCTCCTTTGTGCTATTCCCAGCTATTTCTCTCTGCATATCCCAAACACATCCTACTGAGGTCATATATTTAGAGTCTGCTGCCTTCCAGAGAATGTGGACTCCCTAAGGAGAGGGACAGCCTTATTTATCACGGCATCCCCAGAGCCTTCCCCACAGAGAGTGATCAGTAGAGGAAGAACAGCACTGAGTGCTTAGTCTCTGCAACAAGTACTGCACTGGATGCTTTTCCAAGAGGTAGATACTGTTATTCCCATTTTACAGGTGAGGGAATTAAATGCAAAGAAGAGATAAGGAATCATTTGAAGAGCTTTCAGGGGCAGGACAATTTATAACATCAAGGAAAGCTGGGTGGTGTTATGTATGCCTTGATGAGCTGGACATCTCTGGAAGCCTTGTCCAGCTGGCCAGGGCACAGCCAGGCTGCCAGGCTGTGAACCCACAGTGAGGTCTCATTAGCATTCAGTGGGGGAAGTAACCATGGGGGATGCCATCCAGAGCATTAGGAAAAGACAGGCTGTGTTTTAATTATGACCTGGACTTTTGAACAAACCCTTTTCTCTGCTTGTCTGAGCCGTAGAGAAAACAACTTGTGGGAGGTGTACAGTCGGCAGCTGGGTCCACAGCGGTAGCCGTACAGCTGTGTACACATCTGGCACACAGGTGGTGGACCACATGCACCTTTTCTCCTTGAATTGCTCTGGGGTTAGTGAAGGTAATAGGAGTCAAGGTAGTAAGGCGAGGTTGATCTGGTTTGAACCTAGAAAGGGAGGGAAAAACAGAAGGAGAGAAGAAAAAAACAGGACTGCCCTGCTCTTCCTGGTCTGTAATCCCCAGTGACCATGACCATTTCAGGATTTGAGCCCAGACAACTCCCGCCACTTCCTCTAGCCACTCCTGAGTCAACATGGTGGGCTTTCTTTGTTGAGCTCACTCCAACCCTCCCTTCTCCAACTTGGGGGAAATTTTTGGAGTGGGGGATGAAATTAAGAAGGCAAGAAAAAGAGGAGGAGATTAGCAGGGTGGAAGTTAGACAAGCACAGATGCTACCACCTGCTGTTGCAGCTTCTCAAGTGCTTGTTGACTCCCTGGGAGCATTTGCCTTGAGTCTGTTTAACAGTTAATTCCAGGGGAAGGGGAGGAGAAGGAGGGCTTGGGGACAAAGGGCCTTTGACCAGCTCCTGGAAAAGCATTGATTAGTTTGCTCAGGTTGGCAAACAGCAACCGGGGGTTTGTGGCCCAGGGGTGAAATGGGTGGATTTTCTGCCCAATGACAGTATCCAGCATAGGGGAGAGGGAGTCAAGGCAAATAGTCAAAGGGCTGATGTGCCAGAGGTTTAAACATAGAGAGAAAAACTGCACTGGGTGAGAGGGCAGGGGAAGGGCAGCTGGAACCTGGAGTTCCAGGCTCTACCATAACTGTTAGTGATAAACGAGCCATTCCAACCCCTTGGACTGTCCCCCAGTTTCACTTCCTTGCTGAAACTGAGAGGCAGAGGAGAAGCATATCAAGATAGGTTATTCTGAGGTGCTTCTGATAGCCAAGGGCAGGGAGAACTGGTGTGGTACTTCAAGGCCTTTGTTGAAAGTAAGACAGCACATGTACTTCCAATCATGCAGCCTGGCCCCTGTCCCAGGAGGCTGTTTCCTGAGAGGTGGCTTCATCATCTTTTCCAAGCCTTGCCTTCCTTCACTCAAAGAATTTGAATGGCCCTCTTTTTTGTGTCAACCTGTGAGTAATGCCTCCCTGGGAACTTCTCCTTAGCTTCCCCTTCATTCCACCCTCAAAACTCTTGCCTTCTTCCAGGAAGCTTCCAAGGTAAACACACAGTGCACATGTATTGACTTAGAATCATAAACCAGCACAATTTAGAGTTGGGAGGTGATTAAATATTATAATTACATATACGATAGCTTTATGCCATTTTATTTTATATTCATGGGACATTGCTTTATATTGTTCTTATATTCTGTTCCCTAAAGGTAAATCCGTAAGGTTAGACATGATTTATCTATTCATTTATGTGTTTGTTTACTGTCTCTCCCACTAGCACGTGTGCTACATGAGGTCAAGGATTTGTCTGTCTTGTATCCTTTTGTGCCTACAACAATGCCTACCACATAACAGACACTCAGTATGTACTTGTTTATGTACATGAATGCTGTTTGGATGGGAGTTTCTTTTCCTCCTCTCCCTGTAAAGACACAAAGTGTGGTATATTGCAGGGTGCATAGTGGATGCTTCTGAATAAATGAAAGAATGAATGAAATGAATAAATGATTGAATGAGTACATGAATGAGATTTTGAGTGAATGCATTGGCAACGCTTAGGCCATCATGGTAGTTGGCCTGCCTATATGAAATGCTCTTCAGTTGTTCCTGTTTTCTTAGCTCCTGCCGGGGTGGGGTTCATCAGCAGAGCACGGTGGCCTCAGCTCCCTGGATAGGCTCTGAGTCAGTTCATATCTAGCTTTATAAAGAGGAGAGTGGTGTGGAGTTTTATCTGCTCTCTCTGGCCATTCTGTGCCCCCTTGACATTCTCTCCTGTACACCATCTGACCTTTCCATATCTACTGACCCCTCTGGCACGTGGGGATAAACAGAGTGTTTTTGAAAGTATTTTCCCCTCTATTTTGCTACTACTTTAAAAAAGAAAAAAAAACCTCTTTATTTTGGAAATAGTAAAATGAATGTTATAGTGAATGAATCCCAGAGATATTCTTAGGGTATATTGTCTCTGTGCTTATGCCAAAGTTTTGACAAATGCAATTATGGTATCATCAAGCAATTTTAAAAAGAAAAAGGAAACAGAGGGATCTGCTTCAAATTTTGGTTTTCTCATAGGTTACCCTGAATTGTTATTTCTCTGGAGTGACAAGGAAGAGAAGAGAGACATCTTTATTGGATATCTATTATGTGTCAGCTCATATGCTAGGCTGTTTATATATATTATGTTATTTCAGAAAGAGGGTGAACAAATTAGATCCATGAGTCAAATAAAATCAACTTTTATTGAGCACCCACCATATGTGAGTGTATATAAATATTCCATAGGCCTTGTTCTTGAAATAGGAGTTGTCGACAAGATAAGTTATAAACATGGGAAAAGTAAAATAATAAGGCAAGAGTAAGATAATATTTTGAGCCAGCAGTTGCAAGCAATTGATGGTAGAATTTTTGTAGCTGGAGGAGACTGGCCTAACATCTTAATAACAGACAGAAAAAAGGAGATATGAAGGCGCAGGCTAAACAACCTGCCCAAGATTTTGCAGGGTTATCTGTAGAGCTGGCGGCAGAGCACAGGCCTCCAGTGCCCACCACTTTTCATATTGTAGTTCTGAGACATCTCCAGAGAACTGTGGAATGACCCACAGAGATAGTTCCTGGTATCATCATTCAAAGGAGGGGCAGTCACTTCAGGCTGGGGGGCACAGATCAGGGCAGGATTCAAGGAGAAGATGGAAGCTGCTGTGTCCTGAAGGGTGGTTTGGGTTCAGATAAGTTAAACAGGAAAACATCATTTCTAGGATGGGGAAATGACATAAATAGTCCCAGAGGTAGGAAATAAGTAATTTTGTATATTGGAGTCTTCGCATTATCGTTACCTGCCAGCTCTGACCACTAGGACCCTGGGAGCCATGCCCCATGCTTTCCTATCTCCCAGCTGTAGGCTCTGCCCCCTTCTTTCTGTCTTACCTCTGCTGCATGAGTCCTGACCCTGATAATTTCCCAGCCGCTCACTCATCTCACTACCTCTGTTTCTACTCCACTTTTCATATAGCCAAGAGCTCCTTTTCCAGAACTTGGATATTACCATGTTAAAAAACCATTCAAGCCTAGTGAGGTGGCTCATGCCTGTAATCCCAGCACTTTGGGAGGCCGAGGTGGGAGCATCACTTGAGGTCAGGAGTTCAAGACCAGACTGACCAACATGGTGAAACCCCATCTCTACTAAAAATACAAAAATTAGCTGGGCGTGGTGGTGTGCACCTGTAATCCCAGCTACTCAGGAGGCTGAGGCAGGAGAATCGCTTGAACCCAAGAGGCGGACATTGCAGTGAGCCAGGATCACGCCACTGCACTCCAGCTTGGGTGACAAAGCAAGACTGTGTCTCAAAAAAAAAAAAAAAAAAAAAAAAGCCATTCGATACTCCCAATTGCTGGCCAGATGATGTCCAGCTCCCTACTGTGTGATTGAGTCATGACTTAACCTCACCTGCCACCTTCTTGGAGGTACCTGCCTCTAACTTGGTGGAGTGCACCCTACGACCTGGGCATCCATGCCTGTTCATGGCTCCAGGCCTTTACACAGGCTGTTCCCTCCCCTGGGAATGTCCCTCCTCCCACCCCTTTGGGCCTGCCAGCCTGCCTTCCTTCCTGTCTTTTGTTTGATTTAGATTTATTGAATACATACTAAATGCACCCCCCACTCACTCCCTGCAGGTTAGTTATTTCCCGCTCTGTACTCCCACAGCCCTCTACTTTAATTATTTGGATATGTCTATCTCTTCCATTAGCCTGAACTCAATTCTGAGGGGGATTTTCCTTTATTCATCTTCACATCACTAGTACTTACTGCTTTTGGCTTGGCATATATAATAGATACTCTAACTGTTTTGTTGAAAATAAATGAAAGAAGAGTTAAGTCTTGAGAGATAGGCTGAATCTATTGAATATCAGGCTGGGAAGTTGGGATGCCATTTCTCAAAAACTAGCTTACACATCTAAGCTCTTACACATCTCAAGAGCTTGTTAAGAATTCACATTCTGGGGCACATCCTTTTACACTCTCACAGGAGTGGGCCTGGACAATTTTATTATTGTTATTGCTGATTGAAATAATTTAACTAATAAGCTCCCCTAGGGATTCTGAACAGCTTGCCTGGTGCCAGTCTGTAGACCAACCTTTGAAAGCACTGTGTCATGAACCACAGCAAATAAATTCTGGGCATTAACTCGGATACTCTTCCTTTTTTAATCTTTAATTTTATTTTAGGTTCTGGGGTACATGTGCAGGATGTGCAGGTTTGTTACATAGATAAATATGTGCCATGATGGTTTGCTGCATTTATCAGCCCATCACCTCGGTATTAAGCCCAGTATGCATTAGCTATTTTTCCTAATGCTCTCCCTCCCCCCACCCCACCCCCTGAGAGGCCCCAGAGTGTGTTTTCCCCTCCCTGTATCCATGTGTTCTCACTGTTCAGCTCCCACTTATAAGTGAGAACATGTGGTGTTTGGTTTTCTTTTCCTGCAGTGGTTTGGTGAGGATAATGGCTTCCAGCTCCAATCATGTCCCTGAAAAGGACATGATCTTGTTCCTTTTTATGGCTGCATAGTATTTCATGGTGTATATGTACCACATTTCCTTTATCCAGTCAGACACCCTTCTTCAGTCTTTGAGTGACTCAACTGCATGCTTCAATGCAATCTCCTCAAGGATTAAATAACCTGGATTTAAAATACATTTCATTCTAACATTCATATCCTAGTTCTTGAAGTTCCTTTTGCTGTTGACTTCAGGGGAGACCCATAGGGAATAACTAACCTGGATTTAAAGTACATTCCAGTCTAACATTCATATCCCAGTTCTTGAAACTCCTTTTGCTGTTGACTTCAGGGGAGACCCAGGACCAAGCCAGATTTTACTCATGGTGCATGTACTTCCTTTCTTCCTGCTGCCAGGCTGTTTGCTGTTAAATGTGGGGGCTGCTTCGAGGCCATCGCTCCCAATGAGTTTGTTATGCGGGCCCAGAAGAGTGTATACCACCTGAGCTGCTTCTGCTGCTGTGTCTGCGAGCGACAGCTTCAGAAGGGTGACGAGTTTGTTCTGAAGGAGGGGCAGCTGCTCTGCAAAGGGGACTATGAGAAGGAGCGAGAGCTGCTCAGCCTGGTGAGCCCAGCAGCCTCAGACTCAGGTGAGTGCCAGGTGGCGGGCAGGGCTGCGGTGGGGTGGGTAGAGTGGAGTTGGGTGGCTGTCTGCATTGTTTCTTCCCTAGAGGGCCAGCCTCCAGGGCAGCCTAGCTCCATGGCAAGGCAGTTCTGTGTATTCCAGGAACTTTCTTTGTAAGCTCAGAGTAATCTCTCATCAGTCAGCGATTACCATGACGATGGTGCATAACAAATTACCCTCAAATTCCATGGCATACAACCATAAACACTACACACACACACACACACACACACGTGTCTGGGTTAACTGGAGTTAACTGGACTTTGCTTCAGGCTTCCAGTTACCTGGAGTCTGCTGATCTCAGCTGAGCTTAGCTCCAGGCTGTAGACAAGGTTTAGGAATACTCTGTGCCATTCATTCCAGGATCCAGGTTTGAGGAGCAGCAGCTGCAGGGCATGATCTTCGGAGAGTGGTAAAAGTGCAAGAAGGCATGCCCAACCACAGAGCACATTTCAAGCTTCTGCACACATCATGTCTGCTAATATTCCATTGGCCAAAGCAAATGGCAATATCAAATCCAAAGTCAAGAGGAGAAGAAATACACTCCATGCACCACAAACCCCTGCCCAGGTATAGATACATAATACTTTTAAAGAGAATGATGGATTGGAACCAATAATTCAGTCTACCACAATCACCAAACTGTCCTAAGCTTTTGTTTCCTCATTTGTCAAGTGGGAAAGATGGAATCTATCTAAGGCTTGGCAGGTCACATAAAGAAAGGCACTAGAATGATTTTGTTCTTTCTCCTCATCAGCCACTTGACCCTCCCTCTTATTGCCTTGAGGGTTGGCGAAAGAGAGAAGACAGGAGAGGTTCAGAGATTTTACAGGGCAGGCTTCACAAGGCCAGACAAATTACATTAAATTAACACTGACTACATTCAACATGAAATGCCTTTTTGGAGTGTTGGTCCACACAGCTCCAGCATTCCTCTTATCCGTAGGAATCTGTGAGATCCAATTAGGTCACATCTATGTGACCTTACTAGTTCTTGCCATTGCCAATTCCAGTCCATTTCCAAGCCCCCTGTAACCTCACTCTATCCATATCTTTGGCCTGTTTGGGAGGTTCTGATCACTCCCATCCTTCACTCCAGCCTTACTAGGCCCTAGCACCTGTCAGTGTGTCTCACCCACTCTCAAATCTTAAAAGTCTATTCCTTCTCTGCCTCTTTCCCTCTCTCTTTTGTCCTGCTAGCTTATCCTTTAAGCTTCCCTCTAAAGGCAACTTTATCGGGAAGGTCTCTTAATCCCTCATGCTGGGTGAGTTTACCCTTAACTTCTGCTACTGGGATATTTACTTCATTGTAGTTACATGTTTGGTTGTTTCTTATTCTTTTCAGAGTGCTAAACTCTGTGAAGGACAGTGTGTGTCTTATTTACCACTGTATTCCCAGGCCTAGCACAGGCATGGAGCACTGAGGGTGCCTGATAAACTCTTTGTTAAAGAGTGAATAAACACATAAGAAAAAAGCATCATGGCATGGTGCTTAAGTGCAAAAGCTTTGGAGACAGACAGATGGGATGCCTTAGCCAGGTTTTATCACTATATCTCTGTGACTTTGGGCAAATTTTGGAATCTCTCTAAGCCTCAATCTTCCCAGCTATAAAATGGTGATGATCACACCTACTAACAGGTTTATTGTTGGAGAATGAGACAGAATGCATATAAAAAGCCTGGCGTTCAATAAATGCAGGTGCTTGACATCCACTAGACAGTGTTAGCATCTTTGTAGCAGCCGTGTTCTGCTCCCTTTACCTCCAGGTTGGTTCTTGCCTGGCCTTGCTTGCAGCCTTAAGAAAGCTGACATCAGGAAAGCCCCAACTTCTACTGGTGTTATTGGCCTTAGGTTTTCCTGGATTTATTATTTTGATTTAAGGGAAATTTCTCCTTGTCAGGAACACTGGTACCAACTTATGGAGTATCTTCTTCAGGGGCAGTTGGGCCCATTCTAATGGGTATACCACTTGGTATTAAAAGGTCAACTTATCCTGTCATTTTCCTCCAGGTATCTTGCTGTGTCCACCCTCTTAGACTTCCTCCCTAGAATCCTGTAGAATTTCTAATTTCCCAAGGGCTTAGGTGTTATGGTGATCAGAATACCAGCATGACCATAGAAAGATGTGCACTAACCTCCCCTCCTACCTCATCAATATTACTTTGAATGAATGGGGAGTGCTGTCTCTTGAGTAGTTTTACTCTTTGTTAGATCTAATAATTAGAATGACATTCTAGCATTTCCTGTGTTAAATCAAAAACTACTTCCCTGTACCTTTCTATCTACGGTATAAACACTCAATAATTTTGTTGAATAATTAAATGAATGAATTATAATTCTGTTCTCTGAAATTGGAAAAAATAGGTCTGATCTAATCATTTGAAGGCAACAATTATGTCCTTATTCAGTCTTGACTTCTCTATCCTAAACATACATAATCCCTTCATTTGATATGGGTTTCTCACATAGAAACCCATATGATATGCTTTCTCACATAGAAATAAATGCTGTGGTCTAGCCTTTCCTGATAAACATTTGTTTGGAGGCTTAATCACTAAGTTATTCAGTAGTCCCTGTGTCAACGGTTTACAGATTTTACTTCACTACAAAATCAATACGAGGCATTAGTGGATTGGCTCCACGCCCCTACCTCTGCAAAAAAAAAAAAAGGCAATAGCAAAAGCTTATCTGATCTAAGCAACATTTACAGATTAATAAAATTATAATGCTCAGTACCAGGGAACTGCAACAGATTCACTTTCTGATCACATTTTCAGCAATACCTTCAGTTATGGAAATTTCTCTTTGAGGCTGATATTGACGAATTGGAGCTTTCCAGTTTATTCATTCAGTACACATATCTTGAGTGCTTGTATTATGCCAGGCACAGAGTCAGAATATGAATGACAAGAATGATGTGGGGATGGGGAGGTCTCAAAAGCATATCAAATGAAGGAATTGTGTATGTTTAGGATAGAGAAGTCAAGACTGAATGAGGACATAATTGTCTTCAAATGATTTGATCAGACCTATTTTTTCCAGTTTCAGAGAACAGAATTATAATTCATTCATTTAATTATTCAACAAAATTATTGAGTGTTTACACTGTAGATAGAAAGGTACAGGGAAGTAATTTTTGATTTAACACAGGAAATGCTAGAATGTCATTCTAATTATTAGATCTAACAAAGAGTAAAACTACTCAAGAGACAGCACTCCCCATTCATTCAAAGTAATATTGATGAGGTGGGAGGGCAGGGTAGTTCTAGAAGACCTCTGTTATCCCTTTCAACTCTAAAAACCTGTAATTATTTTTGTAGTTTTAAATGAAGTGACATTAAAGTCTCAACCAGAATCAAATATCTTACCTGGACTACTCATTTTGTCAATTATATCAATGCTGCTTGTCTTGTATCATAAATTTTTTTGTGTGCCAAAGCTTGCCTCTTTACTAAGAGACAAACTTCTAGAGAACAGGGTTGTAGCTTTTGGTTCCTTTGTTCCTTTAACAAAGCTTAGCATGATGTCAAGAGAAGAGTAAGCGATCAAGAAGTACCTAATTAGTTGAATTAAATCTTCATGGAATGAAGTCCACATCATTGTTAACAGAAAGCAGACAACTTTAGGATCTGCCCCAGTACAAATACAGTTCCTCCTCTGGTTTCTGTCTTGAGTACCATACATATATATTGTAGGTGTTTGATAAGTGTTTGTTCAGTGAATGACTGATCTAATATCTTTAACCTTTTTATCAATGACTTGGATGAAGACACAGAAGGCAGGTTTATTTGGTTTACAGATGACACAAACCTGGCAAGGAAGGCTGGTGTGGCAGTGGATACTCTCAATGTTCAAAAAGATTTTGACAAGCTAGCAGAACTGCACAAAGACAGCAAGATGAAATCTAACCATCATCTCCCAAAATTCAATTGTAATTGTATGAAATGGTGCCTGTTTTGAGCGAATTCCACGTGGGGTTATAGTTGGCAATAAACCCAACAGGAGCCAAAACAGACATATGCTGCATTAATAGAACTACAGTGTCCCTAATGCGTAACTATAGTTTCAGTATTTTTTTTTTTTTTGCCCTGGTCCGAGCACATTTAGAATATGTGGGCTAATTTTAAATGATACATTTGAGGACTAACGAGAGAGAAACTTGAGGAGAGTAATTAGCTTGTTAAATCATAAATAATTAAAGAGACTCAGTGTATTAAGTAAAAATAAGACCAAGGAACATATGAGAGTCACTCCTAAGGTTGCCGACCCATGTACTGGGGAAGAAATGACAGATTTTGGTTCAACATAGGGTAGAACTGTGTCTGACAAAGGATCAGACTGGATTGCCTTTATGGGAAATAAACTGGTTGTCCCTTAACATTTTAGTTACAGTTGGTGGAAGACTGTATCAATGACCTCTAGGGTGGCTTACATCTAGGATTCTAGAGGGAGGAAGGAGGGAGGGGGGCAAAGGTTGAAAAACTAACTCTTGGGTACTGTTCTTATTACTTGGGTGATCAGATCACTTGTACCTCATACCTCAGCATCATGCAGTATACCCATGTAAAAAACCTGCACATGTACGCCCTGCATCTAAAACAGAAGTTGGAATTATTATTATTTTTTAAATGTATAGTTCTGTGATGCTGACTGATCTTACACAAAAGCATGATGGGATACCAAACTCAGGACATCTGCAACTGCTGTGTGCCCTTTTCTGCTGTGGGCAAGCCTTTTTGTCCTGGTCCCTGCTTTCCTGATGGCCTTGAAGCAGCCTCCCAAGCAGATGAATGGAATTTGTAGCCAGAGTCAGATGATTTTTTTTTTGACACTGGGCAACTTGGATGCCCAAGGTCTCCAGGAGAGACCCCCGAACATTTACAAACTTCTCTATAAGTCTCTAGAAGTGGTTTTCTCCTTCACCAGAGAATCACGGGCTCTTGAGATTGGCAGGCACTTTGGAGTTTATCCAGTCCAAGTTCACATCAGATACTTATCCAGCCTCTACTTGAGCACTTCCTATCATGGGGAGTTGAAGAGATAGAGGGGAAAAATACCAAACTGCTTTTTCTCCTCTCTACTCTCCACTCCACATAACACTTCTGACACCAGCCGTGTAGGGGTTTTCCCCACATAGCAAGCAATTCTCCAGTGGACACCAGCTGGGCATCCCTTAATTCAATTTAATTCTGACACTGTCTACCTAGAGGTAACATCAGATCCCACAGGTTAAGAGCTTGATCCCACAAGACTGCCAGGCCCCATCCCACTTAAGAGGTCAATCAATCACAAGTAGTAGGTTGTCAGCTATATTTCTAACTCACTGGCTATAAATTGGGGATCCTAGGACCTCATCTTCAGGTTCACTAAATTTTCTAGAGCAGCTCACACTTTACTTACATTTACTCATTTACCACAAAGGATATTTTAAACGATACAGATGAACAGACAGGTGAAGAAATTCATAGGGCAAGGTATGGGGGAAGGGGTGCAGAGCTTCCATGCTGTTTCTGGATGCACCCCTCCAGGAACCTCCACGTTTCAAGCTATCCAGAAGTTTCCTAACTTTGTCCTTCCGAGTTTTTGTGGAGGTTTTGTTACATAGGCAATGATTGATTACATCATTACCCATTGGTGGTCAGCTTAACCTTCAGCCCCTCTCCCCTCCCCAGAGGTGAAGGATTAGGGGTTAGGGGCTGGGGCTGAAAGTCCCAACCTTCTAATCATGCCTTGGTCTTTCCAGTGACCAGCCCCCATCCTGAAAGAACCTAGGGGCTCCCAGTTACCATTAGCCTACAAAAGATACTCTTATCACACTGGAGTGTTCAAGGATTTTAGTAGATTTTGCCAAGAAACTGGATGAAGACCAAATATATATTCCACAATATCACAGTGGCCCTTGACTTCAATTCTGAGGGTAAATTGTCAGAATTGTTACATTGAATTCCAACATCAATCTCCGTATGTAAATTCAAACCATGGTCTTGGCTGTACTTTTGGGAACTCGCAAAGTAAGTGTTTCCTCTACATGGGGCAGCCCTTCAAGTTCAAGACAGAAATGCTCCCTGAGAGCTAAGATATTTTCTAAGTTTTGTCTTTTCCTTTCTAGTTCTTCCTCATTATTCTAACTAGCCCTCATTACAGACTTTCTGTTTTCTATCTACAATCTTTTTCAGAGGTACAACCAAGAAGGGGATACGGTTTTCCTTATGTGGTTTGAACCAGCACAGTGTTATTACTGTCTGTCGTAGATATTATGTTCTGTTGATGTAGCCCATGATTTCATTAGCTTTTTTGACCTGGGGGTGGAGGCAGGGGCTTGGGGCCTGGCTGTGGGTAACCATGGCTTCTGGCTGGTCCATGTTGCATTTCTTACTTATCTACCCCTCTTATCTTTGCATTTTCTTTTAAAGTCAGAAGTCATCTGAGAGTGTCCTGTGAAGCAGTTTTTAAAAACTTTTAAAAATAAAAACGTGGTACACTTATCAAAACTAAGAAATTAATATTGGTATAACACTCAACTAAATTATAGGCATTATTCCATTTCATGAAATTTTTTCCATTAATGTCTTTATCCATTCCAGAATTGAATCCAGTATATCATGCTGCAATTAGTTGTTTTATGTTTTTTGTTTGTTTGTTTGTTTTAATTGAGATGGAGTCTTGCTCTGTTGTCCAGGCTGAAGTGCAGTGGTGTGATTTCGGCTCACTGCAAGCTCCACCTCCCGGGTTCATGCCATTCTCCTGCCTCAGCCTCCTGAGTAGCTGGGACTACAGGTGCCCACCACCATGCCTGCCTAATTTTTTTTATTTTTTATTCTTTTATTTTTAGTAGAGACAGGGTTTCACCGTGTTAGCCAGGATGGTCTTGATCTCCTGACCTCATGATCCATCCGTCTCAGCCTCCCAAAGTGCTGGGATGCAATTAGTTTTATGTTAAATTGCTTTCCTTTTTTCTTCATTTTTGGAATCACTGAAAAAATGTTGAGTCAGAATTTCATTTTTGCTATTTCAAACAATATCTTTATTTCCTTTTAGTGTCTTTCACCAAGGGATCCAAATGCTATTTTTTTTTTTTTTTTCTTTTTTATTTACCATTGAAAATTTTTTCTTCCTGAAGACCAGTTTGCATTTTAGATTATGCCTAGGATTTATTCCTTGGCTAAGGCAGGGCTCTTTTAGGTGCTCTGCTTTTGTACAGGAATTTTCCCAGAGGAAGCGTGGTTGCGAAGTCCCAGTCATGAGGGCCCCTTTCTGCAAATAATGCTTTATGTTTTGGATTAATGCAGCAGTTCCATGGCCTCCATTTATTGGGCAATCTGAACTGCTCTGTGAGGCTTATACTGCTTCACTCCTTGTGTTCTGCATTCATCTGGCCCTAGCATGGTGCCTGGCATGCAATAGGCACTCAGTAAATGTTTGCTTATTGTGTGAATAAATTCACTTTGTCCTATTCATATTGGCCTCTGATGTCCTTGGCAAAGAAGCATCAACTTCCAGTGTAACTTTTCTTCTCGCCGAAGCCAAAAAGAAGATTCCTCACATCTGCTGGAGTCTGTGAATCCTTCTTCCTCCTAATTTTCCGTGGGATATAGGATGTTTTGATTTGGAAGATCCAAATGCCTCGCTTGCCACTCTCATTGTGTAATATGTCTCTTTCTCCTATTCTGAGTCATGCTCTCCACTGCAGGTATTTAGACATTTGTCTTAATTTCCTTCTACAACCTTGGAACTGTTTTTTTTTTTCCAATTCATTTCAAAAGTATTTCATCCACCCTGTCTTGGAAATCTTCTTGTTCTCCAATAAATTAGACTAGAGGAGCAGCAGTTAACTCACAAATTCTGGAAAGTGCCTGACTCTTCTCTGGGATCATCCTTGTCAGTTCACCGTCCTGAATTTTACAATGAAAGATAGGTCAGCAGGGTTATGAAGAAGTCTCGTCCTCCATATCGTAGTGCATGGGATCTAAAGCAAGACAGGTCTTTGATGCTTTCCCTACACTCACAAGCAGTGTGACTTTGAGCTAGTCACTTCTCCTCTCCAGGACTCTATTTCCTAACCAGTAAATAGGGAGTTACAATACAGCCTTTGTGGGTTGCTGTAGAACAAAAAGAGGTAATGAAAATCAAGGGCTTGAAACTTGATCAATGTCCAATAAATGACAGTTACCATTATTATCTCCTAGTGTGGGAGCTAGTGTAGTTATGGATGGCTCATGGGTCATAAGCTTATTTCACCAAAGATCCATCATTTGCAAGTATCTCCTCTTCCGTCTTTGCTCTTTGGTTTTAGGCACTTATGGATAGCATACCTTGGGAACCTCAAGGTGGTACAGAAAGGGCCTGTCATTTTGGGTGGCTAGGGTGCATAAAGTAAAGATGGGCTGATTCATATCATAGGGCCTGTGTGTCTCAGAGGCACTTTCTGGTTTTTGAACATCCTAGCTAGCTAGTGTTGTTGCATCCTGGAAAGTCAATGCAGAAGACTGGGGGAAAAACAGTCTTGAAGTTATTTCTGAGATTTAATAGAAATCTCAAGCAAGAATGGGAAGGATTTATCAAACGTAGCTACCTTTCTTTAATAGACCAGAAAACTGATGTGTACACTGGTCATTATTTGAGCTATTTTAAATACCTAAGTCTTCCTTATTCCTAAACATTATACTTCCTGGCATATAGTTATCCTAGGGGTGGAGCTGTCTGTGCCTCTTGGTCTGAGGGTGATGGTATGTCTCCCATCTTTGAATGAGTTGCTTTCGGAGTGGACTTGACTTTTCTCTTGCAACTGGAGTCTTTGAGTCCAGACAGGACATTGAACCTGACAGTTAATGAATGCAGTGTACAGCTGAGCCAGAGTTACTCTATTCCTAAGTAGGCCTGCTAGCATTACTCTGTTACATACCATAATCTATTTATGTCCTTCCAGGCGGCCACCTGACTAACCTTTAATTCAACAAATATTTCTTACAGACACCCACACTCTGTCAGACTCTGTGCTAAATGCTATGTTTTAGTTGCAGAAAAAGAACGGCAGAGGAATAGTGAATGCTGAGCAGCACAGTTGAGGAAAACATCTCAAAGCCAACATCTTAATGTCAGGGGAACAGGGGCCAGCTTTGTGATAGAAAGGAGCTGGCAGATGGGAAAAGGGACATAGCTTGGAGATCAATCTAGCCATTCTTCTTTTTAAGAAGCAGAAGGGTGAGCCACTTTAAAAAGAAAAAAAAAAAATCTTGAGTAGGTATTTAAAAGTACTCTGCTAAACATATTTGTGAAGAAACATATTTAAATCATATTTTATATTTTTCTCTAGAGCCATGTTTTCAAAAGACTCTATGGTAGCACTTTTCAGAAAATCTTAACTACAGCTGAGTAAAAAATACATTTTTTATCATAAGCTAGTATACACATTTATATGTGAGTATATAAGTTTCAACACTTAGACTGACTTGCCGCTTGCCCTATGTGCTGATATTTTCTATTCCATTTATTTTAAATTCTATTTTTAGCCCACTGTAGTAATTTCATAAGCTACTCATGGGTCATAACCAGAAGTTTGAAAAACACTGCTTCAAAGCACAGTTACTTGCAAACCTATTCCCAGGTTTTGGAATTGGTATAAATTCCTTAAATGTCAAGCCAATAAATATGTCTTAATGATACTTACTGTGCCAGGTGCTGTGAATAAGACAGAAGGCACAAACGATATCATCTCTGGGCCCAAAGGCTTGGTGAAGTGGCCTGAGTACAGTAAACATGTAATAACTGTTGTCTATTTTTATTGTTGTTATTAAGGAGACATCAAGAGTACACATATTTATATCATGACTAGTACAAAGGTCTTCATGAACATTTTCTGATTTATTAATCTGGCATCTCTGGATGATAGGCAAGAAGCACTTAGAACTGCCTGAGACTTTCAGGTTGTTTTCAAAATCAACAGATTTGTCTCTTACACAGTATCACTGCCATAAAATTCACTACCAGAATTGTTTGTTGCTCTTAGTTTGAGGCTAAGCATTTCTTTTCGGTGCTGAACTTTTGTCTTCTAGTATATTTGTTTTGTCTTCATAAAGTAGAGGGAGAAATAAAGACACAGGATACTTGAGTCAGGGATAAGCCAGAATAAGAACTTAATTCTACCAATTACCGAGTCAGGACACTTGATACTGAAACAGAGGGGTTTGGTCCTTGCTATAATTATGAGTTGGGTAAAGTTTATCTTTAGTGCTTAAAAAGTTACAGGCAATATACAGGTTCAGACAATGCATTGTCTGGCTGTACTTTATTTTTGAAAATGTGTTCACACAACAATTTTGATTAAAATAAATAATAAAATCATAAGTTAATATTAGTGCAGTTGTTTCATAGCATATTTAATCAGCAGTAGTGTGTTATCTGTGTGCATTCATTTCTCCTGTTCCACCTCTGTAAAAAATAAAATTGGCCAAATGGGCAACTGATCATTGTGATTTTTGCATGATGATGATGATAATGATGTCAACAATTATTGAGCTCTTACTGTGCACAAAGCATTACTTTAAATTATGCACTTTACATGAATTAACTAATTTTACATGAATTACTCAGCACACCAAGTTGATGAGGAAGGCAATGTTATCATTCCCATTCTACAGAGGAGGAAGATGAACATGGAAAAGTTAGTAATTTGCTTACAGTCCTACAGCTAATGATGGAAAGAACCAGAATTCACATCCAGTCTAGCTCCAGCACCTGCATCATTAAACACTATGCTGTGTTGCCTAGTCGTTTAAAATGTATGTGTGTAGGAAAATGAACCTTATGTTTTGTTCTCGTGTTTCACTGACAGCTCTTTCTGGCTGGCTATGGCAGTGCTCCAGGTACTCATTAGGACTTACTACCTTAGAGATCCCAACTGAAGGACTTTTTCATATATAATTAAAGCAATGAAAACAAGGTGATTTGAACGGAGTTTACACTCCCTTTCAAAATCAGTCACAAGCTCACCTTGTTTTTTAACCTCCAGTTCCTCCCTAATCACTAATCACTATCACTGTACATCTCATGGGTACGTCTTCTAAGGCAATAGGAGGCTTTGAAGGATCTAAAGACAATGTGCTATGTGAATGAGGAAGTACTTTAAAAGTGCACATAAGATACTATTACTGTTTTTTTGTTTTATGTTTATAATTATTCAACAAACTTCTGGTTCTTCTGCTCCTGTGGCTTATTTGATAGTAGCAGGAAAAATCAGTTGACTTTTTGTCCAGATGAGAGGTATCAGCTGTGCAAACCACAGCTGCCATCATTTAAATGAATAAAAGCACGACAGTGAAGTAAATTGGTACATATCAAAACTTCTTCTAACGTGCTTCTTCTACAAGCTGACCTGTAATGTCCTACCATCTTTTACAATTATACTCTTCAGAGAAATGAACTCAATTTTGTTTTTCTAGTGGCAATGATGACAATGTGCTTCTATCCACCTTTACATTGGGTCCTCTTTGGGTACAATGATGGGGCAGTATGACTAGTAAATTTTAGGAGTGTAGTCTCTGGACATGCAGAGCCAACCCATGACTTCAGTCTTTCATATCTGAGCTAAATGACCAGGGACTCACTTTCTATTGTGTAATAAAGATCGGGGAGGAGGTGCAGGGAAGACACTGGTTTTCTTGCACTGACATTCCAGCCAAGCCTACTAACTTTAGATTTCCATCAAGAGGTTTCAGGTTGGATCTGAAGATGCTTTAGACAGTTTACTGAGCAAATGGAAGAATCACCTTCAATATTTCCCTGTTCCCTGGTTTCTGTGACCAAGGAAGACCCTCAAAGTCCAGTTTACTAAGGATTGGTGGCAAACTAGGTACTCTGCTATTTGGTGCTGTAAAAATGTATTGAAAACTGGGTAACTTTAGAACCATCTGGATTCTTAGTGGTCCAATTCCAGGTTTGCACGCTGGGACCTGGAGGCACGCTTGGGTTTTTTTGTTTTGTTTTTGTTTTGTTTCTGTTTTTGTGATCCTGATCAGGGATTTGCATATTGTGTGGCATGGGTGTGCTAGGTGGGATCAGTGGTGTTCAAGATAGTGGTGATGGTATTCAAGATAGAGTGTCCTTGGGAGGCCAAGGCGGGCGAATCATGAGGCCAGGAGATCGAGACCATCCTGGCTAACACAGTGAAACCCCATCTCTACTAAAAAAATAAAAATAAATAAAAATAAATAAAAAATTAGCCCGGCATGGTGGAGAGCACCTGTAGTCCCAGCTACTTGGGAGGCTGAGGCAGGAGAATGGTGTGAACCTGGAGGCGGAAGTTGCAGTGAGCCGAGATTGTGCCACTGCACTCCAGTCTGGGCAACAGAGCAAGACTGTGTCTCAAAAAAAACCAAAAAAAACCAAAAAAACAAAAAACCGAAAAGACAGTGTACAAGCATTCCTTCTTAGGAATCAGTGAAGGTGGGAAAGCAGTGACTGAACTAACTCAGCATCTGTTCCATCCATAGGAATTTGCTGAGCTTTTACATGGGGCAAGGATTAGGTTTGGGATGTGGAACACAGAGAAGTGTATGCAGTTTGACCAGCGAGCAAATACTTTTGAGTACAGAGTATTATGTAGCAGTCCTATGGTAGGTGCTGGGATGAGATCTCTGCTCTCACACAGCCTACATTCTTGTAGAAGGAAACCATCAATAACTAAATAAATGGATAAACAATATCATATTCTTGAGTTTCCCTTCAAAGTATTTACCCTATAAGACTTGTTCTACTTACGTATTAAAAAAACAAAACAAACAAACGAAAAAAACTTTGAACTCCTATGGAATGGACCTTCGGATTTAATGGTCTGGGGTGCAGCCTTGGATTTTTTTGTGTGTAAGCTTTCTAAGTGAGTTAATGTGCAGCAGGCTTGAGAGCCGTTGCCCCAGGAGAAGGTGAAGCTCAGAGGGATGGAGTTGAGATACCTTAATCAGCCATTCTTTCAGTTGCAGAACCTTGGTGCTGGGCCACAGACTCTGGAGTTAAAAGAGAAAGCAGTGTTTTGCTTAGAGTGAGCAGGTGTAGTTAGGGTTGTGAGAGGCAGCAAACACAAATCCATGTGTAAGAATAAACAATGAATAATATTTTTGTATAAATGTGTCCCATGCCATACAAAAATTATTGTTTGTTGGAAATGCAAATTTAACGATGTGCCCTGTATTTGACCCGGCATCTCTAGATATGGCGAGAATCTGGCAGGGGTGGGGGTGAGAGAACCCACAGTGTGGTGATTGGTGGTGGAGTCTGCAAGCCTGTACGATTGATATTTGTTTGATTGATTTATGATAGGGAAAAAGAAATGTAATTCTGTCCCAAGATACCCGTGTTCCCAGTATCCTATGTGCACGGGCTTGGCCCCAACCCAGCACGCTGAGGCTTCCCTCTCCTGGGCCTTGCGAAAGGGCGGCGGGTGGGAATCTCCCGTTACCTTGGCAACTCCCTCCTGCCGGCTGCTCACAACAGTTTGAATTACACCCCTGCCAGGCAGTCACCAGTCCGATTTCTTTCCTTTCTAGCTCTCGTTTTCCCTCTCAGCGCTCAGGCTGGGGGCGGCGTCGGTGCCAGTCTAGTCCGGAGCGAAGCTTCGGGCCGGCTCGGGCCGGGCTGCGGGACCCGCCGTGGAGCGCAAAGTGCCTGAAGCCCCCGCGCGCATTCGGCCCTCTCTTCAAAGGCCCCTTAGAAATGCAAGAGGCCAGGCGCAGAAACACACACGGACGGCAGTTTTATGAGAAAATGCAGATAAAGAGCCCGGCGGTAGGGCCATATGTTCCCCATAATCTCCAAAGCCGTCACTTCAATTAGAGCCTCCCCTGAGTTCTAATGCCCAATCCTGAGTAAACAAGCCGCTCTGAAAGAAGAACTCGGTTTCCAATTAAAAGTGTACTAACATTTCTCCTTCCTTTAATTCCCGCGGAGCAAAGCCCCGCGCGGGCGGAGGCGCGGCCGGGTCGCGGCGAGGTCGTCCCGGGTCCGCGCCGCCCCGCGCCGCCGCGCGTTCCCAGGTGACGTCAGGCGGGCCCGGGATTAGGGCCCACCCTGCGCTCCCCGCGCCGCGCCGCAGAGTTAATTAAAAGTAATGCCACGGTAAATCCAACGGCTCTCCGCTGGCGGAGCCGCGCCTTCGGGCCAGCCTGCGAGAGAGGGCTTTCCGAGGCAGGTGCTGGGGATTTATTTGTATGTGAGTGTGAGTGTGTGTGAGTTTGTGTGTGTCCGCGTGGGCGCACGTGTGAGCGCTTGTGCTGACAGGGAGAGTCGCCTGGAGTTTTTGGAGACCGAGATTGCCTTCCCTCTTTCGCTCGTGCCTCCAGCCCTCCTTGCACATGCACTAGGGAAGAAACGCACAAGACACCGTCGCTACCTGAAGTCTGCTTTCCTTTGGGCTGAGCTGACTCCTGGTTTGGTCTTTGCTCCCGCGCCTTCTGGGTACTGTGCTACAGATACTATCGACTGCATCGCCCCCTACGCTCTGTCTGTCCTTCATACCCCAACCTTCAGAAATCTAAGGGCATAAATAAATGGTGGCCAGATGCGAGGTGATTTAAATATCAGGAAAGCAGCTGAATACCTCCTGGCATTCTTTAGGAGCTCTTTAAAGTGCTGAATCTGAACATTGCAGGCCCTTCGACCTCCACATTATGACATTCAAAAAACTTGGTTTCTATGGATGTTTGCTGTTCAACAGGACTGGTTGAAAGTTGCCTGGTTTCAGATGGGAGAGTGATTGTTAGATTAACTTTCTGGCCTACTCTCTATACCATGAAAGAATCAAAGAATTGAAGCCATTATCTGAAAAATTCCAGAAACATCAATAAGCAGAAAATCCTCACTAGATCATTCAAATGCAAATGGTTTTCCTTCTTTCATGAATCATCTACCCGAGTAATTACTTCAGTTTTTAGTTTGGCCTTGGCGGTGAAGACCTCAGAGAATTAGTCTCACTAAGTCCATGGCTGTTTGTTTATTCGTTGCTCTCTGATTGATGTTAACTAAATTAAATTGAGGCCAGTTCAGCAAACATTTTGAAAGCCTGTCTATATCTGTCAGACTCTGGGTTAGATACTAGTGATTACAAGAGGAATGGAAACCACCTCTCTTTTCCAGACCCTCAGATTCCTCAGGGGATAAGAAACTCCTATAACAAAATAATTATAATAAAATAAAATATACATTAATATTATAGTAGAGATATAAAGTGCTAAGAGATCATAGAGACTGGCGCTATCATTCCTCTTGGGGTGCGTGTATGTATATTAGGGCAAAGTACTTGGGACTATTTGGAAAAGGCTTCACAATGGGTATGAAACTGTAACTAGGACTTGGCAGAGTAGGTAATTTGCAGGCAATGAAATGAAAATGAGTATGTTGTTAGAAAATGCAACTTAACCTGTACAGAGTTGCAGAGTAAGGTTGTATCCAGGCATGAGAGGAAGGACTGAATTGTAGGATTGCTCTGGAGCACTGAGATCCTGTGTGAGTGAGCAGTAAGATTAATGCCAAAATGTGAAGGATTTTGTATATCTTATTTGAATATACTCTGATGGTTGTGGGAAGTGAGATCAGAAGTTTGTAAACAGGATTGTGATGTTATTCTGTCTGTTTTTTCCAAAAGAGGAGTAGCGAGGATGGATTGGAGTTGGGGTAACATTGCAGGCAGGGAAGTTGGTCAGGAGACTATTGCAGTGTTCCAAGTGAGAGATGAAGGTTTGAACCAAGGCAGACCTTAGAGAGGGGTTTCAGAGAATTTATTCATTCATTTATGCCTTCAATACTTAGTGAATCCCTACTAATGTATCAGGCATCATTCTATGTGCTGTGGACAAAACGATGAACAAAACAGGCAAAGCACCTGCCCATCAGGGAGCTTAAATTCTAGAACTTAAATGACTATGAAATACAGGAAGGGTGGTTGAAGTTGAGGATGACTGAGAGTTCTAAATGTTATGAATAGTGTTGTTAAAAGAAGAGATAGAATGTTCAGAAAAGAACCAGGGATCTAGATAAAATTCAGGTGGGGCATGCTGACTTTGAAGGTTTTTTTGGACCATGTGACTGTGGACATTTGGTGGGCAGTTGAACACATAGATCTGGGATTTAAAGCGGAGGTCCGATGTGGATTTGGGAATCACAGAGAAGCTGAGGGTTTAAAACTGGGTAGTTTTTCTTTTTCTTTTTTTTTTGAGACGGTCTCGCTCTGTCACCCAGGCTAAAGTGCAGTGGCACAATCACTTCTCTGTGCAGTCTCAACCTCTTGGGCTCATGTGATTCTCCTACCTCATACTGCTGAATAGCTGGCACCACAGTTGTGTACCACCATGTCTGGCTAATTTTTAAAATTTTTAGATGCTGGGTCTCCCTGTGTTGCCCAGGCTGGTCTTGAACTCCTAGGTTCAAGGAATCCATTCACCTTAGCCTTCCATAGTGCTTGGATTATAGGCATGAGCCACCGTGCCCAGCCAAAACTGCGTAGTTTTAAACCAGTGTCTCCATGGATGCAATTGTCTGAGTCTTCATGGCTTTGGGAAAACAAACTTGTGAGGCTTGGATGGGACTATATATATATATAAAGTGTTTATGGTGGGGATTGTTGGAAACAACGTAAGGGTGCAATAAAGGGAATTCATTATTATACATAAGTATTGATACTTCTGCTGGTCTGTTTAACATCCTATTCCTACACCATCTAAGGAGAGTGAGGAAATCCAAGAAGTGGAGACACTCCAAGGACATCTTCCTGACTCAGCAAAGTGCCCTTTTCATATGGTTGGGAAGCTACACATTAGGCTGCTTGACAGTGATGAAAGGAGTCACAGCTAGCTTTTCCTAATCTAACAGCTGGGGTGTGACCAGAGGGAATTTTGGTTCTTGAAGGAGGGACAAAGGACTCCAGACAAAATATCTGCCAAGTGGAATGTGCCAAAGGGAATGTGACATTAGTTCTATCACTTTCCCCAAGAATTGGTTTGGATCTATGTGTATGAGGTAGTCAGTTTATATTGAATTTTTATTTTCTTCTGAAATGGCCAGCTACAACATGAGAAGCTCCTCATCTTCGTACAAGTGTTGTGCTTTCCTGAAAGCAGACCAGGTAATGATGCCAGAAGTCTCTTCCTCTTAAAAAAAAATATGAAAGTGTTCACCTTCCTCTCCTTCCCTCTTTGCCTAGTATCTCATGGCTCTCCAGAATGCTGTATGCCTACACCATATTACATGTAAGGGAGATCCATTGAGCCCTGGTTTTCCCTTTTAGAGGCTGGTAAAACCATGCACTGGCATTTTCTGGTACTTTTGCAAAGTTTGAGAAAAGGAATGGAAAATGCCTCCCTCTCTTTGATGAACTCTGGGTCTTCAAGCCCAGACACAGTAATTTCCAAAGGAAAGGACTCAGGACAGGGATGCAGATCTCCTTCAGAATGGCAAGGTTCCCCAGAGCTTCTCCATACCCTAGTCTGGAGCTCTTTGCTGTTCCATCACAGGGATGTATCCCCAGCCTTCCCTACTCTGTGGACCTTGAGGCTGGTTTCACAGAGCTAATCCCCAACCCGGTACTTCACTTTCTTTGACCTTGGGTATACCCAAGGACCATGGCATGTCCTTGTGGGAAAGCAGAAAAAGAGTTTTCCCTTTTCTTGTCTGATAGAATGCTCTCAAGAGTACCTTGCCAGGTGCATAAGACACACTGGTTTCAGTCCCTGTGTGCTCTCAATGCGTTTGGATAGTCCATGTAGGAAAATTCCCAGGAATAGCAGATTTGTAATCATTAAATTCCAAAAAATTGAGATAAACTTGCCTGTGAGTGTTTTAAACGTTAGAATACTCAAATTATAAGCTTTAGAATTTAGATTATTTAGAACAGGTAAAAATAAAAGTATGTTAAATCAGTTTACATAGGAGAGAAAGAATTAGTCAGATAAAATAACAACAATTATAATTTTGCACCAAACACAGGTTCATGGGAACCAAGTTAACTAGAGTTCTCAATTAAGCAGAATACATAATTTAAAACTCTCTTCTAGTACAAAGAAAGAATTAATCAGAAAATAAAGTTGGGTGCATTGGCTCACATCTGCAATCCCAGCTCTTTGGGTGGCTATGGCTGGAAGGTCACTTGAAGCCAAGAGTTCCGGACCGACCTGGACAACAAAGTGAGACCCTCTCTCTACAAAAAATAAAATTAGCCTGGCATGGTGGTGCATGCAGGCTAATTAGTCTTAGCTACTCAGGAGGCTGAGGGTGTAGGATGGTTGAGCGTAGGAGTTCAAGACTGCCACGAGCTATGATGGCACCACTGCACTCCAGCCTGGGTTGGAGTTGCGACCCTGTCTCCAAAAACAAAAATAATAAAAAAAGAAACTAAGCCAATTTCTAAGATTTATTTTAAACAACACCTTCGAAGAAGTATTTTCCAGAGGTAGTCCTAATCAGCCCAGTGTCTTATACTTTCTACATGTGCAGCTGTATAAAGCAATTGCTTTGTTAAGACAGTGCTTCTCATGACTCATCAAAATATTGAGAACCATCACTAAAAAAAGACTAATTGTTTCTACAAGGTCTAGTTAGTGAACTAGGAAGGTGGAATAATTTACTTCAGGAAATTTTTTTTTATCAACAAATGTTCAGAGCGTTAGTGCTCCACCTTCTGAGTTGAGTGCATGGGGTTAGTGATCACACCCCATTCCCTGGGCAGTGGGCAAGAGTTTTCCAGTCTGCTCTGCAGGACACTGAATCGGAACTGCTGGGACTTTCTCCTCTCGCCACCTGTGACAGACACTTGGAATGGGGAAGGAGCACTGGACCTGAGCCAAGAGACTTGAATCCTAGATTTGGGGACTATTAAGTAGGCGTATGATCTTGGATAAGCTCCTTTCCCTATCTGTGACTCAGTTTCCTATCTGAGGAAATGTGAATGTAAAATTGTTGGTCTAGATGCTCTCCAAGCTTCTTTATTCTCAGACCCTGTACTGTTTTGCAGCATATTGTGGCAAGGGGCAGGTGGAGGTTAAGTCAGACATCCACATTCATGTAGCAATTTGTGAGCAATGTGGCATGGCAGTGGAAACCTGTTGGTTCCACTTACCGCAGCCCAGAGATAAAGTTGTTGTCCAATATGTAGGGCCGTTCCTGCCACCAGGAAAAATGAAACTTGAGAAGTTCATAGGAGAATATTAAGACACAGATTACCATCTGGATAGCAAACTGGGGGGTTTCCTTGGGCATTGCCTAAGTGACAGCTCCTAGAGCTATCCTTACCACTATATGTTAAACCACTATATTATGTTATACCACTATAATAACCACTATAATTAAATTAGACACAAATCTTTTGCAAAAGGAACACAAACTGAGAGATAGGTTTCTGTTCATCATCATAAACACCTTCTCAGAATATTCCTGTTTTGTCTGCTCAGGCTGCAATAACAAAATGCCATAAACTGGGTGGCTTATAAACAACAAAAGTTTATTTCTCAGAGTTCTTGTCGCTGGAAGTTTGAGGTCAGAGTCCAAACATTGTTGGGTTCTGGAGAGAACCCTCTTCTGGATTGCAGATTGCTCACTTTTCCTTGTATCCTCAAGTGGCAAAAAGAGAATGAGAATGATCTCTGGAGTTCCTTTAAAAGGTCACTGAAAGCGTTCACGAGGGTTCCCCCATTATGACCTAATTACCTCCAAAAGCCTAACCTTTTAAAACAATCACATTAGAGCTTAGGATTTCAACCTATGAATTTCAGGGGCACACAAACCTTCAGTCCACAACAGTCTTAGTCTGCATTTCGCAATTTAAGTATTATTGGCATTTTTGGTGAGGCAAGCTGCTGTATTGCATCTATGGCCTCCCTCCACTAACAACCAGAAAAAAAGAGCCCTCATACATTTACACGTATCCCTGAGAGACTATATATATATATATATATATACTCCTGATTGAGAACCAGTGTTCAGTTCAGTGATCATAACCAGACAGCAGATTTGTTAATATTTTCTCCTTTCATTTGTAAACATAGATGATTGTGTTAAAAGGAATCTAAGACATCATTTATCACAACTCCCTCATTTCATAGCTGAGAAAATTGAGGTTAAGTGCCTTGTTCAAGGCCATGTTGTAGTAACTGGTAGAAGCAGGTTTAGTATCAGGCTTCCTCCCACCCACTGTGGGGCTCTTGTGCTGCCTCATTTGGGGTCATAAACATGGCCAAAGAGATAGTTGGGAACATGTGAAGGAGTTGGGACTAATAATAGAAATGACAGCGGGGGCCATCTCTAGCTTCCGTAAGTGCTCTCCCCAAGGTCCTGAATCTTGGGGTTTTCTAGATGAACAGTCCCTTAAGCAGCTTCTCTGGTTAAGAGGACTTGAATACCTTAAGCAGAGGTGATGCTGTGTTTCATGTTCTAAGACACTTTTCTTGGGTTGTGTTTTAATGTATCCAAAATTGAGATCTGATTTACAGTTGATATGGTGAGAAAGCATTGTATCAAAGTTTAAATGGCCACATTTTTTTTTTCCTTTTTTGGTGGTCCACAAAATAATGACATATTTTATAAATTAAAGGCAGCTGATATTTGATGAAATCTGATAGATCACTTTCAGGACAGGCTGCAGAGATCGTTTCCATTTTAACTATTCCTAAAGGTGATGCAACATGTGGAAAAACCTGTCTCTTTAATTGTTTGGTCTATATATGACACAGCAGTACAGCTAGTGGACACAAATTGAAGAGTGGCTCTACAAGCAAAGATGATAAGGTATCCAGTTCCTCTCTTTGGTCTCTGGAGTAAGTTTTCTTTAAAGTCCTTTCTGGCCTCTGGTTTTTGCCTGTGGCCTCTTGGATCTGGCCATGGTGCTGACTGCTTATAGAACTTTAGTACTAATTTCCAGTGAATTCTGGACCTAAAGTCTAAATCCTGGGGTGAATGTTTGCCATGTCTCATTACCTAACTGCTACTCTAGGATAAGCCTTACAAAGCCAGGTCCAAGGAAGATAGCAAAGGAAGTGAGAAGATGATTTGAGCTAACTTAGTTTTCAATATGGCTAGTGAAATCAAGTGTGCTTACCTGGCAAGTGAAGAGACTGTTGCCCAACCTGTGAAATCTTTTGACACCCTGAAGAACTAAATCATCCAGGGGCCAGCCTAGGGAGAAGACACAACTGTTGACTTTTAGAGCAGAAAGAGTTTAATACAGAGAAGTGATTAGATGGCTGATGAGGTTGTTGAGATGCAAACAGACCGGGGGAGACAATCTACAAATTAGCAACAAAAGAAAGCTGCTACTACCTGCAAGCTGAGGGACAGAGTGAGGAAATGATGTAACTGCTGTAGGCATCTGGTAGAAGCTGGAGCTGCAGTGGGCCTGTCAGGTATGAGCTGGCACCATGGAGGAGCTGCAGCAGGTGCTATCTGAACTATAGCACCGTTCTCTCCAAAGTAACATCCGTCACTACTGACTTATCCATCAGTCACTGTTTTCAATCTATGCTTATCACTCTTCCCTGTTTACATTTTATTTAGATTCTAAAATGACATAGATCATGCTTTACTTCTTTGATATACCTTCTCCAAATAAAGGCAAGTTCCACAAGAGTAAGAGGTCCTGTCTGTTATATTCACTACTGTATTCCCAGAACCTAGAACGACAGTCACTACAACATTATGTGAAGTAAGTAAATGTTTGCCGAATGCGTGAATGAAGGAATCTCTTCAAATGATATTGTAATTATCTGCTCGTATGACTATCTCCCTAGCTAGTGACTAGAGTTTTATTTTTCAATTTCCTTCCTTTTATTTAAGAAAAACAAAAACCAAGACTTTTTGGTCATTGCTCATATTAAGAGGACCCTTTTGCATAGGGTATATAATATTACTTAGTTGTGATGAAAAATATTAATAATTTGAATTTCTTGAATGGATACTATGGTGCTCAGTACAAGAAGCTGAAATTTGGGGGAAATAAGTAATTTTTTCCCAAAAGAGCCAGCATTGAATTCCGGGTTTCTTTGACTCAAAGCTCTAGACCGCTCTTAACAATTTCCCTTTGTTGGCTCTGCATTATATGTATGTATGTATGTATGTATGTATTGTTGAGACAGGGCCTTACTCTGTTGCCCAGGCTGGAGTGCAGTGGCTCAATCTTGGCTCACTGCAGCCTCTACTTCCTGGGTTCAGGTGATTCTCCTGCCTTAGCCACCCAAGTAGCTGGGATTACAGGTGTGTGCCAACATACCCAGCTAATTTTTGTATTGTTTTTAGTAGAGATGGGGTTTCACCATGTTGCCTAGGCTGGTCTTAAACTCTTGAGCTCAAGCGATCAACCCACCTCAGCCTCCCAAAGTGCTGGGATTGTAGGCGTGAGCCACCATGCCTGGCTGGCTCTGTGTTTTAAAAACTGAAACACAAGTCTCTGCTTTGTCAGCTCTGCTAACCCCTCCTTCACTGTCCATGCTCCTGTCTGCTCTCTTGTGCTAGAATATTTTTCTTTGTCCTTTATTTTAAATTTATTTAAATTTAAATCCATTCTCTTTCTGCAAGCCTTCTTGAGGAAGCCTGCCCTGATCCCCTGAGACCACATTAGATGCCCCTCCACTGTATTCCTTCAGTATCTTATACTTTACCAAAATACTTCTTAGCTTGTCTTGTAAAGACCTGTTAATCTTTCTTCTCCTCTACCAGACTGTGGTGAAGACAGGGACTCTGCCTTGTTCACGGATGTATATTAAGCACTTTGCACAATAAATATGTTCAGACGAATACGTGATGATGGAAGTATGAGGATCCTCTGCATACTAAAAAATATTTATCCCTGAAGATAAAGCATCTATGTAACTAAGAACTCCTTCACTGGGAAAATAAAATTCAACCTTGCAGAAGTTTGGTCTATGTACAACTTCTCAGATGCACATCCATTATATAGATCAAGGCATTTGATACAAAAAGAAGCAATGTTAACTTAGAACCTGACAGCAAGGTTAAGCTCAGCACCTCTTTACCAGCTGCTGTCATAGCTCATCAGCCACCTATGATTCCTGAAGCTCAGCTGCACCCACAATGGCAACTTTTTTCTCGTTTGCCATGCTTCCTGATAATCTCTTGCTCTAGCTCTCACTGGCACTGATGGAGGTGAAACAGCTGACTGTGAGGGAGGACTCATTGAAAGACTTGATCTAGGACACTGAGCTAAGCCCACACATTGGATGACATTTGTGCTTTATGAGATATGCATGACTTTGAATTCACCAGTCTTGCAAACAGAAGGGCTGTTCAGCACTTTGTCTCAGTCCAGGAATAGATGATAGGGAATAGAGGTGGAAGACAGCACCTTGAGCATAAAGGTAAAGGAGAGACGAATCGTGATGCAGATTCCGGGGCTCACTGCCTGCTTACCCACTTAGCTGTCCATGGCTCTGGTGCTTAACAGCTATCACACTGATAGAGAGGAGAGAGGCCTGACCTTGTGCTTGGTGGTGTACTTCCCAGTGATGCATAACAAGGACCAGTCCTGTGCCTGCCCATCTTAGGTTACCTCATACTCATCCTCACTTTTTCCTCCAGTCATACCATTATTTTTAAAGAGGAAAAGATGGTTGTAAAAAAATTTCCATTCTCCCACAATTATCGAAACTAGCAGGAATCACTCTCAAGAGCTGGTTGAAATAGTTGAAAAGGCATGAAGACTCTGTTGACTGAAAGTAAGAATGTGCTGTGTTTGCTCACATCTCTTCAGAAGCTCTTACCCAACCTTCTTGTGTGTGCCTGCAGGGGTGGGAGTGTAGGAGTGGGGAAAGAGAGAGGGAGAAACATTCTGGATCTGTGATTCTAAAGGTGTGGTTCCTGGACCAGCAGCAGCAGCAGCAGCATCACCTGGGAAATGGGTAGAAAGAGAAAGTCGCGGACCCCATCCCAGACCCACTGTATCAGCAACTGGTGTTTTCACCAGCCCACCAGGTGATTCGGGGACATGCTCGTTTTGAAAACCATGGCCCTAGAGTCCAGACTGTAATTACAGCAGTCTTAGCTTCAGAGTAACAGTGTTTTTCCTCTAACCCCTATTTCAACAATAAACTCTGTCTTTTATAAGTAATGACAGTATTGAAGAGTTTTTAATGTTAGAAATTCAAGGCTAACTAATTATACAAAGTGTTTGTGATGGTACTGTCAGCAGTGATTTCATCAACATTAAGATAGTCTTGAGACACTCAATTTCACCTAAAGGAAATAACCATAAATAATTTCTGAATGGTTGTAGTGGAGTTCACTGCATACAATTATGATCAGTTTATAGCAGTCTAGAGCAAGCTTTCCTTGCAAACAATATTTATGCTTTCCTCACTTAATCTTGTATTCCCACCCATGACGAAGCATGGCTATGGGAAGGTCTGTCCAAGATTTCTCAGCTGGGAAGCAGCCCAGTCTGCCAGGGCTGAGGGCCTCCTGACCAAGTGCTCCCCTCCTTCCCCTAAGCTATCCTTGGAGACTATGTGTTGCAGTCACATGAGGACTGGCTGAATGAGAAATTGCCGATTTTATGTGCTCCACAGTGCTGTTCACCTTCTCTGCCCTGTTTGCATTTTATTTTCTTCAGTCTCCCTCCTCTCTATCCCTAATTAGCATAATTTGGGGTTTCTCTTTTTCATGACCTGCTCTCCTGTCTTCCTATTGAAACATAACTGGATGGGTACTAATGAGAAGGTGGACCGTTGGTAGCATCAATATCAATGTGAAAGAGATTAAGATTATAGTTAAAAGGAAATAAATTTCATCCCAGGTGAACCCTAACTATGGAGGTAGCTAATAATTTCTATAGTGACTGAAAGTTACTGGTTGGCACTGGTGAATTGATTTGTGAAAAAAATGGAAAGGCAGAACTCTACAGTGCATTTGTTTGTGCAATGCATTGCCAGTGTGACCTTTGGCTTATTTCTGTTCCTTGTGTATTAACTGAAATACAAGCTATTCAACAGCTAATTATTAATCTCCTGAGTACTCAGTATGTTGTTGTGTTGTGGAGGATACAAAGATGATTCAGACTTGACCTCTGTTTTCTGGAAGCTTATTCTAATTATATAGAAGATACACAAACTTAAAATGCTGATGAAAATTAGGCAGCATTTGTTAATTTCTTACAATTGACTAGGTACCATAAACACTGTTCCCCCTTCAGTTCCTGTAACTATCTTGTTGGGTAAGTGCTTTCAACAATCCCATTTTATAGATGGGGCTGCCTAGACTTAATGCAGAGGGAATTTTTGCTGTATTAGTCTTTTCTTGCGCGGCTATAAAGACATACTGGAGACTGAAATTTACAAAGAAAAGAGTTTTGATTGGCTCATGGTTCCAGAGGCTGTACAGGAAGCATGGAGGCATCTGCTTGGCTTCTGGGGAAGTCTCAGGAAACTTGCAATCATAGAGGAAGGTGAATGGGGATCCAGGCATCTTACATGGTGGAGCAGAAGCAAGAGAAAGAGGAAAGAGGTGCCACATACATTTAAGCAACCTGATCTCATAAGGACTCACTATCATCATGACAACACGAAGGGGGATGGTGTTAAACCATGAGAAACTGCCCCCATGATCCAATCACTTCCTACCAGGCCCTGCCTTCAACATTGAGGATTACAGTTCAACATGAGATTTGGGTGGGACACAGATCCAAACCATATCATTGGCCAAGACCACTAGCTAGTAAATGACAGAGCAAAATATTTGAGTCCAAAGCATCTCTCTTAATCACTCTGTTATACTGCCTCCAGAAGTAGGCCAAAAAAGAATCTTTATATTGGTGTAGTACACTAGTTGTTTTAAAAAAGTTTATACTTAGAACTTATGATACTGTTGTCCACTAAAATGGTTGGAGAATAATGTAAGACAACATACAAAATTGTCTCCTTGTTTGAATATGCTTGAGTAACTAAAGTATTTGAGATAGACAAACACGTGTTCTGGGTATTTAGAAAGGGAAGAAATTACCATGGAAAGGAGCTGAGGGAGACTGCAAGGAGCAGATAGATTTGGACCTCCCTGTTAGCACAGAACTGTGAACTTAAGAAGTTCTTTCTTTCTTACTTCCGCAGTCATTCTTTATCCCATTGCTCTGTTTTCTTTTCTGTTTTTCTTTACTCACCATCTTCTAAGGCAGAGGCTGTCTTGATCTTGTCCATTCCTCCTTATTCTGGGTCTAAAAGAGTGGCTACACATAGTAGGCACACTGAAGCTGGAGTGGTTGAATGATGGAATTTTCCATATGAGGAGTTTGAGTTTCTTAGCCAGTAGGGACATGTGGTAAGTTCATGAACAGCCAAGAGTCATAATAAAAATATTTGAAATATCTTATACTTTTATTACAACTTTTTTCAAAGTGCATTTATCTGCTGTGTCTGTATTGTGTTCATAACAATCCTATCAGGGTGGCTTGACAGGTCTTTATTCTTCTGATTTTACAAATAGAAAAGTAGGGCTTAGAGAGTTTCGGTCATTTTTTTTTCTTTCTTGAAGTGTACAATTCAGTAGCGTTTAGTGTATTTGGAGTTGTACAACCATCACAGTCAATTTTAGAGCGTTTTTCATCACTCCCCACCCCACCACCAAAAGAAACCTTGTATTCATTAGCAGTGAATCTCCATTTCCTCCCAAACCTCCTCCCAGTCCTAGGCAAGTTAAGGTCATTTGCCTTCTTAGGTCACACAGTTGGTGAGTAGTGGAGGTAAGAACAAAAGCTAGGTATCTGACCCTGTTTTACCTTGCTCTTTCAGATAGCCTGTCAGTGGTTTATGGAATGGACTGGAGTCTGAAGGCATAGACCCGGCTGGGTATGGGCCTCTGCTTTCCTCTCCAAACCAACACAGGGCCTGTTCAGGAACCACAGTGTCTCAGCCAAGGGCTCAAGCAGTCTGATCAGCTGTGGTCATTCAGGCAACCTCTCCCTATGTTTAAGACCACAGTGAATTTGACCAACAAGGACTCACTTTTGCAATGAGAACATTTTGAGTGTTAGTCAACTTACCCATCTTCCCAGCCACTTACACGGTTGTTGTCTTGGTCTTTTTCAATTTGGAGAGATAATTAACCGTTTATCTTCCAACCCTTGCCTAGAAACAATTTAATTTTCTCAGATAATTTAGCCTTCAAAAGACTAGTAATTAATATAGAAAATTGGACTACTCCGAAGAGAGATGGTATTCGATCCACTTAAGTTACTTCCCAAATTAGGACAAACACACTCAAACCTTATTCATTTGAACCTAATACAATGTCATGCACATAATACTGCAAGCCTAGTGAACCATAGGGAAGCTGGATTAATGAGCTTTATCTAGACTGAGCTCTGAGCCCCAAACATCTGAATCAACTTGTTATGAGCTCTACAGTCTCCTTCTTGGAAGCCTGCCAAATCAAAACAAAACAAGTTATGGTTTCAGTTAGTATATTTACCCAGGCTTGATTTGAATACAGTGATGTTGGTGGGGAGGAATCTTCTGATATTTCAGTTGCCAGTATTTGCAGTGTCTGACAAATCTATGTGTAGGTACATGCAGTATACACCCATGCTTATCAGTTTGGACTACATGTGGCCATGTTTTTATTAGATAGGAGAGAGAAAGAGATGGAAAAATTCAGAGAGGGAATGATGGAGAGAGAGAGCGTATGTGTGTGTGTGTGTGTAGAGGGGAGACAGAGCTAAGGTAGGTGTTAGCTTAAGATCTATCCAAATGTGAAAAGTCCTGAAACTGATGCAAATCCACAGTAATTCTACCAATCAGTCCCAATACTGTCCTGTTTTCCTGAATACCGCCCAAGCACAAGGTCTCCCTTCATGAGCACCAGCCAGCTGAGGAAAGCAAAGGGAGAGGCATCCAGGCTGTGGCCGGCTGCCAGCACTCAGAGTGGAGACACACAGCTCCCCTTTGGGGCCTGCCTGTACGTCTGAGCTGGAATGCCCTGCGTCTGACCTGCCCGGCCCCTCCCCCTGCCTGGCACAGAAACCCCCATCTGCAGTGGACATCTTTGAACAAAGGTGTCTTTCTTGGGACACTTTACCTACGGCCTGACTCCAGCATGCAGCTTGGTTTCTGTCTGCTCTGCTCCTGGAGTGCTTAGTGCACTGTGCTTGGAGATTTTCCTTGCATTCGCCCTGGTGGGGATTGCAGTGGCAGGGCAGGATAGTTGGGGGGTGTAGTGGGGGAGACGGGAGGGCCTGGGGAGATATGGGGATTTAAAATAAGCTCTGCCCCTTTTGTACTGAAAAGAATGGCTTTTCCAGCAGGAGCTCAGGGTCAACTTTTCACCCCCTCCAGAAAACCTTCTTTCTTTCCTCACTCTTTAATAACAATAATGCTGCCTGTAGTTAGACAGCACCTGATATTTTGCAAGCACCACATATCCTTGGATCTTTACAACAACCCGTGAGGCAAGTCAAGAAGGCAGGGAGAGATAGGGGTTGAAGAAAGAGCATCCCAGCTGTGTATCCTTGGGCAAAAGATCACCTTACTTTCTTCTTGGGCCTCAGTTTGCTCATCTGTAAAAAACTGATAACAAGGCATTTCCTGCCTCATAGGGTTGTGGTAGAAACAGTGAAACAATGCAATTATAAAGTGATGCCATGTCAAGTATTAGGTAAACATAAGGAATTTTTAATTCGTTTCATAGATGTAGAAATTGCATCTCAGAGACATAAGGAATTTTATCCAAGGTCACACAGCTTAGTAGCAAAATTAGGACTAGGTCTCCTATTTTACAGCCAAAGTTACTTTCCACCACTCCACACACCTTCCCATAGGAAGAGTAATCTTTAGTGGTTATTAGTAATTAATGGGAGACAAAGCATTTGATTTTCAGCACACTTGGCCCAGGGCATGTACAAGTGACTATCAGTTGCTTACTATGTCCGATATGCTGGCTAAACAGCCTGTTCCTTTTCTCCCTGCAGGGGTGCCTCTGGGCCTCATCTTGG
Organism: Papio anubis; assembly: GCF_008728515.1. Taxonomy (NCBI): domain Eukaryota; kingdom Metazoa; phylum Chordata; class Mammalia; order Primates; family Cercopithecidae; genus Papio; species Papio anubis. The sequence goes on from NC_044976.1 coordinate 195,793,360, forward strand.
AAGTAGACAAACCTTGCATGAAGCCTGACCCTGCCACCTATGCCCTGTGTCTGTTGAGACCAGTTCCTGCACCTCTTTGAGGCTATGTTTATTCCTTGGTTAGGTGGAGCGTTCCAGTAAGACCTTCCATGCCATGAAAGGCTGCCTGAGGCCCCAAAGGGCCCACACCCATCTCTGCACACACCTTCTCTCTTTCCTTCCTGTCCTTTGTAACACCTCCTTCCTCCCATTGGGCTTTCTAAATCCTCTCCTTCCTTACCTGGAAGCCTTCTTCATTCATTAACTTCTCTGGCTAATTGATACTCCTCTTTTCTAAATGCTCACACTTTTTTTTCCCCAGTTTTTACTATGCCTGAAGAACGTAACCACATACACTTTTATATACTTTATTATCTTTTACATGCCAACTCACTCTAACTCAGTTTTATGTTCCTTAAGAGCAAGGGGTTCTTCTTCTTTATCCCCTCACAGTGCTAGGAACAGTGCTGAATGTGTAGTGGAATGCCAAGAACATTCATGTTTGAGGAGCCTCCATTCCAGGTCAATGTTTTATTTCCATGTCATTAGGTATTTTGTGCCCTTGGCATAAAGTGCCCTGTCTCCCCTTTTCTCCCTGGCAACTCCTGGTCACCATTTGTGTCATTCGTTTTCAACTCAGGTGACACCTGCACTGTGAACCCTTCCCTAGTCCCCTCTCTTAACTCCTCTGTGCAGTTATTATTTTGGTGCTGGGTCTTTCTCCTCTACTAATCACATATCTCTGTGAGAGCAGAGGCTGAATCTTCATCATCCCTGGATCCTAGGATTGTCCCTGTGCAGTGCTCCACACATGAGCTGGTAATAAATGCTTACTGAGTGTAAGACTAAATGAAAGAGCTCCAAGTCAAATCTTTTACCAGAAATTGTTTTTGGTCTGAGTTGAAACTTCCTTGAAGAACTATGTGTCAGACAGTTTCAAAACAGTAGCTACATGGACTTTGCTTTTCTAGAGAACTGCACTTTTTGCCTCTTGGATTTTAAATGCTGCTTTGAGTTCATTGCATTGAGAGCTGACCGCTGCTATTCTCAGGGAGAATGGAATTCTAGTCCTATAGTGCAGGGCAGGGACTGAATAGCTTCCTATATATCCTGTCTTCATAAATTCCTCCCTTCTTTCTTTCCCTCCTCCCTCCACTCACAACAAATCCCAGACCCTTCCTCTACTCCCCCTGTCTAAAAGACATTTATGAGGCTCATCACTGGGGAAGCATCTGAGGCCCGTTCCTGCCTCTCCCTGCCCTAGCATGAAGGTCTGTCATCCCCTCCCTCACCCTCGCCTCCTAGGCCAAACTCAGATATCTCTTGCCCTGTTTATGGGCCGTTGGGATTTTTCCAACAACCTGAAATGAATCTCTGAGGCCCCACAGGTAGTGCAGCTCCGACTCTGAGCCATAAACCATGGCTGGGTCTTTCATCTGCCATTGCTTATGTCATAAACGAGTGGGAGGAACAGCAAGGGGGAAAAAACAGCCCTGAACCATTCCAGATTTTTTTTTTTTTAAGAAAGGGGAAAGAAAGGCCCTGAGAAACATGTTCAAACTTTGTGCCAAGCAAATTCATTTCACTCTGGTAGGCTGTGCGTGGAGACTTAATCTCTGGACTTCCCCACTAGGAGTCAGATTTATGCTGCGTTTGTGTCTAAATGGCCTCCAGGGATGCTGACATTTGTTGTTGGAGAGCAGCGAGTGGTGTTCCTTTCATCTCCGCTGAGGGGTGTCAGCTTAAATTATGAGGGATCGCTCTGGCCTGCATCTGGGAGTGGGAGTCTCTGGCAAAGGAGAGGGGCCGCCTCTCCCTCCACTTCACTGCTCTGCTGTTTAAAGGTTTTTCTTCATCTTCTGCTCTCCAGTACTCCTCTTGGTTCTAGGGGCAATCTCCTGGCTCTTTTAGAAATGTCCTTTCTCGTGAACAAATTGATCAGTGTAAATTTTAGGCACTGCATATTTTCACGGAGAAACTGAGATCTGAGTCAGGCAGGTCTGCCCCTCCTGAAAGAGAAAACAAAAGCCTCAGTGAGTACCCCGAGAGCAGCTTGGAAACTCCCCAGGAGAGTCAGAAGGCACCATTATACCCATAATATTTACAACACAGTAGATGGAAGCTGGGTGATGGTTAACAAGGGTCCAGATTCCTGTTGGCGGCTGGGTTGTGGCATCTGTCTGTACTTTGAGAGGTGCCAAAAGCTTCCTGTGTTCCTCTATCTTCAGAATCTCTCTGGCTCAGATGTGCCAGGATGCCCAAAATTCCACATTGGTGACTGTTGGGTAGTGGCATTTCTTATTAAATGCATATATGTTATTGATTGAGGGAGAGAACACATCAAACCATGCTAACCATGAGCAGTGCTTCCTGCCTCCAGAGTCAGAGCTGGAAGAACGGGACACAGGATGTGTAAGTTTTGATGGAGAACAAGAGGTCAGGAGAGGTCTAGGGCAGGGGTTAGCAAACTATGGTATGCAGGCCAAATCTGGCCTGATGCCTGTTTTTGAAATACAGTTTTATTGGAACACAGCCGTGCCCATTCATATTGTCTGTGGTTGTTTCTGTGCTATAATTGCAGAGTTGAGTAGTTGCAACAGAGACTGTGAGGCATGCAAAGACTAAAATATTTACTCTCTGGCATTTTCAGGAAATGTCTGTAGACTCCTGGTCTAGAGCATGAAGTGCTTCTTAGAAAGCAAAATGGAAGGTGTAAAGGGACAGAAGAGATATCAAATAACAGGAAGGAGGACTCAAAGAAAGAAAATGCACCACAAAAGCAAGAGAAACACTCCAGAGACAAACCACCACTACTGCTGCTACCGTTAACCCTGAGCAACATGGGTTTGAACTGTGCAGGTCCACTTATATGTGTATTTTTCTTTTTTCGACCAAATGCAGACAGTATTCAAGGGCTGTGAAACCCGTATATATGCACTGTGGGAGACCCACCTTTCCTATAGCCAGGTTAGGCAGGACCAACTGTGGGACTTGTGTATGCACAGGTTTGAGTATGCACCTGAGTATATGGAGGGGTCCTGGAACCAATCGTTCTCCCCTTTCCCCTTCTCTTCTCATTTTGAAAACATATATGTTTTTCTCTTTTCTTGTGGGGATGTGGAGAGAGGGAAGGAGCAGCCACCTGTGGTGCTCACCACCTCCTCCAAAAATAGGCCCCAATGGCTAACCTAGGAGGTGTTCTCTTCCCCTCTCTTCTCTGTTGGTTCACGATGGCACAGCAGTTCTTTGGGGATGTACACATGTCCCAGGCAAGGCTGAGTACAGCAACAGCAGTAGGAGGACCCCAGAAGGCCCTTAGCCATCCTGCCTCTAGGACTCTGAACAAACTTCAGGAATTGCACCTTCCTTCTTCAACCAGCTCCAACTCCCCCTCCCTCTGTTGCTCTCCCTTCTCACAGGCACACAGGCAGAGTCCACAAAACCAGCTCTACATGTTGGCTAGGGTCATAGCTGCAAAGAGAGAGAATTGAACACCTGTAATGTAAAACCTTAACTGAGACTTCCCACTGATCTGAGACTGTAATTAACTGACAACATATGTCAGAACTAAGAATATGTCTTTTATGCTGAAATAATAATGATTATTATTATTTATTAAATGCCAATTATTTCTGAATGGTGCTAAATCCTTTACATATATCATCCCATTTAATTCCAACAACACTGTTACTTTCTCTGATGAGAAAATTGAGTCTTGAGAATGTGTTCAGAATCAAACACAGTAACTGGCAGAGCTAGAATTTCAGCCTGAGTTTATATAACGCTAAAGATACCATTGTAGATACCATGTCACATTGCTGTCCTGGATGGTATCAATATAAATGAACCATTGTCATTAGTTTAGACTTTACATTTTCATTAGTTATGTTATCCAGCTTATCAACATACATTTGCATCAAACTATGTGTGGAATGACTGTAAAAGGATCAATGCAAGTACTGTTTTATTGAAAAGACTGGTATGAGGCATGAGGTTTCTGGAGACAATACAATTGCATTTTAAAATATATTCTATACTGGGGATTTCCCAACTCTCTTTTGTGAGCCCGGCCTGCAGACTCAGCCTCTTTTCTTGCCTACCTTGAAGGAGATCTGCGTGATCCCTGGGCTGGGGCATTAGCTCCATTTCCTCAGAAATGTCACTGAAGTCATCACTAGTGCTAGAGGAGCATCGTTTTTACCCCTGGGAGTCCACCACCAGAGAGAATTGCTGGCCTCACTAAACACCAAAGTTTGGGGTGCCTCTGAGCAGTAGGATCAGTAGGGTCTAGCAAGGGCAAATCTGTGCAGTCAGTAGCTTTCTTTTTTCTACCTTTTATCCTCTTGTGGGATCTTCTTATTTTCCTGAGGCTCTTAGTTCTTAAGTGCTTGCTTTTTCCTTGCCATTCTGAAAACCTTCTAGGAAGATTTTATAATCACACCACGGTTATATCTGAGATCAGCTTACCACATTGCCCCCTGGAAAACAGCAACCTCAGACTTTAAGATGCCAGAATAGCCACCGCTTGTCATGAGGATTCTTGCTTTAACTTTCTTCTTTAATCTTGTGGGGGCTTTTATTTGTACTATTGAGAGTGGTGAGGCAGAAGGAAAAGACACCCTTTTCATACCGTCTATTAAGGGCTGCCTGAGTGCCAGGACTGTGTTAGTTGCTTTACACACAACAACCCTACTCTGTGACACCCACTGTGTGGGATTATTGTTGTCGCTATGTAGATATGGAAACCAAGGCTCAGCAACATGACATAACTTGCACAGGGCCATACTTATACAGCATGGGGTCAGAACTGGGATGGAAACCTAGGTCTGCCTGTATCAGTCCCTTTTCAATTATATTGAAAGGGCCATGTCCTCAAGGAACTCACAATTTAGTGTTCCTTTCATGTTCAACCTTGTTTGTTCAAATGTTCATGGAAAGAAGCAGCCACTGTCCTTTCAGATTAAATAAGTTTTTTGGATCTGGCAGAGCCAAAAATGAGAACTCGGCTAATGTCTACACTAAAACAGCATATGCCCATGAGCATCCTTCACAGAGGAGGGCAGGAGAAAAGAGAAAGGATGTGTAGCTCACATACAGTGGGTCCTTTCATCTTTGCTTTCTTGAAGTGGCCAGAAGGGACTGGCACAGGGGAAAGCCATTGAGGCAAAGATGTTCACTGGAGAAAAGAGGGTAGTTGAGCTCTGTGAGAACCCAGAGAAAAATTAGGTTCTTGTTAGATCATTTGGGCATAGAATTGCCTACGGCTTTTATTATTATTATTTTGTTTCAGAGACAGTCTTGCTCTGTCACCCAGGCTGGAGTACAGTGGCGTGATCTTGGCTCGCTGCAACCTCCGCCTCCCGGATTCAAGCGATTCTCCTGGATCAGCCTCCCAAGTAGCTGGGATTACAGGCGCCCGCCACCACATCCAGCTAATTTTTTGTATTTTTAGTAGAGACAGAGCTTTGCCCAGGCTGGTCTCAAACTCCTGAGCTCAGGCAATCCACCCACCCCGGCCTCCCAAAGTGTTAGGTTTATAGGCATGAGCCACCACACCTGGCCTGCCTACGGCTTTTAATGCCAAAAGTAAAAAGAAGTCTCTCTTACGCAGGTATGTCCCAGACCCTAGAAGCACTTTCTCAGGAGTGTGATGTCTGTGGAATGTAAGAGGTAGCTTGGAAAAAAAAAGTGACATATACTAGAGGTTTTATTTCCCTTCAGAGTTAACCCTTGTGTTGTTCACTGCTTATAGAGTTGAAGTATTTCAAATAGTTAGACAATTACTTTAACACTAGAGAGTTACTTACTTTACAGAAAAGCAATGTTGACTAGTTATCAGTGTTATCTGTCTGTTCTGAATTACCTGTACTGGCAGATGATCTAATGCTTTTCTCTATGGCCTTTTTAATAGTAGTATTTTCTACCACTTGGCAGTAACTAGAGTTTCAGACATAGTCTCTAGGTCTAGTCTTGAAAAATGATGTCTAAGAAATAATATTAATCATCAACACTCATTGAGCACTTATTATATGTCAAGGCTCATTGGCATTTAGGGCACTCAGTACCGTATTAGTATAAACTCATTTAATCCTCACAACAACCCCAATGAAGTAGATTCTCGTATATATCACTATTTTGCAGAAGAGTACATTTAGTCGTAGAGAGTTAAGTAACTTGCCTGTATTAGTCCATTTTCACACTGCCATAAAGACGTACCTGAGACTGGGTAATTTATAAAGGAAAAAAACTTAATTGACTCACAGTTCTGCATGGCTGGGGAAGCCTCAGGGAGCTTTCAATCATGGCAGAAAGTGAAGGGGAAGAAGGCAGGTCTTACCATGGCAAAGCAGGAGAGAAAGAGTGCAAAAGAAGCCACACACTTTTAAACCATCAGATCATGTGAGAACTTACTATCACAAGATCAGCATAGGGGAAACCACCCCTGTGATCCAATCACCTCCCACTATGTCCCTCCCTCAACACGTGGAGATGACAATTCTGCGGACCCAGAGCCAAACCGTATCATTGCCCAAGGCCACACAGCTAGTGAATGTGGAGCCAGGATATGATGCTGTGATAAAGCCTGAGGTGTAATGGTGGACTTTCTGCTGCCTGTCTCTGGGTTTTAGAAGTATTTTTCTTAGCCTCTTCCTGGAAGCTTTCAAATCAATACCACATAGGTTATTGCTCTCATACATAAAGGCATCCTGGAAATGTGGTCCTGGAGGACTTGCTATGGAATAACATACAGCTCCAGGAGCTGGCTTTCAGGGACTGACAACATTGTCTTTTGCTTCTTTTAGGTAAAAGTGATGATGAAGAAAGTCTTTGCAAGTCAGCCCACGGGGCAGGGAAAGGAACTGCTGAGGAAGGCAAGGACCATAAGCGCCCCAAACGTCCGAGAACCATCTTGACAACTCAACAGAGGCGAGCATTCAAGGCCTCATTTGAAGTATCCTCCAAGCCCTGCAGGAAGGTATAGGAGGGAGCAGGGAGGAAAAGGAGCTGGGCCCCACTTCTCTGTGTGCACTCAGACCCCTCTGGGATCTCAGTGGACATTGGGGGTCAGAGTGGTGAGGAAGGCTGTTTAGACAGAGCCTGCACAGGTGGCTCAAGCCCTGTTGGAGACTCCAGAGATCACTAAGCTGTGGCCAGGATGTGATAGACTCTCCCCAAGCTTTCATGCGTGCACACCAACTCCACCTTTCATTTCATGGAGCACACCTTTCATTTCATGGAGCACAATGGGAACAGTAATAATGATAGGTGCCCATTGTGGTGTAGACCCAGATGCTGTAAAACAAAGAGTATAAAAACACAGTGGCTTGCAGTATGTACTCTTTTTTGAGTCTGGCTTTTTCCACTTGGTGTGGTGATTTGGGGATTGATTCATTCCTATTTCAGCATTCCACTGTAAAGGTGTGCCATGGTTGGTTTGTCCATGCACCTGTTGATGGGTATTTGGGGTTGTATCTAGTTTGGGACCGTTTCAAATAGGACTGCTATGAACATTCATGTAAAAAAAATACAGTGGTTTAATGAGACAGGAGTTTATTCTCTTCTGTCACAGTCCAGAGGTGAGCAAGGCAAGGCTGGTGGGTGGCTCTGTTATCCATCTCCTGGGTTCAAGCGACTGCTCCAGTTGTCACCATGTTTCCAGTCACCAGGTAGAGAAAGAGGAAATGGAGGGCAAGCACCCTGCTTTTTAAGGATGTATCCAGGGGTTGTTCAAATCATTTCTCCTCATATGTTTTGGCCAAAATGTAGTCCTGTGGCCACACTTCCTGCAGGGAAAGTTGGGAAATGAGTCTGTCTGGGTGACCAAGAGCCTTGCTAAACTTAGTGATTCAATTACTCATAGGAGGAAGAAAGAATAGATATTGGGGACAATTAGCAGTCTCTGCCATAAATAGCAGCACCCATTTATTGAGTACTTATTGTTTATCGACTGCCTGTCATGTACTGAGTACTATCTTTTACATGGTAAAAATAAAGAAAACGGGGTTTTCTTTACTGAAATTCACAAGGGAAATACATTTTGAAAAAATGTTAGCATTATTTTTCCTGCATCCTTTTCTGTATTAGTCAGCTTTGTCTGTGATAAAACAAACAAACAAACAAAAAGTCATCATGGCTCCCAACAAGCATGTATTTTCCCTTCTTGGACTGTGCATTGGCTGTGGCCCAGTGGGGTGCAGGTTCCAGCCTGCTCCACCTGTCATTCGAGGATCCAGGCTGAGAGAGCAGCCCTCTCCTGGGCATGTTGTTCTCATGACGATGGCAGGAGGCAAGAGGCCAAGTCAAAGTGGGAAGCCCATCGAAAACCTCTTGCTGGATATCAGACACATCACATCCCACAGGCCAAAGCAAGGCATGGGCTTAGCCAGCATAGGTGCAGTGGTGAAGCACACACCCACCACAGGGCAGGGGAGGGAAGGATAGATATTTATTGAGCAATAGTCCAGCCTATCACAACTTCTGACCTTCGGAAAGATTCAGTTGCAGACTCACTTTTTCTGCCCTTTCAGCTCCTTATGCTCCAAGAGAGGTATGGTAGAAAGTGAAATGCCCCCAAATTGGGCTTGCACCAGGACAAATTATAATCTTCCTCACTTATTTACTTCTTCCATGTATACTAAACTCCCAGCCCATGTATGGCTTTGTGCTGAGTGCTTGTCCCGGGCAGCTTCCAAGTAAACAGCAAGAAGGAGATGCGCGTACACATTACTGTAACAGCAGAGAGGGGGCTCTGAGGACCATAACAGAGGGGAAGCCAGGAAGCAAGGCAAGGGAAAGGTCACTTTGGTCTAGGCAATCAGGCAAGGCTTTGTGGAACAGGTGGCTTTTGAGCTGGGCCTCTGAGAAATGGATACGGTTTCAGCAGGTGGAGGTGGGCCCCTGAGTACACTCCTATTTTAGTTGGCTTAGCAGAAGGATGTGCTGCAAAAACCTGTTCTAATCATTCCACTTCTAAGCCTTGCCCCAAGTGGCATGATAAAGGGGAAGTATTTCTCAAGGCCTCAGTTTGCTCTACTCACACATTTATTCAAGGAGCTCTTTCAATCCCTTCTCCTCCCCAGGATCTAATCAAGAGAGGGCAGTGTCTCTCAGGCCCCCTCTGAAAATCTGTGCTTCTTGCCCTTTCTCTTCTCGACACCTTGCCAGACCTCACTGTGTGCCTGTATGGTGGGCAGATGTTTCCATGTATCTCTTTATTATCTGGATCCCAGTTGTGCTGTCTCCGCTACAGCCCTGGCACACATGTTGGCCTCAGAGTTGTCTACCTGGCTCTGCCGGATTCCAGATGGCTCTCATCTTATTCTCTTTGGGCAGGGCTCACTTGAGGTAGCAGTTAATATGGATATTTGTGAAACACCCAAAGTTACATAGAGACATGAGGGACAAAACCAAAAATTAAGGTCAATGAATTTAGGCAAGAGAGGAGAGCAAGGGAGAGCCATTTGTTTTTCCAAAGTGATTTTTCACTCTCAGATCTCCTGAAGTAGGTCAATGCATATGCATGGCTTATAGCTAAAGCACAACAATAGACTAATGTCTAAACCACTTGAAGGCCTAATTTCCAGAGCAAGAGAAATCCAGAAACACCTCTTGGGAATGCACATGTAAATTAATAATTATTCTTTTGTTTCTTTACCTGGTGAAGGACTTTCTCTCTACCTGAAGGGAAGCAATGTTCTCGTGTTTGTGTTTATGCTCAACATTAAAAACTATCCAGCTCCTAGAGCGGATACAGTCTTTTGGCCTCCTCGTGTATTATATAAAAGACGTTCTACCTCCTACCCTGAGATGCCAATGTGCCTACGTTTCTCATATTCAATTTTTCCAAGGTGAGAGAGACTCTGGCTGCAGAGACAGGACTGAGTGTTCGTGTTGTCCAGGTGTGGTTCCAGAACCAGAGAGCGAAGGTAACCTTTTTCTTACTTTTATCTGTCCCCGTGTTGCTGGTTTCCTGAAATAATCACAGTAGAACATTGTACTTGCTGCCAGGTTTTCTCACCTTAGCTCATTGGATAGAGTAGTTCTCTTGATTCAAAAATTCTGTTATCAATAGTTATTTTGGCCACAGCAGCCCTGCAGAAGGGGAGAGAGAAGGCATTCGTTTTAGTGAAATTGCTTGTACTTTCCTAGTGGCCATGACTGTGAATTTGGCCAGCCATCTGTATGAATAAATGTCTTTCTGTGTCTTTTGGTAAAAGCATGTTCCTTAATTCATATTTATTTAACGCAAATACCAGAGTTGTTTTAAAAGTAGCATGCATATGACTGGTCCAAGACAATGTTATGACAGGGTAGAATGAGTGCCTTTTCTTACTTCTCCCAGGGCCCAGCCCTCACTAATATAGGCCCAAGCCGTCATACTGTCCTCTGGATCCAATGAAGCTCTATATTCCCTCATCATGGTTTTAGTTTTAGACCTTTTACTCTTTCATCTTCCTACCTCTAAAATACATGTCCTGTGACTGTTTCCTTCTATTCTGATCTTTAGTGGATGATATGAGGCACAAACTCCTATATTTCCTGCCTACACTACAACAATCAGTGCAGAATGCTTCTGTGACAAAATATGTGGAGATACTCTCCATACGCCAAGCAGGCAATCAATTGTGCAGTGGATACCAACTGGGTGTCCTCTAATTCTGACACTCTCTACCTGGAAATAGTGTCAGACTTCACAGGTTGAGGGTTCGGTCCCACAAGACTGCCCTCCCCTTCAAATGCCAATTGCAAGCTCCAGGTTCTTTTACCTGTGCTTTGGACCAGCTAGCTATAAATTGGGATTCCCGTGACCCCACTCCTTGGGTTTGATAAATTTGCTAGAGCATCTCACAGAACTCAGGGAAATACTTACTTATATTTACTGCTTTATTATTGAGGATATTACAATGGATGCAAATGAAGTGATGCATATGGCGAGAAATGGGGGAAGGGTGTGAAGCTTCCATGTCCTCCCTGTGTACCCCAGTCTCCAGGAATCTCCATGTATTCAGCTGTCTGGAAGCTCTCGATCCCCATCCTTTTGGGGTTTTATGGAGGTTTCATTATGTAGGCATGATTAATTAAATCACTGGCCACTGATGGTCAGTTTAACTTTCAGCCCATCCCTTTTCCACAGAGGTTTGGAGGTGGGGCTGAATGCTCCAACCATCTAATCACACCCGGGTCTTTCTGATTATCAGCCTCCACTCTGAAGCTGCCTAGAGGCTGACAGCGGTCAGTCAGTCATTAACATTCAAATAGGCATCGCTTTGGAGAGTCCAAAAATTTTAGGAATCGTACACCAAAAAACAGGGTCGACAACCAAATATATACTTTACAGTATCACAGGTTATCTCTTTATTTGATCACGATTGGTTAAGGTAGCATTTCCCTAAATGACATCCTCAGAACAGGGCTATTGATGTGTTATTCCACCAAAGAAAGACTCCATGGTGCGATAAGTTGCAGAGGCCCTATAGTCTATGGATTCATAAAGCACAGGGGCCCATTTAAAGGTCTGAAAAATCTTGCAATAGAGAAAATGTTTACAAAAATCTAGTGTTTCCTACACACAGACACATACACGCGCTCAAAGTATATGTCAACATCTCATGGAACCCTAATGCTCTATGGAACACAGTTTGAGAAACATTGAGTTAAAATATTCCTTCAGGGAAGCTTGCATGTTAGCAGGGTACCTTGGAAGAGGCATGAATGTCTGGGTAGGCTCATCTCAAACTTAAGGGCCAGTAGACAGGGAGGGGGAAAGGAACAGCCTCTGGGCTGATTCTAAATCACAACCTGTCAGTATCCTCTTGTTCCATACGTCTAGGCTGGGCTGCAAATTTCACAGTCACACACTTATTACCTAATGTAAAATGGTCACACCACAAGCAGCAAGTTTTGTTTGCTGAGGGAACATCCCTGTTTCTGCTAAGACAAGCTGCACCCCTGCTTCCCAGTCAGCTGTCTTTATACTGCTGCAGAGTAGAAGAGCTCTCAGCTGCAATGCTTCTAGCACACGGGGCTGGCCACTGCGGCTCCTTTCCTAAGTAAGGGCTAGAGCTTTGCCAACAAGCCCTCTCCCAGGGAAGGCATCGCTTCCAGGCCCCCACCTTACCATGTGAACATGCTGCAGGTCACCTGACTTCTAATCCTGTGGTCCTCTCCTTATCAGATGAAGAAGCTGGCCAGGCGACAGCAGCAGCAGCAGCAAGATCAGCAAAACACCCAGAGGCTGAGCTCTGGTAAGCTGGTGCCTCCTCCCAGGCAGTTCTGGCTGGAATCCAGGCTGTTCCTACCAGAGGCCTCCCACTACCCAGCTCTTTGGATGACATATCTGGACTCAGTGAAGCCTAGACCATACCCACTGGAGAGATAAGGCCTTCAAGGGAGAACTGAGCCATGAGGAACTTGTGAGAGGGTTGAGGACACCTGAGCTGCATGCAGGCTTAGAGCTGCTAATTGGGGATGGCACTGACCTTATCCACAGCGTCCGGGCCTGGATCCCACCACAGTGTCAGGGAGAATGTGTCAGGACTACTTGCAGAGTCACAGATACGTTCAGTTTCTCATCTTGCCTAGTTCTCCTTCCAGGCTAATTGATTTAATAGAAGATGCCTCGGTGACTTGCCTCTTTCCAAAATAATGTAAAGTAGTGAAAATAATGATAGTAAAATAACAAGGCCCTCCTTGGTTGAACAGTTTTATAGATTGGTGTTCTCATACGTGCTGACTTGACTTTTACAACACCCACTCCGGGAGGTGAGTGGAGAAGTTGTTATTATCCCCATCTCACAGATGAGCGAACAAAGGCTCTGCAAGACTGAATGTGGCCCTAGATCAGTAAGGGAGGGGGCTGGAACTGGAACACTGTGTTCCACAGGCCATGCTGCCTTCTCATCTCTACCCAGGTGTACTTTTAAAAAAGTCAGAGTGATATGAGGATTAGGGAGGAGGGTGAAGAGGTACAGACTGTGGGAGACTTCATGGAAGTTAAAAGAAAAAAAACAAACAAGAAATACTATATTAGAACAATGTCATTCTTAAAGGCTATGCCCCTCACCCCCCAACTCAGCTATCCAGAATTCCTTGAATGGTTTGTACCTTAAAACAGGGCTTCTTACATTTTAATATGCACGTAAATCACCTGGGAGTTTGGTGAAGTGCAGATTCCAATTCATAAGGAAGGTCTGGGTGGGCCACAAGATTATGCCTCTTTAACAAGCTTTTCGGTGGTGCCATTGCTGCTAGCCTGTGGACCACACTTTGAAGTCTGTGGAATGTGATCCTAGTTCTCAGGCCCCTCAGCACAGCCTCTTATCCTCATACGGACCCTGCCTTGTGCTTGGCATCAGGTCTAGGCTTAATCTAGAATTTGACTCTTGCAGCCAAGAGTTCCCTTAGTTTCTTACCTTCTAGACTAAACGGTATGTTAACAACAAGGTAGAAGTTAGGGAGAGAAGAAATAAAACAGGGCATGGGTGTGGGGAAGGGTGGAGCAGCAAGCTGGTTAGATCTGAATTCTTCCCTCAGCTCCACCCCTAAGGCTCTTTTTGTGGGAGCAACTTTGCCTTGTTCCTCAGGCTGTGTGCATCCCTAGGGTAGGGCCCTAATGCCTGCTAGTCCTACCTCACAGGACCCCTGTGCAGTTCAAAGGGAGAAGAATGCATCAAAGCATTGTGAGAACACAAACTCATATGGCTTGGGACTTAGTTTACATAATTCTAAAGGAAGCTCCAAAGGTAGACTTAAGAAAGCAGAGGCTAGTGGGAAATAGTATCTGTTCTTCCCATGTTCAGAGAACCTCAGCAAGTTGTGGAGGCAGGAAGTGAATCCTGCTTTTCTTATAAAATTCTATCTACAAGTATAGCAAGCTATAATTCCAAAGCATACACAGTCCTATGGAATCTTCCCATCAGCCCCATGAGGTCAACAGGTCACAGCTCCCACTTGACTGATGGGCTCATACTGATTTATCATAGAAAGATCTTTAGATACATCTATTCTAGAGACTGCCAAACATGTGGCTAGCATCACAACCTTTTGTTGAAATGATATATTTTAAGGATGTTCTCAAAGTTCAACATCCCAGCCCCTACCCTATTCCTATCCTCCAAAGTGATTGCTGATGGCCTCTGGTAGGACAAAGACTGGAACCACTGATGTCACCTCATCCCATTTTATTTTATAAATGAGGGAATCAGGACCCAGGGAAGTCACATGCCAGGCTGCACATTGAGAATGACCTGGCTGCTTCTTTGTTCCACAGCTCAGACAAATGGTGGTGGGAGTGCTGGGATGGAAGGAATCATGAACCCCTACACAGCTCTGCCCACCCCACAGCAGCTCCTGGCCATCGAGCAGAGTGTCTACAGCTCAGATCCCTTCCGACAGGGTCTCACCCCACCCCAGATGCCTGGAGACCACATGCACCCTTATGGTAAGAGGGACTCAAGCCCCCCGGGCCCTCTCATATCTTGTATGGGTTTCTCATTCCCTCCTAAACACATCTACGCAGTTCCCAGATGCTCACCGAAGCTCCAAAGCAGAATAATGTGCCCTACAAAATACTGCTAGAATCGCCTAACCAATGGCTACAGGAGAAAGACCTTCATGCATATTCATTAGTGACCCTTCCATTTATCTTGTTTTCAAAGCTTCTTGTTTGTTGGTTTTTAATAGGAAGTTGTGCTCTCCTTGTAGACCTGTTTGTTGTCATTGAATTCTGCAAGTCTTGCGCTTTCATGCCAGATGTCAGCAGTATCGGTGCTACGGAAGGCCTTAATTAAGCAAACATTTGCCTAAAGTAAGAAAAGATATAAAAAGCACAGAAGACAAATTTTCTATCTGGACTATCCTACTATGGATACCAATAGGTGTTCTCATGTAACTAGTGAAACATAAACTGACTTGTAAAGTGAAAAGTATCTCCCTTATACCCACCCCACCCAAAGAAGCATTGATTTAAATGCTGCATATATGGATAGCTGAGCCTCTCCCACTTACCCAGCTTTGTGCTTAAGCTAATGGACAACAACGGCGAGCCTGAGGACCCAGAGTAGGGGGCTGGGTGAGCTTTGGAGTGAAGGCTCAAGTTAAACCTCAACCAAATATAGGGCATTACATTTTTATACAGAGAAGGTTAGTGGTGTATGTAATGCATTGGTCTATACTGTGTAATCTGATAAATTATACTGACAGTTAAAAAATAATTTTATGCAGCAAGCCTTCTAAATATTAGTATCAGAGATTCATGCCACAGATCACAGATTTTGTTAAACAGCTTCTTTCTTGCCTTCATTTAAAAAAAAAAAAATCTGTTGTTAAAATCACCCCCACCTTCCCATATCACACATTCAGCAAACATTTATTAAGATTTGGCCCTTGGCAAGCCCTTCACTGGCCGACCCCATTCATTGGATGTTCAGTGATAGCCACCCTCTTGGCTTCCTTAGAAGGCACAGGTCACATCTGTACCATTCTTTACTCCACCGCTGTGGGAAAACAGGGCAACTACATTTTTTTGCAAATTCTTTTCAGAGTCTCAGGGGTTTTGTTACCTAAAGTATCCCTGTGATGACTCCTTTAATAAAATGAATATTTAAAGCCCCATGACAAGTTGTATAAACTCCAGTTTTCACCTCTCCTATTTACTTGAAGTGGAGACAGAACATTCTTTGCCTCCATGTCTTGGTTGCAGTGATTTCTCGGCTGTTCCACTGTGTGCCCTACTGGCTTCCCTATGAAAGGTGTTAATTAGTTGAAAGTAGGCACCTAACCTTCCTCTCCATTACAAATTTGGGGTAACACCCGATAGCTAGTAGACCCTTGGTGTTTGAAAGAACAAATGTTATCACAGGAGTTTTCATTAACCTCACTCAAAGAGCTTTTTTTTGGTTTTGTTTTTTTGTTGGTTTTACCATCCCTTCTTCAAGCATCATTTTTTAGGCCCAAGTCCTGTGGGAGCTCTGCCCTGTCTCTCCAGCCTCTGGTGACATGTCCTGCCTACTCCCCACACTCCCTGTCTAGACACTGTGACATTTGCTTATGCTGCACTCAATTTAGCACTTTGTCATGTCCTGGTTTAGATTGTTTTCACTTGTTGCACTTTGGACACGAGCTGCCTAAAGAGAATACAGACTTTTTGTAGAAAGTTTCACATGGGACATGTGCTCAGGCAATGCTTGTTGAATTCAGCTGAATATCCTGACACTGAAATGAGTCACCTCTTCCAGACCCTCATGCCAGTGTTTCCTCTCCATTTCAGGTGCCGAGCCCCTTTTCCACGATCTGGATAGCGACGACACCTCCCTCAGTAACCTGGGTGACTGTTTCCTAGCAACCTCAGAAGCTGGGCCTCTGCAGTCCAGAGTGGGAAACCCCATTGACCACCTGTACTCCATGCAGAATTCTTACTTCACCTCTTGAGTCTTCCCCTAGAGTCCTGTGACTAGGCTCCCATATGGAACAACCATATTCTGTGAGGGGTCACTGGCTTTGGGACAGGGAGGCCAGGGAAGAGGTGGGTTGGGGAGGGAGTTTTGTTGGGGATGCTGTTGTATAATGATATGGTGTAGCTCAGCATTTCCAAAGACTGAATACATTATGGATTGCATAGTTTAATGTTTCTAATAAGAGTCTTAGCATTAGATATGAAGATATGAAGACGTGTTTATCATTAAGGACAGGGACTTTTAATATAGACATTCTCATGCAAACTAGATACTTAGGGACTCCTAACAACTTCCCACCATGTCGGGGAAGCTCTTGTCAAGAGGTGCATATGTCTATCCATCTACTCACCCATAGACAGAAGGACAGACAGATAGATGTGTGTGTGAGTGTGTAACCTTTCATATTTTACCCTCAAAGTTTATTCCTAATTAACAGACACCAACTGTACAGCAAAAGTAACTTTATTTTCAGTGTGAACTATATTTAAGGAAATGCTTGATGCACTTAAGTTATAAAATGAGATAATTTACTTTTATAAACTTTATTTTTAGTTTGACGAGACTTGTCAGCAGGGCAGAGAGGGCTGCTCCACCTAGCGCCATAGCTTTGAGTGCTTGGGTTCATTCTGTTTGCAGAGTGTCTTTCAGGTCTGGAAAGCAATTCCGTGTGGCTGATGGTGTTCTCTCTTGCATTCTTGCTCTCTTTGGGGTTGAATCACTGGGCAGGGGTGGGACAGCATAATCCCTGATCATGTCCTGAGAAAATGTAAAGCCCAGACTCCTGGGCTTTCTTTTAAATTCTGACAAGTGGTTGTTGGGCAGTGCTCGGAAGGTTGGCTCAGCTCTTGAGCTTCAGCATCTGCAAGTGTGGATGAGGCTAATAGTAGGTACCTACCTCACTGGGAAACACCAAGGCTTAATTCATTCCCAGGACACATGAGCAGGGCTGAGACTAATATCTGATATTTGTTTAAGATATAACCAGGGCACTCACTTGGCAAAGGAGGGTACATAGGGTTGCAGAGCAGGAGGGCTCCCAAACTCCCGAGGGCAGTTTTGCCTGCTGAAGTCCCTCTGCAAAGCCTGTGCTGGAGGAGACACCAGCTCAGAGCAGCTCAGAGGGATCCCAGAGTCCCAGAGTGGGGAGGAGGCGAAGGCTGAGGGGATAGAAGAGGGCCTGGGGGTGTTCTAGAGCAGGGGTGGGCAAACTGCTGCCTGCAGGCCTGCTTTCTATGGCTTGCCAGCCAAGAATGGTTTTTACTTTTTTTTTGAGGTCATTAAAAAAAAAGGAGAAGAAGAATATATAACAAGCTGTCTGTGGCCTGGAAATCCTGAAATATTTGCTATCTGTATTGTCTGGCCCTTACAGAAAAAGTTTGGGGCCCCTTGTTTTAGAGGGTCTGTTTCTAAAGAACCTCATGGAGCTCATAGAGGCAGAAGGGTCCGGTGGAAACCCTTGGCTCTTCCTTCCAACTCACTCTTCTGATCCTCAGCACAGAAGACCCAGCAGCCATTGTACATGGAGACAGTTCCACACCCTGGTCTCCAGTTGTGGTGCTAGGATGGGATCGTTCTGTGCTAGGAAGCCTCCTGGGAAACCAGAATGAGTTGGTGGGGAAGACAGAGGGTCACTGTGGACCTATCCGGGAGGGGCCGGGACAGGCTTGGCCTCACTTCTGGGGACATCATTGGAGACTTGAACACAGAGACACGTCCCTATCACTCTGGCAAGGCCAGAGGGAACATGTCCCCTTATGGTAGCGTCTATGTCGTGTGATTTTTTGTGCTCTTGTTTATAATTTATGCAAACCACCAAGAAACCCAAACCAGTCTGATGAGTGAAAATTATGCAGATGCTGTATGGCCCCACAGGTTTCTGTGGTAAAGACCAGTTGGAGAATGTAGCAGATACTATGTGAGTGAAAATGAATAGAGATCCTTATTCCACTCCTTAATGGCATACCAAGATGAAATTAAAAATCTCTTACAAATGAGCTGTTGTTTATTCAGGGATTGGATGGTGGGTGGGGAACCAGGGGGGCATGGGAGTTTTGTCTACAAAGCCACGGGGATGAGCTTATGGCAAAGCTTTGAATGAATGGAAAGGATGACTACAGCAAAACATAAGGAGAAAAGGGTCTTCAACTTCTTGCCAAGATGGACAAAGACCCCAGTCTTGACCCCACAGAAGGAGGCAGTGGGAGCTTTCCATCACCACCATCAAGTTCCCTCAGGGCAGAGCAGTTTGCGACATGTGATGAGGGAACACTTGCTTGGAAATCAGAACACAGTGACGGGGCAGGAGAAGGATTTCTCATGCAGGACTGAAGGCAGATGCCCAGCCAGGATGGGAGAGCCAGGCAGCAGACAGTGGCTCCCTGACAGAGTCTCCCAAAGTTATCAACAATTTTCAATGTGATATATGGTGGGCAAATAGGACTATGGAGAAAAGAAGTCAGGAAGCAGTATGGATGTAAGACCAGGAGACATACTCACAGGGGGGGGATTGTTTTTTGTCTGTTTTCTGCCCCACTTGCAATTGTTCAAAGCTTGCAACCCCCACCTCTGGCTCACTCACCATATGTTAGAAGCTGGCTCTTCCTCTTGCTGAGGGCCTGGAAGGAGATAGATGTGTATTATAAGGCCAGGTTGACAGGAGGAGCCCACTGAGGAGGCCTTATCTCAGATTGGCCTCCACTGGGCAGACCTTAGTTCCTAACTCCGGCTTCCTGGGAGAGCCCAGGCACAAGCCCTTTACCCCTCATATTTGCCTAGTGAGCAACGAACTGACCTTCAGAATCAGCATACGTGGCCTTCTCAAGCCTACAAGGCTGGGTTAGGTGCCTATATGGACTACTTGGACTAATGCTACCTGCTGCAACAAATAAACCTCCAAATATTATAATAGCTCAAACACAATAGAAATTTATATTTTTACTCACATAAAAGACCTGGGAAGGAGTTTGGGTTAGAAGCACACCTCTCTTTCATGCACAGTGAGGGCTCTGCTCCTGGCTTCCAGGCTTTCACTGGGGATCAGTTGTCTCCATTCATCTTTTCCCCTTCCCACTGGAAGTGGATGAGTCTAGATTGAAGTCCCAGCTCCTGGACTTACTAGCCATGTGGTCTTGGGCAGGTTCCTTCACTTTGCTGAGTTGATTCCTCAGGGATGGTACTTGTTTCTACCTCAGGAGGGTTTGTGAGCACAGGTGAGATAATATGTGTGAAGCACTTAGCCCCGCGCTGGGAGTATAGTAAGGACCAGATGAGTGTTAGCTGCTGCACCGTGGGCCAGACCTGCTCTTGGAGTTTGGTCATTGATGAAAGGCTGCTGGGAGTCTCAGACCCTATTTGAGGAAAAAGAAGAGCACATCCTGGTTCACCTGAACTCAGAAGGCATCACTTCTCACCGTCACCTCCTCAAATCTCAGCGTGTCTTCCAGAGCCTGAGCCAGAGTTGTGGGGGAGTGTCTGCTGTTTTGTTTTAAAGCATGCAGATAAAATTCCAATGATGACGACACATTCAGAACTCTAACCCCCAAGGAGGAGCAGTCAGGTCCTAGGAAATTCCCCCAGCCACCTATTGTCACCTGCTTTTCTTGACCTGCATGATGGGGAAGGCCTTTGGGCTAGGCTCAGAGTGGAAAGCCTGGATCCACAGGTTGAGCCTTCACACCTCAAAGGACCTGTGCCTAGGCTGTCTCTTAAGAAAATTGAGTTCACCTAAAATGAATCAAAAATGGGAAGAAAATGGAGTTAATTTGTCAGTTCCAAACTCAAAGACAAAATAAAATTTAACTGAATTGCAAATGAAATCTAAGTTTGTCTATCTATCTCTTTCACTCTCTCTTTTCTTTCTCCATCAAAATCAATTTAAACTAGGATGAAACCTATTAATAATATGACTTAACAAGAATAAAACTGTACCTTCAAGAATTAAAACTGAATCATAACTTCACTGTTTCCCTGAATCCCTTTATTTGGCAAGTTTCAATATTATGTTCAGTGACAAGGTGAGAGCTATCGTTAGGGCTCAAAAGAAGGCCTTGAGATTTTTTTATGCTGAAAGTATATGCCTTCTACACATGGATGATGACAAGATTACCTGGCTTTGAAGTTCCCTAGATGTATAACCTTAACAAGATGCTGAGCCTTCATTTTTTCATCTATAAAATCACAATGACACTTGCCTGTCTTATACGTTGGTTGCTGCATACCAAAAAAAAAAAAAAAAAAAAAAAGAATTAGGACAGAGCTCTATAAACTTTGAAGTGCCATACAAATGGAAGGGCTTGTTATTATTTTGTCCCAGGAGACACATGCAGATTAACCACGTGGGGAGCATAGCATCTGCATAAGCAATGCTCCTGCTTGGGTAGGTGCCCACAGCAAGGAAGGGATGCCCCAGATCAGAGTGTGAATAACTTATTTCCTCTCCCAGCAGCTGTGGGTGACTGCTGCCACCATCTTATGGGCCTTCTACCCTCCAGGGGAGGGTCCTGGGGAAGAGTGCAGCATGGCCCAGCCCCTCGTGGATGGTGCATTGGTTAATATGCACTACTTTTAACCTCTTTCCTGCCACTCCATGTGCCTGAGAAGGGAAAGATGGAGCCTGCCCCTGATTTGTGGTTGGAAGGACCTACTCTAGATACTTGTGCAGCTGACCTAATTTTTCTGGCCCCTTTAGAACTTATTCATTTCTTCACTCATGTCATCCATTCAATAAATATTTCCTAAGCATTTAGAATATGCCAGGCTCTGGAACATGTAACAGAAACACAGAAGTGAGCAGAAAGACATTGGCCCTGCCCTCATAGAGTTTACAACTTATGGGAGAAATGTCCATTAATTAAAAACTCAAATTTAACTTGCACTGTATTATTCACAAAGGAGAAGACATAGAGCTATAAGAAAGTAGAATGGAGGGAGGCTTGACCTAGGAAGGTCAGAAAAGATTTCTCTGATCAAGTGGTGACAGAGCTGAGATTTCATTTCTCTCTCCCAGTGCCCTCCCTCCATCAAGGAGTAATTCTGTTTCCCTTTTCTGTAAGATCTTGTTCTAATTGCCATTGGTAGAAAGAATCTGATAAACTGATGCTCTCCAAGGTGTTCACTGATAAGGTCTAAAGAAATCACTTGTACTACTTATAGTGCAAAATGTCTTTAGAATTAAAGGAATGGGCCACTGTCACTCAATCAACACATGTTTATTAAGCCCTGTAGTGGATATTTACTGCTTTCTGACCACCCAGCATCCATTCACCCTACTTTTGATAACATCACTCTGATTTCCTTTGGGGAGTTGACCTTCCTCCATTGTGTGCTGGTAGTCCTTGTGGGACTATGAAGGTGATCTGGTCTGCTGTAACCAAGGAGTGGGAGCATATACCCAAAGGTTGGCCAACCAGTCTCTCCCAGAACGTGAATCTCATGGAATAGCACAACATTGGAAATGTGGAGGTAGTTCATTTCTGGCAGTGCACCTGACCCTGGACCCCAGAGCTGCCCTGCACCCCATCTGTTTCCAAGACTGGTCTGGACTCCAGACACGCTTTGATTCTGTGAGCACTCTGCTCTGCTATTACAATAAAGACTACTTTGCTCAAGTTAGCAAGAGCTGTTGGCTTCTATTGCTTACAGTAAAAAAACAAAACAAAACAAAACAAAACAAAACAAAAAAACCACAAAAAAAAACTCAGACAGAAACTACAGACATATTATTTGTGTAGTGTTTGTCTTATGCCAAGTGGGGGTGTGTGTGTGTGTGTGTGTATTCCTTAACATAGCCGTTTGGATTAGGTTACGCAGGTCTTCTTGTATTTTATACATGAGAAATCTGAAGCTCAGAGACCTTAAGTTCTCTTTCTTGCCCAGGTTACAGACCTAGTTAGGGTCAGAGCTGAGTTTCTGATTCATTTCTCTTGGCTTATGAGTCTTATGCTAATTCCCCCAACCCTGACTTCCAAGTGGCCAGGTACATAGAAGTTTTAGGAACATGTGTATGCCTAGGTACTCTGAAAGGTGCAAAGAAGTCATGATAGTTTTCCTGCCTCCAAGGAGCTTACAATCTAGTTGAAGGTGAAAGACATGCATGTGAGCTAAACACATATGTCTATGTATGCCAAGAGTCAGATGACTAGTTTAGATAATGTGAATTATGGGAGTTCAGAAACGAGAGCTCTTATTGGGACAAAGGAAGGGAAGAGGAGGCTTTTCCAAGAAGGTGGGGCTTGAACTGAGCCTTCAAAGGTGAGTAGAATTTAGGTAGAGAGGGGGAGGGAGGGCATTCCAAACAATAGGACCAGTGTAGGTAAAAGTATGGAGAAAAAGTTGCAAGGCATATTTATGAGTGAGTATACAGAGATCATTCTGGTTGGAGTGGTGGGTTGACTAATGGTGGAATTTGAGTTAGTGAGTGAAGCTGATGATGAAGGTGTTGGTGACAGGAGCATGTTACCAGTAATTTCCTAATATAGATAAAAGGTAATGTGTTTCAAGGTGCAGCTGAGGCTGCTAGTCATTCCTCATAATCTATTCTCCTCTAAAATAAGACCCTCTATTTTTAGCTGGCAGAAGCAAAAGTATCATATGGCACCTTTTAAGTACCTTCCTTAAAAAACAGCTGTCAAGTGTTCTTCTTTTCCTCTTCTGTGTCACTTCTGTCTTCCTGGGTGGAGTGCAGATGTGATGGCTGGAGCTGGAGCAACTGTGTCAGGCCATGAGTTGATCTCGTGAATGGAGGCCACACGTGGTGAAACAATGTAGAAAGAAGCCTGGATTCCTGAGAACTTCTGGGAGCCAAGTTGCCATTCCAGTCCTGTATTCTGTTTTACATATACAGTCTGCCTGTCTTATCCATGGGTTCCACATTCATGGATTAAAACAATCACAGATTGAAAATATTTAGAAAAAAATGTGTCTGTACTGAGCATGGACAGACTTTTTTCTTGTCCTTGTTCTTTAAACAATACAGTATAACAACTATCTGTATAGCATTTACATTGTGTTAGGTATTATAAGTAATTTAGAGATGATTTAAAGTATACAAGAGGATGTACAGAGGTTATATGCAAATACTATAATATTTTATATAAGGGAATCGAGCATACATGGATTTTGGTAACCTCAGAGAGTCCTGGAACCAGTCTCCTACAGATACTGAGAAACAGCTGTATAGGAGAGATAAACTTATTTTTTTTTTAAGTTACAGTTATTTGTGTTTCTTTGACTCATAACCAAACCTAATCTTAACTGATACACAAAGACCAACCCAGTTTGGAAGAACTCTAAGCCCATTTTGTTTCCTTACGCTACTAAGTTAATACTGAAAAGTTCAGACAATATATTCTTGGGTAAAGGGAATTAACTGAGGCAAGGCAGATAGAGGATGGAATGATTGTCTTGTGACTTTAGAATACACAGACGATCTAAAAAGCACAGACCTTACAGCTGGGTCCTCTCGTCGCTTAAAGAAAGGGAGATCAAGGTGGTTTGTGTCCTTGCCCACTCCATCTCAACAAACTTCTCTGTCTCCCTATTTGGGCATCCTCATCCAATGAGGAATTTCATTAAATTACTCAGCCTCCTAAAGGAGAATGAACAGGCAATTCTACACATTGTTTCCTACACACCCCAGTTCTAGCCACCAGTGCAACTTTAAAGATCACGATATTCATATACACATATGTATACATGTGTTTGTATGCACACATATGCCTGCATACACATATGTATGTACACAAACACATATTTACAAGGCGGTTTGGCTAGAAGTCACAATCCCTTGGCTGGCCAGTTGTTTTCCTTTAACTTCGGCTCTGTGTTATAATTTGAACAAAGTCTGAGAATGGTTGTATGTGTGTGCTGGGATCCAGGAGAGATGGGAGTTAAGGAGACTCAAATGTCCTTTTCATCTCTTATAATAAGAAGAACGCTTCTTCCAACCATCTGATATAATCTGGGGGAGAAAGCAGAAACGAGAGCCTGAAATATTACTCTAAGTAAGTTTGCTCCTATTCTGAAGTAGGAACAAGAACTTAGAGACACCATAGCACCCGGCCTGCCCCATTCCACCTTGAACGACAGACACGCCTGAGGAGAGGACCAATTTGATCGTATCAGGAGAGGATTAAGGTATTTGGGAAGCCAAGTGGATTGAATTTGTTGCAAGTCATACATCATGCCAATGACCAGCTGGGTATTGACTTTAGAGAGGAGGCTTCACTGTTCTGAGGTCATGACTCTGTACGAGTTCTGCTAGAGAAACACTCCTGGCCTTTCTCCTCACACCTAACTGGCTTCTCCTCATGGGAAGAGGATGAAGTATCTGATGGATGGTTGGGGAGAAGAAGCTAAGCATGCCTGGCTCAGTCCTGTGGGGCCTGTGGGTAACTGGTGTCTTTCTGTGACCTGGACTCAGCATATGGGTGTTCTTGGTTCATACATGTGGAAGATTACTGAGGCAGAAACACAATCTGAGGGAGAATTCCATTCAAAGGGATTGCATTAGGGATCCTGACTGTGGCTACAGATTTAAGCTTCATCCCTTAGATATACCAATAAAGCTGATTTTTAAAAAAATCCAAATTTGGTCAATTTCTTTGAGTATTTACCAGTTAGTTGCAATCTGGGAAGGAAAGGCATTTATGTTATGTATTGTTTTCTAAAATTCCAACAACTGAATGCTCTTTAGGCACACCATAAAATGTTCTGCACTTGTGTGGCCGATCTGTATTCACTCATTCATCCACTCAAAATTCAAGACAAACTTTTTAAGAACTATCTCTGCGCCAGTCACTATGAGTATAATTTAGTTTTGAAACAGCTTTGTAAAAACTAATTATTTTCTATATGGCAACCTAGTGTCCAGTTTCATCAAGGTTGGGTTTCCCTCTCCAACCTCATGGCCACTTACAGTTTTGGGTCTTGGGTAAGGCCAAGGTGGTGGTGGAGTTAGAGAAAGGGACTCGTCAGTTACTGGCTCTCTGCCATCACCTTGAGGTACTTTCACCATAGTCAATGCCATCAATGTCCTTGTGCATAACTGCTGTGGTCCTGCTGCAAACCTGGGCATGCTGTGAAGTCATTTCTCTTGAGTCTTCTGACAGCCTTAGCAGGAAGCCTGAGTAGGTTCTCATCGTTTCTCCTTCTTCCTCTGATCAAGTCAGGAATCCCTTTTTTAACAGGGAAAAAGCTTTTCTTCATTATATTTCTGATCAAAACTTTTTTTTCTATATCTTGATCCTCACTCATTTGTCTCTATTTAATTCTCCTATGATAAAATAATATTTTAGAGGCTATACATTTGCCTGTCACCCTAGGTTCTGAAAATTACCTTACATAGTATCATTCTAGCTGGGGAGAAAATATTTGTAAATGAATTGTTAGAATTGGGCTTTTAATGAAAGTATATGCAGAATCCCAAAGAGGCACACGGGGAAAGGGGTTAGGAATAAAATCATGGTGGAGGTGATATTTAACCTGGGCCTGGAAAGATGAGAATGCTAGGAATGCAAGGTGGAGTAGGACAATCCAGAAAGAGGAAATCATTAGAGTATAAGCAAAACACACTGTTTATGGGGAAGACAACCCCTGTGACTGGAACACGGGAGGAATGAGGAGGAGGGGTTGAGAAATGACAGGCATGAGGCTATGAAATTAGGGCTGTATTGATTGGGAAGGATGGCAGAGGCCTCCCTAACAGATTGGACTTCACCCACTGGGCATCAGAAATTATTCAATTCAACAAATCTTTATTGAGCGTCTGCCAGAAGTAGGCACTACTATGAGATGCGATAAAGACAAAGACACAGCTTCTATCCTCAGAAAGCTTAAAGATTAGTAAGGAGATAAGGCATATTATTAAATATATATTTAACAAAATATATAAGACTAACAATCTATATAAGACAAACAAATACAAAACAAAATACAGTCAGTAGTATAACAGAGACTTAAGTATAAATCCCAGCAAGTCTAGGTTCCAACATGTCAGCCAACTGGATACTACAACCTCCAGCAGTCAAATATTTGCAACAGCTAGGTTTCAAACCCACGAAGTCACTCCTAATCCCCCTTCTCCACTGTGCCACTTTGGATTACATTTTTTTGGATTAAAATTTTCACCTTTCATCAGAACTTGGCCAACGGATAAACCAACACAACTTAGAAATGGTTTCAATTATTTCTTTTCTCATGGTATTGAGATGGGAAACCAGCATGGGAAGAGTGCATACTTAAGGTATAATTCTGCCACTGAGTGCCACACTTTCTTTCCATCTCTAATTGTTTCCTTATCAGTGAATGTGCATAAAGATGCCTGCTAGCCAGATTGGTTCAAGGAATAGAAGTGCAAAATCAGTAGCTGCCTGGAATGTGGTGGCAAATATTATAGTCACTCTGGATGCAAAGCAATGCCCTGGTGGAGAGCAATAGGAATGGGAATGGGAACGGGAATGGGAATGGGAATCGGGATAAAAGGGTACTCATTTCAGGAATCATTCAGCAGCAAAAGTCACAGGACTTGATCACTGATCAGAAAAGGGAAGTAGAGAGGGGGAGAGCTAACGACATTTTGAGCCTGAATAACTGGGAACACGGCAGTGCCAAACACTTCTAGCTACTTTGAAATACACAGTACATTGTTGTTAACTGTAGTCACCTTACTCTGTCATTGGATGCTGGAACTTACTCCTTCTAACTAACTGGATGTGTTTGTACCCATTACCCAACCTTTCTTCATTCCCCTACACACATGCATTCTATGCATGTTACAACACACCACACATACCCCATAAAAATGTGCAAATATATCAATAAAAAAATTTTAAAAAAGGACCATGGCAAAAAAGCAAACACAACTCAAAAAGTCCCTTTTCTTCTATCTGGTAGGTGCTACGCTAGCTATTAGCTACATAAAACATTCCAATCCTGGTTCTGTTCCTTAAACATAATATAAATTTGGACACGTTACTAAATCTTTCTAAGCCTCGTTTTCTTTATACTAAATAATAAATGTTAACTATCTGTGTCTTTCGCTTGTATAACAGAAAAATAACGAGGGAATACTGAGAACGTCCTGCCACATCCTGTCCTCCTTTCACAAATACAAACACAACATAGAAGTGGGTGTGAACCAGCCCTATGGGATGTCAGGCATGTGCCCGGATTCAGCCTGGCGAGGGGAGCTCCCCAGAGCGAGTTCTCTAAGGAGGCCGCTCCAGGCCTGCCATTATTCTAGAACTGCTAATGAGCAGGAGGCAGGGGAGACTCAGAGATGAGGGGTCTTCTTTGTGAAAAGGTTTGCAGGGAGAATGAAAGTCTGCTCAGGTGTGGGAGGGTGAGGAGAGGAGAACAGATGGATTGGGATTGACCTTCCTGAAAGAATTGGAACAGTCCATCAACAACCTCTCCTTTGTCCTCAGATGTTGTCTGATAACCAGCCTGAGATTTGCTTGGAGATTGCCTTTTAGGTGAGGAGTTCCAAGTGATGTTATCAGGAGAGGGAAAGAACTTGCTCTGAGTGATCCCTTAGATATACCAATAAAGCTGATTTTTAAAAAAATCCAAATTTGGTCAATTTCTTTGAGTATTTACCAGTTAGTTGCAATCTGGGAAGGAAAGGCATTTATGTTATGTATTGTTTTCTAAAATTCCAACAACTGAATGCTCTTTAGCATTAATTACCTTGCTTTGCAAAAGCAGGCAGAGGACCTGTGGCTTGCAGTTAAATGGTGAAGTTTTTGGCCAAGTGAACAGGATAATAGAGAAGAGGGCTGACTGGAACCAGAACTCTGCTAAACTGAATGGAAGATGGTGAACTGAGGCTGGATCCACAGTATCCAACAGGAATATGGTGTCAGCCACCTACGTAATTTATAATTTTCCAATAGTCGTGTGAAAAAGATAAAAAGAAATGGGTATTAATTTTAATAATATTTATTATTAAATCCAATATATCCCTTAAACTGTTTTTCAACATATCCTACTAGCCACATTTAGGTAGTGGCTACTATGTTAGACTGTACACATTTAGACAATTTGGGACACAGAATTTGTGTCTTTTTTTTTTTTTCTTTTTTTGAGATGCGGAGTTTCACTCTTGTTGACCAGGCTGGAGTGCAATAGCACAATTTCGGCTCACTGTAACCTCTGTCTCCTGGGTTCAAGCAATTCTCCTGCCTCAGCCTCCCAAGTAGCTGGGATTACAAGCATGTGCCACCACGTCCAGCTAATTTTTGTATTTTTAGTAGAGACAGGGTTTCACCATGTTGGTCAGGCTTGTCTTGAACTCCTGACCTCAGGTGGTCCACCCACCTCAGTCTCCCAAAGTGCTGGGATTACAGGCATGAGCCACTTCACCTAGCCTGGGATACATAATTTCAAACACTGGGTCAGTGGCCAAAAGGAAGTTGTTGTAGTTTTAGCTGGAAATATCTGAACAGATGGCTCAATTGCAACTAAAATTTATTAGCATTTAACTCCCTTTTACTGGCCAAGTGTACCATAAATTGAATTCTCTTTCTTGCATCATCTCTCACGTTTCTTCTTTCTCTCCTTTTACTCTCATACCTGCCAGCAAGAAAATGCTAAAAGAATGAGAGAACAAGGACTTGGTCAAGTTTGTGCATCATTATTCAAGAAGAATCATAGCAAAGAGTTGTTGAATATGGGTAAATCTGACCACTAGCCTGCATAAAATATTTCCTACATTTCATTACCTACAGTGGCTGTCTACACTCTCTGAATTCACTGGATAATTGCATTTGCATTGTCCTATTTATGTCCCAGGACTAGGGCTAAATTTAGATGCAACTGACTGCTCTATATGAACTGACTCTGGATGTTCTTAACCACAGAAGGCAGGTTAGGGGCAAACATAAAGGTGACTAGTTATTTCATGCTGGACCGTACCATCCACATGATGATCTTTCCCCCAGTGCCTAGCACAGTGCCTGACATGTAGTAGACATTTGAACAATATTTACTGAATGATACTAATGTCGAAGAGGTAAATGCCTAACTTTTGCTCCTGTAAAGGAGGGGAAACAGAAACATTCAGTCAGATGTAAGGCCAGCCTAGTGGCCTGGTCAGTCTCTGGAAAGGATGAGTATCCCTGGATCAGCTGTCTATTTACTCTTTCAACACATGTACCCTGAGCAAGAAATATATGCCTGGCATTGCACCCTGCGCCAAACTAGAATGATGAAGCAGACAAGTCCTTACTCTTGTTCAAGAGAGAAAAAGATACAGATAGATGAACAGATAATTACAAGCACTACAAGACATGTATTTAGAACAGAAATTTGTAGAAAGAAGTATGGGATTACAGGTGAGGGTAAACTTAAATCTGGGGAGTCAGGTCATGCTTCACAGAAGACTTTTGAGCCGTGTCTTGGGAGGTAAGAGGAAGTTGGCCTGGGGACAAGGAAAGGAAGAGCGTTCTAGACTTAAGCATCAGCATCCTATAGATAGACAAGGGTTCCAGAAAGGTGAGAGGGTGTAGAGAGACAACAATGAGTCTGGTGTGGCTAGGCCAGTGACTCTCAAACCTGTTTGTCTCAGATCCACTTACTCTTTCAAAAATTATTGATGACCACAAAGAACTTTTTATGTACATTGCATCTATTGGGATTTACCATTTTAGAAATTTAAACAAAGAACATTTAAAAACATTTATTTATCAATTTAAAATAACAAAAAAAAAACCTCATTATAGGTTGGCATAAATCCCACATTTTAAAAGAAATAACTATATTGTCTAAAACAATAAATAATTTAGACTTCCATTTGTTTTCGATTCTTGCACATCTTCTTAATGTCTCGTTCAGTAGAAGACAGCCAGATTCTCAGTCTGCAGCAGTCAGTCTGCTGTGGCATGTTAAATCCGGTTTCATACACATGCAACAACATGTATATGTAGGGAGTAGTATTTTAGTAGCCACTTTTTAAGGTTATGTGGATATTCTTCTTTCATATTACACCCAAAACTGAAAAGTTGTAGTTTCTTAAAATTCATTTGAATGTGAAATGATGTTCTCTGTTACATTAAAGTACATCAGTACCCCTTTCCTAGATCTTGGTTTCTAGTATCATTCTCTAATGTAAAAGGAACTGGGGCTCCTAGGAGAAATGGCTGATTCTTGTGGGAATGGAGCCTGAAATATACAAGACAAACCTGGAGCATCTTGTTGTCCAGAAAGTAAGGAGGTGTTCAAACGCCACCCCCACAACTCACAACGATGTGGATATGTCAAAGGCAGGGGCACAGGAATCAACTGAAAGAGCTGCCAATGGTCAAAGCTTGAACAACTTAAGCAATACAATTAATAAGATAGTATTGAGTTAGAGCCTAAAATATAAAATATCCATAAATCCACATTGATGTAAATGAGTGATTATATTAATAAATAGGAGAGATGAGATAAATCTTCTGTGTGAATTCCAAATAATTTATATGCATACTGCACCTTCAAGTAGGCGGAGCCTAACTTCCCACTCCTTAAATGTGAGCTGTAGTAGTGACTTCCTTCCAAAGAGTACACCACAAAAAGGGAGGAAAAAGTAACTTCACAGTGGAGAAACCTAACAAACACTACCTCAGCCAGGTGATGGAGGCCAACATCAGCAGTCGTGGATAGTATGTAGCTTTGATATGATCTAATGAAAATGACACTTTACGTATATGGTCTTCATCCCCAATATCATAACCCATCTAATCACAAGAAAAAATCAGAAAAATCCAAATTAAGGGACTTTCTGCAAAATACCTGACCAGTACCCCTCAAAACTGTCAAGGTCATCAAAACAAGGAAAGCCTGAGAAATTGTGAGACTGACAGGAACCTAAAGAGATGTGATAACTAGAGGTAACATTGTATCCTAGAAGAGGTCCTGGAGCAGAAAGAGGAAATTAGGTGAAAACCAAGGAAACCTGAATAAAATACGAGCTTCAGGTAATAATAATATATCAATATTGGTTTATTAATACTAACAAATGTATCATACTAATAAAATATGTAAGGAAATTGGGTGATGGTTATGTGGGAACTCTTTGTATTATCTTTACACATTTTTCTCTAAATCTAAAACTGTCCTAAAAAACTAAGTTCTATTTTTTAAAATCCACTGGTCAATTTTGCACTTTGGTCTCTTAATCCAGGCTTGATTTTTGTAACGTTATTCATTGGTCTTTTGGAAATATTGTTCACAGTTAGGTGGATCTTCCCAATTGATGACACATTGGTTACATCAAATTTTTTAAAAAATCTGTTAATGTCACCATTGAGCTCACCAGAAAAGTCTTTTAGTACTGGGGAGTTGTCATGCTCATAGGCAAATACAAGCTTCCAAAATTCTAATTTTTTTTTTGAATGCTCAAATTTTATCACTGATAACAAAATTGGTCATTTTTTTTTTCTTGAAACAAGAGGCTCACTTTTCTCATTTTTGAGAAAATGTCTACAAATTATGTAAGTCTGCATGACCACAATTGGTCAGTTATTTTTTTTTCACATAAAAATGGTGTTCCATGAAAAGTACAGTGAGTTCAGCTCTCTCCACTCAAGCAATCATACAAGTGCATGAACACAACTGACACACTTCTGTGCTTTGTGCATGCTGCTCATGTCAACATGCTAAATATTAAAAAGACGTGTTCTTAAGGTTGCGATTTAATAAAACAAATCTTTTTTTAGTGGTTCATCTATTGTATTGTTAAGTAAAAATGATTACTTTTTTTAACAAGAATGTGTGAAAGTGAAGAATGCAAGGACACGAGGCACAGCTTGGTGTTACTGTCTTAAATCATGCTTAAACCTCCAGAAGTTTGCCAGTTGCTGCTTTGAAGACTATTACACAGATCTTTACCAGATGTCTCCAGCAGCAATGGGGAGGATTGACTGGAGGAGGACAGACCAGAGGCAGAAGGATGGGTTGCAGTATTCCCCAGAAGAGATGGTGAGCTCTGCTGCTACTTGCCCTGGGTTTGCTTCCTGGCTAGGTCAGACCTGCCACATGGTGCCTGCCTGTGTGCCGCATGGATTCCTCTGTTAGGGGGCACATGGGTCAGTATAAGGCAAGACATGGGTTCTTGCCCTGTAAGCCTCTAGCCACAATGCCTGGTCCTTTTCCTTGGAGGGCACGCTTACAGGGCCTTCATGAGTCAGTCAGTACAGGAGGAGGCTCTGCGAGCCTTCTCTAGGCCTTCCTTTGAAGCCCTGCCCTGCATTCATAATAACAGTGTTTTTTGCCTGTCCTCCACTGCAAGGGGATCAGTGGGTAAAGCTGTTCTGTTTTCATGTGCACCCTGAAGCCACAGTGAACATTCTGAAGGCAAATTTTATAATGCTGCTGCCAGCTTTAAATAGCTAAGGCTTCTCTTTTCCCATTTCCTCCACTTCCCTTGGCACTCCAAGTTCCAGTCCCTAGACCACCACTTCCTCCAGCCTGCCAGACTCTCTCCTGCCTCTAGGCATTTGCATAGATTATTCGCCTTTCACCCCTCCCCTACCTTCCCATGTACACACACACACATACACACACACACACACACGCACGCACGCACACACACACCCCTGACTAATTTACTCATCCTTCACATTTCAGATTAGATAATACTTCCTCCAAGAAGTCTGCTGAGCCTCCTTCCATGTCTGGGGCCTCTATCCTTCTTAGAGGCTTTCAGAGCTCCCACCAGGCTATATCATAGACTATATGGGTAGGCATGGGGTGGGCTGGGGTCTGTCTAGTTCACTTTTATATGCCCAGCTCCCAGCCAGCAACAAGCACTTACAAGCCCTAATATCTGCTAATCCTCGAGGACTCTGTCCGACTATTCTGGCGCTGCTGTGGCCTTGGCTTTATAGCATGCCCTGTGGACTCAAGTCAGAAACCCAACCACAGAAACAGATTTCTATTCTCAATGGGCAGATGAGAAGAATGGTTAGGACAGTGGGTTCTGGAGTCAGGTACCACGAGTTCGTAAGATTAGCTCTGTACCTCATTATCTGTGTGAAACTCCTTGTGCCTCTGTAGAATGGGTATAATATCAGTCCCTACACCTAAGGCAGTTGAAATAATTAAGGATGCCATGCATGTAAAGAACCTGGCACATATAATCGTACAGTAATATGGGGTTCTTATTATTTTATCATTGCTACTGTTATCTCTCACCACTGTCTCTCTTTGACCCTTCAGTTTGGCCAATACTGACTCTACCCTCCAAATGACTCTAAATCCCACACTCCTGGGGACTTTTGGCTATAGCTATTGTTGCTGCTGCCACTCATTCTGCAAACTGAGTCTCACTGACCTAGAAGCCTCTCGGCAGTGTCCCAACTCCTGGCCCTTTGGGTGTGAAGCATGTGTGCTGGCCTGGGACAGGTGCTAGGCGGTAGAGGGAAGGATGTTGGTGCTAGAACTCCCAGCAGAGGCTCTGCTCAGGAGTTGATGGCAGGCAGGCCCGTTGGCGGCAAGTGGGCTTCTCCTGCAGGTGTGGCCATGGAAGAGCTGCCCAAATTCTTCTGACCTGGGCTCTGATACATGGCTGGAAAGACTTGAGACATGGGCATGGCTCTTCTGTCTCTCTGTCCTAGTGGTTCACTTGCCTGCTGGGTGCAGCTAGGCTCAGATTGGACAGGATTCCTAAACCTCCAACCTTTTAGACTGGGAGTGGGGAGGGGGGAACTGATGAGAAGGTGAGGAGTAAGGGGAGGGGGATATGACTGAGTGAGTGGCACAGGGGAAGGCCTTTCTCCTAAGGTGAAGAATAGGTTTGGATTCCAGCCCGCCCTCTAGCCCCTGGGGCCCTCTCAATTTCTTGACCTCTCAATTTCATTCCTGACCCGGCTGTGCCCCCTGAGGTAAGCAGGTCATCTTCACCTCATCACCGTCTTCATTCACACCCATTCAGCAACACAGTACCTGTGCTGCTCCGTGAGGCAGGTGAAGCTTATTGTCAACACCCTTTCTGTATCCTTATCTCTGATTGCAGGAGAAAGACTGTCTGCCATTTGAGGGGTTTCAGGCAATCGCCAGCAGGGGTGGGAGGGGTTTACAGCCCCAGGGCCCTCTGGAGGTCAATGATCCAGAAACTTGTTTACAAGGAGGTCTAAGACCTTGGAGCCAAAATATTTGGGAAACAACATTTGCATAAAACTTTAACAGGTGACCAACCATTTTCCAAGCGTTGTTGCACTTGAACCTCACTGCCATACTGATATAGGGCATGTTCCCCTTTAGATTCCAAGAAAACAGATTTCCAGCACTTAGTTGACTTGCTCAAGGTTATAGTGCTTGGAGCCTTTACTCACTCACAGGACTTACGACTCTGCAGACTACGCAATAGGGATTTAAAAGCTTCAAATATGTAAACACTGTGGATGTGATCGACCTCGCTCCCTCCCTCCCTCCCTCCCTCCCTCCCTCCCTCCCTCCCTTCCTTCCTTCCTTCCTTCTTTCCTTCCTTCCTTCCTTCCTTCCTTCCTTCCTTCCTTCCTTCTAGTATATGTTAAGTGCCAGGCATTGTAGACTCTGAAGATATAATAGGGAGAAAGGCAACATCCCTGTAGTGGAGTTTACCTTGCAGAAGTTCTTCGTATTGGAGGGAACCACTAGAAAATTTCTTTTGTCAATCCTAGTTCCTCATGCATCTGCAGCTGTGTACACAGAACTATCTCCACTTAGTAACCTTCTTGTGACCTAAATTAGTTGAGGGGAGTAGGCTTTAAATTAAGCACAGGCCATGTTATCACATTTAGAGCTTACTTTAAATATTAAAAATAATTCATCATAGATAACATGATACTATACTGTATGTATATATTTTACATATGTATTCTTTTAAGACTTTTTTCACTCAGCATTTGTCTTCCTGAGTTTCATCCCTATAGTCACATGTAGCTGTAGTTTATTCATTTCCACTGCTGAAGAGTTTTGCAGTATAAAAATAGACCATACTATTTTTATTCATTCTATTGATGGACATTTAGCTTGTTTCTGATTCAGGGCTATTATGAAGTAAGGTTGCCATGAACATTTTTGTATGTTTCCTGGTGCACATATGTGAGAGCATTTTGCAAACTGCGGACGATGGGTCACTTCCTGATTAGCATTTTAAAAAATGGATTTAAATAAAGTTGAATGTATTGGAATGTGCCTCACATAGAAAGAATACATATTTTTAAAGTGCAAGAGCTGTTTTCTGAAACCTTTGTTAGAGTTATCTTTAGATCTCTTTATGAACATACCCACACTCACATGTGTGCGTACACATACACACATACACACACACACACCTCACTCTTCATATCACATACATTTCAGGGCTGTGGCTGCAATGTGAAGAGTCCCTCCTACAGTTGCATGGTGTGCCTATAGTGCATATCTCAGTGAGTACATGTGCGAATGTACACATGTTCTCGGTCCCAGTGTACAATGTATTTTTTAAATGTTTTTACTGTGGGTGAAGCCCAAAGACTTTGAAACTCTTAATTATATGCAAATGAAATTGCAGTCATAGAAAATATGTATTTTCAACTTTACTAATGTGAAAATATTTTCCAATGTGGCTATACATGCTGTATTAGTCTGTTTTCATGCTGCTGATAATGATATACCCAAGACTGGGCAATTTACAAAAGGAGGTTTAATTGCACTCACAGTTCCACGTGGCTGGGGAGACCTCACAATCATGATGGAAGGCAAGGTGGAGCAAGTCACATCTGATGTGGATGGTGGCAGGCAAAGAGAGCTTGTGCAGGGAAACTCCCCCTTATGATATTGTCAGATCTCATGAGACTTACTTACTATTACAAGAACACATGGGAAAGATCAGCCCCCATATTTCAGTCATCTCCCATCAGGTCCCCTCCACAATGCAGGAATTATGGGAGCTATAAGATGAGATATGGTTTGGACACAGAGTCAAATCATGTTATTTTGCCCTGGCCCCTCCCAAATCTCATATCTTCATATTTCAAAACCAATCATGCCTTCCCAAGAGTCCCTCAAAGTCTCAACTCATTTCAGCATAAACCCAAAGGTCCAAGTCCAAAGTCTTATCTGAGACAAGGAAGTCCATTCTGCCTATGAGCCTATAAAATCAAAAGCAGGTTAATTACTTCCTAGTTACAATGGGGGTACACCCATTCCAAATGGGAGAAATTGGCCAAAACAAAGAGGTTACAGGCCCCATACAACTACAAAATCCAGCAGGGCAGTCAAACCTTAAAGTTCCAAAATGATCTCCTTTGACTCCATGTCTCATGTCTGGGTCATGCTGATGCAAGGGGTGGGTTCCCATGGTCTTGGGCAGCTCTGCCCTTGTGGCTTTTCAGGGCACAGTCTCCCTCCCAGTTGCTTTCATGAACTGGTGTTGAGTGTCTGGGCTTTTCCAAGTGCATGGTGCAAGCTGTTGATGGATCTACGATTTTGGGGTCTGGAGGATGGTGGCCCTCTTCTCCCAGCTCCACTAGGCAGTGCCCCTGTAGGGACTCTGTGTGGAGGCACTGACCCCACATTTCCTTTCCACATTGCCCTAGCAAAGGTTCTCCATGAGGGCACTGCTTCTGCAGCAAACTTTTGCCTGGACATCCAGGCATTTCTATACATCCTCTGAAATGTAGGCGGAGGTTCCCAAAGCTCAATTCTTGATTTCTGTGCACCTGCAGGCTCAACACCAGGTGGAAGTTGCTAAGGCATGGGGCACCCACCCACTGAGGCAAAGCCCAAGCTGTACCTTGGCCCCTTTGAGTCATGGCTGGAGCAGCTGGGATGCAGGGAACCAAGTCCTTAGGCTGCACACAGCATGGGAACCGTGGGCCCGGCCCATGAAAACATTTTTTCCTCTTAGGCCTCCTGGCCTGTGATGGAACAGACTGTCATGAAGACCTCTGACATGCCCTGAAGATAGTTTCCCCATGATCTTGGGGATGAACATTTGACTCCTTGTTACTTATGCAAATTTCTGCAGCTGGCTTGAATTTCTCCTCAGAAAATGGGATATTATTTTCTATCACATAGTCAGGCTGCAAATTTTCCAAACTTTTATGCTCTGTTTCCTTTTTAAAACTGAAAACTTTTAACAGCACACAGGTCACCTCTTGAATGCTTTGTTGTGTAGAAGTTTCTTCCACCAGATACCTTAAATCATCTCTCTCAAGTTCAAAGTTCCACAATTATCTAGGGCAGGGGCACAATGCTGCCAGTCTCTTTGTTAAAACATAGCAAGAGTCACCTTTGCTCCAGTTCCCAACAAATTCCTCATCTCCATCTAAGACCACCTCAGCCTGGACCTTATTGTTCATATCACTATCAGCAATTTTGTCAAAGCCATTCAACAAGTCTCTAAGAAGTTCCAAACTTTCCCACATTTTCCTGTCTTCTTCTGAGCCCTGCAAACTTTTCCAACCTCTGCCTGTTACCCAGTTTCATAGTTGCTTCCACATTTTTGGGTATCTTTTCAGCAACACCCTACTCTACTGGTACCAATTTTTTGCATTTGTCTGTTTTCACACTGCTAATAAAGACATACCCGAGATTGGGCAATTTACGAAAGAGAGATTTAATTGGACTCACAGTTCCATATGGCTGGGGAGGCCTCACAATTATAATGGAAGTCAAGGAGGAGCAAGTCACATCTCACATGGATGGTGGCAGGCAAAAAGAGCTTGTGCATCCCTTGCGAAAACCCCCCCACATAATACTGTCAGATCCCATGAGACTTAATTCACTATTACAAAAACACATGGGAAAGACCCAACCACCATAATTCAATCATCTCCCACCAGGTCCCTCCCACAACATGTGGGAATTATGGGAGCTACAAGATGAGATTTGGGTGGGGACACAGAGCCAAACCGTATCACATGCCATTTACATTTACATTTTATGATTTATATTTATCTTATTCAGTATGCTATTTTTATTTACAATTGGCTAATAGTGAAAGCATTTCTTGTGATTTTAAGTTTCATGTCTCTGATTGCAATGTGATTGCATGAAGTCAGTAGCCAGACCAGTACTGACTTTGACAGATAAGGCAACTTCGGGCTTGACTCCTCAGCTATGAAACAGAAATAACAATATTGTTTATAGTGTTGTTGTGGGTATTCAGGGAGGTTCACATAGTAAGAAAGACACTTCATAAAGTATAAACATCATCTACAGTGTAACTTCTACTTTTGAGAGAAGAGAGAACCAAGATCCAGAAAGGCTGCAACTTGCCCAAAACCACCTGATTGGTTAGAGGCAAGACATTTTTTCACTGTCTTTGTACGAAGTCGTGCATACCCACATGGTTCCTTCTTCAGAAAAGTTGTGTACCTTTTATTGGCTTGCACAGTGACTGCTACACATATACCAACTGCTCAAACATGTTGACCAACAGGTGAGTAATTGGTTGGTTGTTTGGCCAGCTAGCTGTATTATAGGCAGAATTGGAGGATTCTTCTTCACTGTCTTTTCTCTTTACTCCTGTTGTGAATTTCTTTTGACTAATAGAAACTTGACTGGGTTCTTGTATTCACATAATTTTCACACATAATTTTCATATGTGTGTCAGCCGTTCATATTTCTTCTGTGAAGTGCCTGGGCAAGTTTTTCATTCATCTTTTCTATTATTTTGTATTGATATGTATAGTATAGCAACTATTCTGGACATAATCCTTTGTCTATTTATATATTCTGCAAGTATCTTTTCTCATTTTGTGCTTTTCTTTTCACTTTCTTAATTCTATTTAAGGAACAGAAGATTTCTTAATTTTAATATAAATGTATCTTTTTATGGTTGACACTTTTTGTAACTGTTTAAGTAATTTTTTTACTACCCTGAGTTTATAAAAATAGGTTTTGCTTCATATTTAAATCTAAAATCCATTTGGGATTATTTTTGACTTCTAGGAGTTCTACTTAATTTATTTTTCAATTTTTGTTCTTGGGTTTTCAGGTTTCTATTACTGAAATTTTATTACTCATTTCTTATTCTCATATGGTAATTCTAATTTGTAATGTATTTGCAAGTTTTGTTTTTCTGCCTGCTATTTTTGCAGGATTTCACTCATGGCGCAAGCTTCCATGCTAATTTAATAATTTTTAACTGAAAGCTCTTTCTTCTTTGGCATCTTATCTTTGAAAATTCAATGCCTAGGATGGAGATGGGTTTCTCTGGAGTGGATTTGCATTTGCTTGTGCCAGCTTGGGACAATTTTGAGTTCTGGGCTTGAGGTTTTTTGAACCATCCAAATACTATGAACATGTGCTTGAGCTCTGATGTTTAGTGGAGATAATTTCCCCCACCTCCACGCAAATACAGAGTTTGATACAATTGATTTTGGTTCATGTTAAATATGTGGTTCTCTGGGGTCCTCACTCTATGCAGAGGTCTTCTGTTAGAATACCTAAGGTGTAACTGTTTCTCAATTCCTAAAAACTGAGAAAACTGATGCTTATGTTCACAAAACTGCCTTGGTCTCCACTTACCATCCTGGGCTCACTCCTTCACTTAGATATTGATCTGACTTTTCTTTACATTTTTACCAGCTCATGGATGCATTTAGGAGAATTGAAAAGTTTAACATTTCATTTTGAATTACAGTTGATGGGAGGGTTAGTTCAGGTATGTAATCCACCATACTGCTGGAAATGAAAGCCATTAAAAATTTTCAATTATATGTTATTTCTAGAAATTCTATTTCACTCTTTTTTAAGTTTGCTTGGTAATTTT
The DNA here is from genome assembly GCF_008728515.1 of Papio anubis. Lineage (NCBI taxonomy): Eukaryota > Metazoa > Chordata > Mammalia > Primates > Cercopithecidae > Papio > Papio anubis. Next base: position 195,833,554 of record NC_044976.1, read on the forward strand.
GATAGTCTCTTACTCCTTATTCACATTTTTAATTATCACTTTTATTTTTAAAACAGATTTAGCATACTTATTTTATAACCTGTGACTGATAATTCTAGCACTGAAGCCTTAACAAATCTGATTGATCTGTTGTTGTTTCTACTGGCTCTCACTCATGGTACCTTGTTTTCTTGTACTATTTTGCCATTTGGTTTTTTAAAACACTTACTCCAAGTTGATCCTCCTTAGAATATATCTGTGGGAATTATTTTATGCCTGGGTTAAAGATGGGTACCTTTAGAGAGGATATGAATAATCTTCTGCCAAGTGACAGGGTATGCTACCAATGTGGGATCATTTTATAACTAAATTTTTGACTTAGGACTTTTCAGACAAGTCTAATAATAATGAATTTGGACTTCAGACACTTTTGAGGGCTGGCTAATGGTTATGAATTTTTAGGGGAGCATTTTTCCTTTACCCACCTCCCAGGTTTGAAATCATTACTTTTCTTCCTCTTCCTAGGTGGGGGGATTTCTAATTCATTCTTCACTGAAGCTATAACCCTTTGGGGTTCCAGTTTTATTTAGAGTCTTCTATTAGTCTCACCAATGTGCACACTTTCTAGTCTTTCTCCTGCTTTGCCTGTCCTGTGAAGTGTGAAATCTAAAACTTGCAATTACCTGACTTAGGCAAATACTGTCAGAGAGAATACCAGTTCCAGGGCTTTGCTTGTCTGTCTTCCCATTTACCCCTCAGGTTTTGACTTCTGGGACATCCTTACTTTCCTGTATGTTCTTGAAAGAATCTCAAGATTTTTTTAAAAAGCTACCTACCATTTTTTGATTATTTTCAGGGAGGTTGTCTGAGTTACCTAGTATACTACACTGTAAGAAATGGATGTGCTCTGCCCACTATTAATAAGAGTTGTCAGTATATCCAGTGGTCCCAACAAAAGGAGGAGCCCCATGGTCCCCACAGGGAAAATCTTGGTAATGAGACATGCACTTAATCCTTACTGTTATGTCACCTGGAGTCCCCTGTAGAGTTTCTTATTTGACTGGAAGATATATACCAGTTTCTTGGGATCTTCTAGCTATTGGAAAGACACATGCCTACCTCTCACTTCTCTCCACTGTCCGTGTGTGGTACTATGGCTAGAGTGGTGAGAAGTTAGAAAGCCTGTTTTTATTTCACTCATGTCCAGGGAGACCACATTCCCCCTGTACAAACCACTCATTTAGTGAAAGAAGAACAAGTGTTTAGTTTCACAATTGGAATATTACAGAAATAAGTCTTTAATTAGATATTCTCTTACATTCCCATAAGTATATATAGTCCCATTTTCCATATCACGTCCTTGACTCTCCCTTGATCTGTTAATCTCATACACATGTGTATATGCACACACACACACACACACACACACATACACACACACACACCCCTCTACCTCTCCAAAGGAAATCAATAGCATGTGGGCCTTAGAGTCAAAGGAGGGATTGGCAAAGTCCATGAATGCACTGAACAGCATAACACCACGTAAGCGGTCATGCCACTTGGTGGTCTAGAAATCAGGCACTCTAACTCCTAGTTCCAGAGCTGTACATTTAATTCAGTGGAAAATGGGCATATACTGTGTGGGAGCTACTATACTTGGTGCTGGGAGGAAACAAGGAGAACTGTCTGTTCATCTCATAGACTGGTTGGGAAGTTAAGTTAAAAAATATTTCTCTACAAAATAGGCTTAAACATGTACTATAAAAGTACTATTCAAGCAAGTTTCTATGAGAAGTCACAGAGGAAAAATTATTTCAATCGAGAGGATGGTATTTAAACTGGATCTTTAATGATGAACTTCAACAAGCTTAGGTTGGGGAAGTGCATTCTAGGCAGAGGGAACAAACAGTTTGGACAGATGCAGGGAGAGCCACCGAGGTGAGTGGACCTTGGAGACTGGGTGGCATAATGTGCTGTGATGTGGTGGGAGAAGCATGAAGTCAGTACCCAGACCAGTACTGACTTTGGCAGATGAAGCAATTTCAGGCTTGGTTCCTCACCTATGAAATGGAAATAACAATATTGTTTATGGTGTTGTTGTGGCTCTTCAGGGAGGTTCACATAGTAAGAAAGACACTTCAAAAGCATAAACATCATCTACAGTGTAACTTCTACTTTTGAGAGAAGAGACAACCAAGACCCAGAGAGGCTGCAACTTGCCCAAAATCATATGACTGGTTAGAGGCAAGATATTTTTTCACTGTTTTTGTACTAAGTCATGCATATCCACATGGTTCCTTCTTCAGAAAAGTTGTGTACCTTTTATTGGCTTGCACAGTGACTACTACGCATATACCAATTGCTCAAACATGTTGACCAACAGGTGAATAATTGGTTGGTTGTTTGGCCAGCTAGCTGTATTACAGGTAGAATTGGAGGATTCTTCTTCACTGTCTTTTCTCTTTACTCCTGTTGTGAATTTCTTTTGACTAAGAGAAATTTGACTGGATTCTTGTATTCACTGTTAGTGCTAAGTGAAATTATGACTTTCTCCAGAAAAACAATACAATATCCAAGGAGAAGTGATATGGTGAGGCTTTGTATCTCCACCCAAATCTCACCTTGAATTATAATCCCCATAATCCCCACATGTCAAGGGGGAGATCAGGTGGAAGTAATTGAATCATGAGGGTGGTTCTCCCGTGCTGTTCTTACGATAGTGAGTGAGTTCTCATGAGATCCGATGGTCTTATAAGAGGCTTTTCCCTCTTTGTCTGGCACTTCTCCTTCCTGCTGCCTTGCAAAGAAGGTGCCTTGCTTCTCCTTCGACTTCTGCCACGATTGTAAGTTTCCTGAGGCTTCCCTGTGCTGAACTGAGTCAATTAAACCTCTTTCCTTTATAAGTTACCCAGTCTTTTGGGCAGTTCTTTATAGCAGTGTGAAGACGGACTAATACAAGAAGGTTTGCTTTGAAGCATGGCATGAGATGCTTATTTAGAAGGACATGAGAATGGAGTATCCCATTTTAGCAGGCAGATATGAAAGTGACAACAGAAACAGGAAATGAAATCTCAAACTTAGTCACTTTTGTCATTGCTGTCAAAGACAACCACAAATTTAGTGGCTTAAAATGTTTGTTCTCTTGCAGTTCTGGAAGTCAGAAGTCTGAAATGAGTCTCTTAGGGCTAAAATCAAGGTGTCAGCAGGGATGGTTCCTTTCAGAGGCTCCAGGGGAGAGCCTGCTCCTTACCTCATTCCACCTTCTGGAGGCTACTGACACTCCTTGGGCTTCCTTGGCTCATCACATCACTGCAGTCCCTCACTTCCGTTGTTACATCTCCTACTTCTGTAGTTAAATCGCCTTTTGCTCCGTCCTATGAGAACACTCATGATTGTCTTTAGGACCCACCTGGATGATACAGGATAATCTTCCCATCTCAAGAACCTTAACTTAATCAAAGTCCCTTTTGCCGTATGATGTAACATTCACAGGTTCCAGGTGTTAGGGCATGGGTATCTTTGGGACCATTATTAAGTCTGTGTACCATAGCGTGTTATACTCTGCTGGGCACAATTGTATATCTTGAAATCTCTCTTTTGCACAGATTCCACAAATATCATCTCATTCCATCCCCTTAATGACTCAAGCGATGCTTAGAGAGGTTAAGTTGGTCTATTAGTTGTCATACAATCAAGTCACGAATATTGTAGCTGAGTCCAGGGCCCATTCTTTTACACTATAGAAAGCAAACAAGATTACAGCCAGGGGCCTCTTCCCCCATCAGAGCCATGATATGATATCCTCAGTGCTCAAATGTTGCTGGTGCTCAGAACTGAGGAAAATGACAGGTTTTTGGGTTTTAGCTCTTTGGGCAGATTTTTTAAAGAAAAGATTAGGCGATCCTTAGTTATCCTACTCTTACAACAGGAAAGATAATGATTTTTCATAAAGACTCTATGTCTGACTTTTGACCTTGTTACACGCCCATGGTCCTAGGTAGTTCAGTACAGTTGCTGAATTAGAACATGATTTGCTTGGGAAACCAAGTTTCTAAATGTTGTCTTTCTCAAAGAAGAAAAAATACTAATTTCTAAAAGCAGACTAGCAGAAATTTATGTGATTTAGGCACAAGATGATGGACCTTTTCCTCAGTTCTATGTTCCTCTTGCCATTAACTAATCATTTTAGAGTAGCTTAGACAGAAAACTGAGACAAATTATACATAGTGATTGGTCTATGCCTGCAACCTATTTAAGACAAATAGTTGGTTAAAATGCCAAAAGGTTAGTTATGAGCATTCATAAATGAACTTTTTAGATCATTTAATGCATTTTTTAGGCTACATTGACTGGTATCAATACAGCTCAGATGGTTCAATCAATAAGAAACAAAAAAAAGTCAAACTGATTAATGTGAATTCAATGAAAAGTTCATCAAGCATCTGGGTATCAAACACTGAAACACTGTGATTTTCTTTCTCACTTTCAATTATTAATTGGGCATCATGTCCATCCAATTCTGAGAAGGCTCTATTCACTGGTGTTTCTTTGCTTTCCCAATTCACCACGTATCTGCACAGTCTTTTAGTCTCTTATCTAAACATGACAGTATCAAACCATGAGTTAGTGTGTTAACTGGATTAAGAGTAAGGGCTGTGGAATCAGCCCTAGCTGGTTCTAACTTTCAGCTCTATTTATAATGTTACTGGGCTGTGTGGCCTCTAGGAAGTTACTTTATGTCTCTGGGCCTCAGATTTCTTATATGTGAAATAGGTAATAATAAAAATACTATACCTACCTGGGAGTTGTGAATCATGCATATAGAGCACTTAGAATAGGGTAGGGAACATAACAAGCACCCTTCAAGAGAGTAGTTATTAAACTTTAAATGTGCACACTTTTGAAGCAGTGAAGAAAATGGATTACTCATAGAATGGAATCCAAAATAAACAGGTAATTCTTAGATTTAGATGCATGATGTCAGAGATTTCCAATAGTTATTGATAATGTAACGATTTCCCTCTTTCTAATGGTATTGGTGCCACAGCTCTCAGCACATGGTTACCAGTATACCCCAAAAAAGACGTTTCTTATATTCACCAAAACAATATGCATATCTAGGTTAATCTAATCCACAAAACCTTGGAAGTTTATCCCTTGCACACTATTGTGAGTGTGCTGCATGTTTTTCAAACTTTATCAAACAGGCATGGGTTGGAGGAATGGAAAAATCTGAGGATCAGAAATGACCTGCTACGTTTAGCTTTTCACCCAGAAAGTCTTCTAAGACTTTCCCATCTTGGCAACCACTGTTCCTAGCAGGTAATTGGTCATTAAGGTCTGACCTTTGACCAGTTAGTACATGTCCCACCATAGGTTCCCTAGAAAGCAGAACTGAGATGAGAAAGTTTTCAGGGAGCAAGAGTGAGGCAGAACAGAGCATGGGAGGAGTGAGCTGGCTCCCAGCACAGGTGACTGCTAGAGCCCAACAGCCTTGCTGAGAAGCCTCATGAAATGGATCTCAAGACCATCCGCAGGGTTGTAAAGGGGAAGCATTTACCCACCACTCCTGTCTACCAGTGCTTAAAGTCTTGCCCCATAGGGGTATTAATTCCCTGGCACTTCAGGGTTGTGCAACTGAGGGCTCCAGGTATGTTTCTGAGGTGGTCCAAGCCGCAGTGTCAACAGGAAAGGCCAGGGGTAAGGGACGAGTAATGAAGGTCTGAGGTGTGGGATTGTCAGTCATACCTGTGTGAAGCTATCAACTACCTCTTGCAGCCATTAGGCCAAGAGGATATGAAGAGGTGCAAAAGGGGTGTCCAGTAGAGCACACCAAAAAACACCAGTACATGCTTTTGTTGTACCCAGTGCACAACACACCTGGGCAAAAGGTTTAAATATTTCCACTTCAACCAGTCGTTTTGACACTGTATAATGGAGCTTTGAGAAATGGTATGCAACTAAATGTTGATAAATTTGTATTTTTTTCATTAGTAGGCTCAGAACAGAAACTAACCCAAACTGTTTCAGGCAGTTCTTGCCTCCATTGTCCAGTTAAAGCATCTGTTCCTTGAGTAACTACACCCAGTTCAGTACCAGCTGATACGAACTTGGTTTCAAGCTGGGTTCATATTAGTACTCTTCTTTTCTGATGGGGCCCCGATCCCCACCTTCCCATTCCAGTATACTGTGCCCTGGGCCTCTGGGTCACACTTGATGGACAGTTGTGAGTGTCCCATCCCCCATCCCATCTGGTATGTTGCTGGGATCCATCCAAACTCCTCCTACGCAGAGCACGCTCTGCTGTCATGACATGGTACTGTGCCAGCATCTCATGATGGAGAATGATGTGCCCAGCATGACCCTCTGTTCCAGGTGCTCACACACATGACATTCCTCCCCACCTCTGGGCCACTTTACAAATGTGCATTTGAAAGGCTCTTCCCACACTCTGTTATATTTCATGATGCTGTTCTGCACTGACCCAGTCACACAATGATCCTTCTTTTCTCAGAATTCTAACAACATTTGATTTATGTTAACCTTCATATATTTTACCTGAAGAATCATTAGTGCCAGTGGTGTGCTGGCAAATCTTCTCTCTCATTTAAAACAAAAACAAAAACAAAACCAAAAAACAAAAATCTGATTTGTAGCATTTGCCACTTTGCACAAGGTAAATATTCCTACCTATCTCAAGCTGCCAACAGTTTAACAACCAGTTTGTAAAATTCTTGACTATGGGCTCTCTGCGAAGGACAGTACCTGTTTATTCCCCTGATAGAGTTGATTGCTCCATTTTTTTTGTTTTATTTTTGTTTTTGTTTTTAGAGATGGAGTTTCATCATGTTAGCCAGACTGGTGTTGAACTCCTGACCTCAAGTGATCTGCCCACCTTGGCCTCCCAAAATGCGGGGATTACAGGTGTGAGCCACCGCACCCGGACGACTTTTTTTAAAAACCACCAATGTTAGTTATTGCAGTTGGTAAACTGTGCTGCAGACATTTGATTACTGACACAGTTCCCTGCTGAAGGGCAGAGCTGAAGTAACAGCACAGGCTCTGGAACCAACCTGGACAGGTTCATAAACCTGATCCTGGCATTTGCTGGCTCTATGATCTTGCTCAAGTTCTTTGCCTCCCTATTCCTATTTTCCAATCCATAAAATGAGGATACTAGTTTTCTATTGCTGTGCAACAAATCACCACAAGCTTACACAATACCCATTTATTAGCTCCTAGTTCTGCAAGTCAGAAACCTGGGCATGTTTTGACTGGGTTCTCTGCTCAGGGTCTCACAAGGCTGCAATCACAGTGTCAGCCAGGGTGTGTTCTCACCTGGAGGCATTACTAAGGAACAACTTGCATCCAGGATCATTCAGGTTGTTGGCAGAGTTTGAGTCCTTGAGGCTCTAGGGCTGAGGTCCTTGCCTGACTACTGGCTGCTGGCCAGGAGTTGCTCTCAGCTCCTTGATGCTGCTCACCATCCCTCACTGTGTGGTCCCCTCCATCTTCAAAGCCAGCCAAGGGGAATCTCCTTCCATCAAATCTCTCTCATGCTGTGAGTCTTTTCAGGAAGAGCCCAGTCCTTTTTAGGGTCTCATCTGAATAGATCAGGCTCACCCAAGATAATCTCTCTTTCTTAAGGCCAACTGTTTAGGGACCTTGATTACATCTGCAAAATCCCTTTTGCCAGTGAATATAACATAACCACAGGGTGACATCTCATCAAATTCACAGGTTCCATCCACATTCAACAGATATTATACAAAGGTGAAAGTCACTGAGGCTCATCTTGTAGGAGTCATTCTGCCTCCTACAATACAGCTCACAAAAGGGTTGTGATTATATATAAAAAGCATTCAGACTAGTTCTTTGCAAATAGTAAATGCTCAGCAAACATTAGCCAAATGGGAGCCAAATGAAAAGTTTTTTTTCAGAAAAGGATTTTTGGATTATTTATCTTGGCTCCAGGGTCAAATACCACTGGGAGTTCAATAGATGTTTGTTAAGTGAATGAATAAATCTCTCTCTTACAAAGAGATAACCTAACATTTCACCAATACAAGCAAGTTTGGAGGTCATAGGCTACCATGTATATTTGAAGTCTAGCAAAACTGAGGCCCAGTTTGGTAGTGACAATGCAAAGTCATCTACTAGGGATGAAGGGCACTAGATGACGAACCTCATGATTCTCTAATAGATTTCACTGCATCCACTGCACTGAAGACATTGATCAAGAATTATCTTCTCAATCATTTTATCCAGCAAGACCCTCAGCTGCTCGGGACAAGGGCAATGGTTTCTACTATAGTGTCTCCTAATAGCATCTACCTTAGCACTAGGCAAACAAAGGATGAGTAGACTGAATTATACTAGCTTGTGACATTATGGGAGTGATTTGACTAC